>NC_133000.1:20991666-21294696 GCF_048564905.1 Vicugna pacos | reverse complement strand
AATGTGACAATTTAGACAGACTAGCTGGGGAAGATTTCCTCTTGCCAGGTCACTTTTGAATAAAGACCTCTAGCCATGAAGACACATCTAAGGAAAAACATTCCAGGTAGGAAAAGCCTTGCAAAGACTCTAACAGGGAGCTTGCCTGATATGTCCTAGGAAAGCAAGGAGGCCAGCGTGGTTCAAGTGGAGAAAACAAGGAGGAGAGTAACAGGAGGAGGAAAAGTACTAGAAACAATGGAGAGTCCCACCATTTAGAGATTTTAGCTGGGGAGTGCTGAGTAGCTGGGTCCTAAGATTTGACTGCTGTGTTGAAAAATGCCTACAGAAGGGTAGGGATGGAAGCAAGAAGAAGCTTATGCAATAACTCAGAAAAGATGATAACGGCTTAGACAAAGGAGGCAGCAGAAGAGGAAGATATGATTAAATTATGAGTATGTTTTTGAAGAATATCCAACGAGATCTTTTTGAATGGATAGCAAATGGGTTGTGGGGGAGAAGAAGGCTTCAAAACTCCATTTTTGATGACTAGAAAACTGCAGTTGCCAAAACTGCAAGAGAAAAGACTGCAGATAATAATGGTTTGGGGTAGGGGGAGTTATTGAACACACTGAGTTTGAGATGTTTGTTTGCTATCCAAATAAAGATGTCAAACTGAGTATATTGTCCTGGAGTTGAATACACAGTCCTTAAGTCCCATCTGGGTTAGATATATAAATTTGGGAGTCATTAACATACATATGATATTAAAGCTACTGACATAAAAGGTAACAATGATAGACTCTTGGGATACTCCAATATTTAGAAGCATGCAGGATGAGGCAGAAGGCTGAAAAGGAGTACCCAAAAATGCAGCAGGAAAATAAAGCAAATGTGGTACCATCCTGAAATTTGAGTAAAGGTATTTGCAGGAGGAAGGAATGTGCCAAATGCTGGTGACAGGTCAACAAAATGAGGTCTGAGAGGAAAATGACAGTTAACTTAGCAACATAGACATCACTGTTGATTTTGAAAAAGAGTTTTCATGGTGTGGTAGGGGCAGAAAAAAAAAACAAGCTAAACATCTGATGCGAGAGAATTTATGGGAGAATGAGATGTGAGAAACTAAAGATAAAAAATAATTTTGTTGCTAAGGGATCAAGAAAAGATGAGCGGGGGGTACTACTGTTTAAAAAAAAGCAGTGCCTTTTGTATTACCCAGAATATCCCATTTTGT
The DNA here is from genome assembly GCF_048564905.1 of Vicugna pacos. Lineage (NCBI taxonomy): Eukaryota > Metazoa > Chordata > Mammalia > Artiodactyla > Camelidae > Vicugna > Vicugna pacos. The sequence goes on along the minus strand of NC_133000.1, from coordinate 21,293,480 downwards.
ATTAAACTTAATTTTGCACAAGTCTGTGTCTGCACTGATAAACCAGTTACCCACTTGAGGGCAAGAACTGTATCATGCAGCTTCTACAACCAACTGTGACTGTGAACAAGTGACTTCATACTATTAAGGGATTTCAGTTTCCTTTTTTTTTTTTTTTTGTACAATACTGGGAGAGTCTAGAGATCTGGTAATTTTGAACATTCATTTTAGTTCTAACACTTTATTATTCTGTAGCCTCCCCAAGGCCTCTGAATAGTGTTTTAGGAACTGAGAGCAAAAATCACATTAAGGCTACATTTAAAAAAGAAGTCTCATCAAATTTTTATATAGTTTATTGAAAGCAATATGTAAAAATTTCAGATATTCATAACAACTTGGAAATTTTATAAAGTCTTCCAAAAATTCAATTATACTTCTTATACTTTACTAATTAAAGGTTTTAAAAAAGAGAAAACCTATATTAATATTCTGGAAACATTTCTTTATCTTATAGCAGTAGGCTATTTAAGCAAATGGACTTTTAGCCCAAGTCCAAAAAAGTTAACCTTAAAATACACCAAAACTCCATGCTCTGAAAAAAAGACAAGCCTCTTATTTTAAACTAGCCTGATTTAGACTATCTATTTTATTTGATATTTATTATTTATCTATAAAACAAATTAAAGGCCCTATTTAAAAGCAGATTAATAAAGAGATTATTAGTATTATGGTTTTTTCATAAATAAATGCACTCAATGGAAATTCATCATTGCCTGTAGATTGATGAATTATTACTTGGCTTGACTTTTTGCTGTGGGCCTGAACCACAGAATGCTTAGCCCCAAAGATTAAAACCCAGCAAAAAGGAAAACGAAAACTACTTAGCTATTATTCTTGTGCTTTAATAAAAGGAAGAACCACGTATAAAGAGAAAAGTAGAGGAATTTCAGGATATGTTCCAGAAATAAGAACTTCAATTTCTCTTAATTACATTGCTGGTCAAAATAGAGAAATGAAAAAACTATCATTAGCAACTAGCTATGTAAATCCACAAAAACTGACCTAAATTGCTTATTATAGTGCCAGGACACATAATGTATTCTCAAACACCTATCAAAAAAGGAGAGGATAAACAAACATACTAATAGTACTATCTATCCTTGGCAATAAAATGAAATTACCGATGAACACAACTTGGATGACTCTTAAAAAGCATTATGTTGAGTGAAAGAAGCTATTGTCAATGGCTGTATGATCCCATTTATATGACATGTCGAAGAGACAAGACTGTAATGATGGAGAACAGGTCAGTGCTTGTAGGGGTATGGGTTGGGGGAGGGTGTGATCAACTGTAGAGACAGCATGAGGAAGTTCTGAGGGGTGATGGAATTGTTCTATATTCTGGTTATGGTGATGGCTACACAAATTTGCACATCTGATTTCCCAACTCAAGAATGCAATCTTTTTTAAAGGAATTTCTCATAAATTCTACCTCTATTCCTATTAGGAAAAAAACTTCAATGGCCTACCAGCACCCACAGAACAAATTCCAATACAAGATATTTTTGCAACTTGACTTTGGTCTACCTTATTACAGCCTCACCTGTGACCATTCCAAACCTTCCAACATCCACTCCACAATCTAGCTTTGCTCAATTTATTAATCTGGAGTATGCCATGCTTTCTCACACCACATTTGCTGGCCTTCCCCATCTGGTGAATCTCCTGCAAAGCCCTCCTCTCCTCCACCATTGAAAAGAACTGGTCACATCCTCCTTTGTGCTCCCACAGTATTTTGTGAGTGATCTAACAGATAAATGAACCACATTGTTTACCCATTCATACATATATTTATGCAGTCCTACAATATGCAACGTGCTCTAGGTTTGGGAGACCCAAAAGTGAACTGATTTCCTTCATAATTCCTCCTGCCATCTCTGCTGGAATATCTGGTGAAGACAGTCTTTTTATGTTTTGTGGTTTTATCTTTTTTTTTTTTACCATTTATTTACATGTCTCATTGGTCATTTATTGCTGCCAGATAGCGTTCCTGGCCCACAATAGTTGTTTAATAAATATTTGCTGAATGAAAACATTTGGAAGTTCAACTAAATATTGACTCAATGATAAATCTGCTTTTTTTCTCTTCCACGCAATCCAAGCCATTCTCAGGTCATTTCTGTAAGGCTAAGTTACACAAAATGCAAGGCCCCTTTCTCACTTTCCTGAACAGTCCAATTCCTATGAATAGGCTGGTCAGGCTGGGTCTGGCAGCCCTGTTTAAGGATCAAGCCCAGAGCATTTGTTAACAGAGAACAGCTTCTGGATTAGTCCCAGTGCTTACACCTGAACATCTCATTGTGTTAACAGATCATAAATAAAACTAGAGACAGAGAGAGGAAAGAACAAAGAAGAAAAGTCCCACTAGATTAGGACCGATTATCCAGTTGTGGCCCTTTCAACATATGGTCTCTGTCCCTTTCAGGCTTTTACTTACAAGGCTTCTTGTCTATAAACTTCTCCAATTAGAAGCAAGCCCGTAAACAGTTCAATAAAAAGGAATGTTCAAATAAGATATTTAGACTATAGGCTTTACTTATTCATGTTTCATAACACCATACAGATGAACAATCAATGACTTCTTTGAACTCCTAATTTATTATCAACACAGAGGACACATTTCAGCTACAGCCAAACTGTTCTGCTGCTCTTCTTCCTTCTTGAAATCGTATCACTGGTACAAGTGAAACTTTCAAATTTAAAAGTATTTTAGATCTACCATCATTTCAGAAACTATTTCTTGGACCTATATGATGCTCTAAATATTTTAACATTCTCAAATTTCTATCTCCTAGTCTCACTTCTGTACCACAGATTCTTCTTTCCAATTTGACAACTCCATTCCAATGTCTGATCATTTTCTCAGACTTAACATATCCAAACCTGAATTCCTGATCTTCCCTCCAAAACCTACTCTACCCAGTCATCTTGGTGGCTATTCAATACTTCCAGGTGCTCAGACCAAAAAACTTCGGCTCTTGTCTGACATATACATACCCAATCTGTCAGGAAACCCTGTTGGTTTGATCTTCTAAGCATATATAGACCCCTATCACCACTCAACTTCATTGTTCCCATCATGTTTCAAGCCACTGTCATCTTTTACCTGCATCATTGCAGTCATCTAAGTAGCCTTCCTGTTTCCATTCTTCTCTATCTACAGTCTACTCTCAAAGCAGCAATCAGAAGTAATCCATTTAAAAAGGGAAGTCAGACCATATCGCACTCCTGCTTCAAAATCCTCCTATGGCTCCTCTTTTCACACACACAAAAAATGTCTTTGAAACTGCTTATAAGGACTGCAAGACCTTACCCCGCCCCAGCGTCTTCCTACTTCCTGCTTGCTCTCCATCTTCTAGGCACACTGACCTCTCCTTGCTATCCCAAGAACACATCAAGCATTCTTCCCTCCAGGTCTCTGCACAGCCTGTTCTCACTGCTTAGGAAGCTTTCCTGCTAGATACCCAGGTAGCTAACGCTTTACCTCCTGTGGTAAACTGCTGCAGTAACAGCTATTAATTTGTTCATACTCCTCTGTGTGACACACGGCTGACTGCCTCTTCTCCCATTAGAAGGCGGAGTCTCCTTTTCCATCGCTTAAAAGAAGAATTGGGCAAGTGATTTGCTGTGGCCAATGGATTAATAACAAATAAAACACTAGCAGAGGCCTGAAAAGTTTAGGCACACAGGGGCTTACCCTCTCTTGCTGCTGGGATCCCTTCTGCCATGGCAAGAGTATGAGACCCACACAAAGAGGCCCCAATTGTGTGAGTGAAGCCACCCTACGATATGTATCCAGCCCCCGCTGAGTCAGCTCTAAAGAATCACCCAGTCAACCCACAGAACCATAAAAATAATAATATATCATAATATAAGCAATATATATTATAATGTAAGTGACACATACAGTTGCTCAAAAATTATAACTTGCTTATTTAAAGCAGTGATTTGAAACCATTCTCCTTCTAGAATCCTACACCCTTTCTATAACATCTCAAACTTTTAAAACCTCATTAATACTTTGAACTTTAGAATTCTGTTTTAAGTTAAAATAAAATGTTTAAAGTAAAAAAGATTCATGAATTTAATTTGACGTAAGTTTTACCTCAAAAGAAAAAAAAGTAAACAAATACTGAAACATGCTAAAGAATTTAGATGGAAATGTACTAACGCCTGCAATTTACTTGGCTGCAATTTACTCTTCCCTGGAAGGACAAATGTGTGGTAAAGCAAATATTGTAAAATGTTCATGGTAAAGTCTAGATGGCTGGTTTATGAGTGTTCATTGTAAAATTTCAGCTTTGCTGTATGCTTAAAAACTTTCATAATAAAATGTGGGAGGAAAGAGAAAAACTATTATTACTGGAACCAAACACAGAAATAGAAAAATGGGCACTGGGCATGAATAGGCACTTTACAAAACATGGCCAAACATGAGAGAAGATAGGATGTTCAAACATGTTCATTCTCACAGCCTCTGAGCAGAAAAACAATACCGCTTTTTACCTATTAAGACAGCAAAGAGTAAAATGATTAGAGAAGGTAAAGGGGAAATAAATGGTCTCGCACTCTATTCACAAGCATAAAAGAATATTCCAGAAGGCAATTTCACAACCAAAAGGCCTTTATATATCTTTTCAGTCCTCGTAATTTATTCTAACAGAACAAATATACATGCAAAGAAAAATTCAGTACCACTGTTCAAAACAGTAAAAAGCTGAAAACAAACTATTATTTAAATCAGATGTTACAGAAACCGTATCTCATAATAGCCATATTATTCTGCTGTTAAGAACGATTATCTATACAAAACGGTAAAGCTATGGAAAAATCTCCAGAATATATCGAACTGCAGTATGCAAGGTAGAAAACAGTATGTATCACTGCACAATTGACATCTGTATATGCATATGTGGTCCACATTTCAATATCTGAGGTAATGATCAACTGAAAGTTTATAGTCCTTAGTGCTGGTTAGTAAAATTGTTATGATATGTATTATTCGCCTGTGTTATTCGGTATTTAAGTAGCTTCTATGTGCCTGGCACTGTAGACTCAGGATCTCAGCTAAACAATTCAGACACAGTCCTTGATCACCTATGAAGGAAATCAACAAAGAGACAGAAAGGGTGACCACGAAAACCTAGTTTAGGTAGGGAAGGCCTCCCTGAAAATGTGACAGCTGCTTTGAGACCTGAATGATAAAGGTGGCAGGCAGTTGTGAAAAAGAATACTATCAGCAGAGGAAGTTGTAGGAGCAAACAAAGGCAAGGCGGCAGGAGGAAGCGCCAGGGCTCTCTTCGTTCAGGGAGGGATGAAGTAGGAAAAGGGGCTTGAGAAGTTCTTATACTGAACATGTGTCAGTTTTACAACTAGGAGAAAAGATCAAACTGGTTTCATCCTAAAAAGCAAAAAACCTTTACCACTACCCCAATCATACAAAACTTTGAAAATCTTTCCTTGCTAAGTGCTTGGCATACATATCTCACTTAATCCTCATGACAGAGCTATTAAAAAGCCCTCAGAAGACTTCACAAAGTGGAACATTCTTGGGACAATGATTCTCCAAAACCAGTCCGTACAACAGATGCATGAGAATCATCTGGACATACACACACAGTGCACGCGTGCGCGCACGCGCGCACACACACACACACACAACCTGAGTCCTATACCAAGGATTCAAGTTAGTAGGTCTTAAGTGGACCCAAGATTCCCTATTTTTTACTGCTCAGGTGACCAGAAATTAGCATAGCGACAATCAGACCTTTGTACCTCAACAGGCCTGACTGCACCTGTGTGTACACAGTCCCAGAATACCATATCTAGATTAAGTCAGTGGGGTCATATTTGTATTCAGTAGATCCTACTTAGGGAATCAGCAAGGTGTGTAATATAGTTTTCATATATTTCATACATTTAAAGAAGACATTTTTCAAATTCAAGCTTTTCCTTAAAAAAAAAAAAAAAAACTCCACGATTCAATACCCGATTGTCACACCCTCCCCACTGGATCTACCATCCTTTCTCATGCCCTTCACAGCCAACCTTCCTCAAAGATTTGTCTATGCTCCAATTCCTCATTTCCCACTCCTTCTTGGACTCATTCTAATCTAGTCTAATCTAATCCTGCCTCTACTATGCCATTAAATCCGTTCTCACTAAAGTCAACTACCACGCAAGGCTAAACCAATGAACACTTTCAGAATTTATTTTGTTAGACCTAATAAATGCTCTTTCCTGGTTTTCCCCCAATTCCACACTACTTTTCTGCAGTCTTCTCTGCCCCACCTCCTCTACCTCACCACTGAACGCCAGGCATCCTAAAGGCTCTGTTGAAAAGCCTCTTCTCATTCGACTCTCCCTGGGCAAACTCATCCACTTCTAGGGTTTCAACTGCCAACTCAGAGTATAAAGATGAAAATCACCTCTGCTCAATTACCCTTGATAATTCCCTTAAACTTACCTTTTAAGTACATTTTACCATATTAACAGACCACATTGGCAATTGATACATCATCTGAATAAATATAATTGAACCATTTTTCTCTCTGACTTTCAAGCACCAGATTCAGTAGGTAATTTGTATTTAAAGGCCACACTGAACAAAAAGATATGTATTTTTTCAACTTACTTCCACTCCATTCCATCTCCATACTCCCCAGCTGAAAACGTGTGCTCATCCTGTTTAAGATAAAATTCAAAATCCTTAACATGACCTACAATGCCTTATATGATCTGATACTTGCCATCCTCACCTCCCATCACATTTCACTACATTACAGCCCTCAGGGCCTTCTTCCATTTCCCACAGTGTAGCTTTTCTTTCCTTCTTTGGAGTATTTTCAAAATGCTACTCCCTCAGCCTCCCATCACTTCACATTTTCCCCTTTTTCCTAGCCAATGCTTCCTCATCCTTACAAATCCTATTTAAATGTCACTACCTTGGGGAAACCTTTCCAATATGGCCCTTTCTACCTACTCTGCTAGGGGTCTCCCTGTTCCACATGTAACACTCAAATGCACTTTTTATTTGTTCAATCAACATCTGTCTCTCCCACTAAGACATAAGCTTCCCAAGGACCTTACCTCCTTTTCTCATTGTTACATCCTGAGCACCTAGCACCTGAATACTGACTGAATTAGTAACTTCAGTCTCATCACAGATTCTTTTTACTCCCTTACAATCTGCATATCCACATATAAATTCAAGTTTGTCTTTGTAAAAAAAAGTCTAGTAAAATATGTTAAGTTTTACCACCTTAACCACTTAAAGTGGATAGTCTAGTGGTAGTAAGTACAGTCATACTGCTGTGCAACCAATCTCCAGAACCTGTTTCCCCTTGCAAAACTGAAACACTAAACCCATTAAACAACTCCCCATTCCCTCCCCTCCAGCCCCCAGCAGTCACCATTCCACTTCTGTCTCTATGACTGACCATCCTAGGAAGCAAATGTTAAGTAGAACCATGCAGTATTTGTCTTTTTGTGACTGGTTTATTTCACTTAGTATGGTGCCCTCCAGGTTCATTCATATTGTACCAAGTGTCAAAATTTCTCTCTTTTTTAAGGCTGAAAAATATTCCACTCTATTTTGTTTCTTCATTTATCCATTGATGGACACTTGGGTTACTTTCACCTTTTCACTACTGTGAATAATGCTGCTATGAACATGGATATACAATCTCTTTGAGACTCTGCTATTAATTCTTTGAGGTATATAGCTAGAAATGCAATTGCTAGATCATATGGTAATGATTTCTAATTTTTTGAGGAACTGCCATACTGTTTTCCATAGTGGCTGTACCATTTTACATTCCCATGAATAGTACACAAGGGCTCCCCTGTCTCCACATTCTCATCAACACCGATTTTTGTTTTGTTTTGTTGATAGCAGCCATTCTAATGAGTGTGAGGTGGCAGATTTGCTTTTGTTTGTAAGTGCTTTCTTTTTCCTACAAACATGTGGTAAAAAGTCGTCTTAAAATATGTTCCATGAACTAGCAAAAGATAATTCTAGAAGGTACTGAAAATGGCAAAGAAGAAACAGTCTTTCAAAGCAGGACTTTAAGAGACAATAAAATTGTGGTTCATCTGAAATGACAAAAAAACCCAAAACCAAAACAAAACAAAACAAAAAAACAACCCTAGAGAGAACAAATAAAGGAAAGACATTCCTACTCATATCTGAAATTTCCTGATGCCATCTGCCTGCTTAAAGTTTTGAATTCCTTAAGCCTACCTTCTGCCTTACAATCTGGATACTTCCCTTCTCCCCTACCTGCCATCATGTGCTAGGACGGACGATTCTTTCCTTTCTACTTCAGCTCTGCAACTGGGTCAGTGCCTGCCCTGCTCAGTGGGTGACTGAATGGCAGGGCCCCATCCTTCCCAGTTAACAGGGTCATCTGGGTCCCTTGGCATAACAGGGTATCAGTGATACACACAGACATTAGGAAAGCAAATCCCATTACAACCTTAAAAGCTTGAATTAAATGTTTAATGAAATCTGGAAACAGATAAAAAGTTTCACAAAAAGCAATATAACACATCCTTAATCAGAAATGCACCGTTGTCTTGGGATTTTGAATCCAAAAGAAACTTTAACTAAATTAAAAGATTAAGTTACAAAGAAAGATTTAAGACTATCTAAAGACTATTTCTGGATCTAGAAGTCACTAGCTAAGTACATTCCCAGAGACTGAAAATAAAAGCAAAAAAGAAGTTTCAAATGAAAAGTATCTATTTAACAGTGAATAGTTTGCATTCAAAAATTAAAAGATCTTTTAAAATTTGTACATACACACCCAACACACACACACGACTTAGGAACCAGTGGTCATAGCTTTATCAAAATTCAAGTCATCTATGCTGGAATTATTTTTCAAAGAACAAAATGTTTTATATTTACAGTTGATAAAGTGAACCCATGTGTAAAAAGTAAAACAGAATGCTATCATTAACCCTAAAGCAATCACCATTCTAGAATTAAAAGGCAGATACTGTGTGATTGTTTCTTAAGTGTAGGCTAAATATTAAGCTAAAAGTTTCTTTATATAAAGTCAATGTCATTTGTAGTTTTAAAACGATATGATAATGAAATCATCAAAGAAGGTTAGAAAACACAAATGTATCTCCATCTTTATTGGCTCTTTATCTCAATACTTAAGAAAGGAGCAAATAGACCATGAAGTACTTTGAAAGTGACTTTCCTTAAATAATACTGTTTTTTATATGGCAATGTACCTAGTGTACCTAGATGAATATTTGCATTTTCACCATTCATAGTCCACTTCACTTAAAATTACACAGTATACATCAACTGTAGAATATAAGGTATACATGTAGCAAAAAAAAAATAGTTTAGAAAAGTCAACCACAATCCCATCTATTTACCATGAAAATGTTAAATAAAACCAAACACTAGAAGTATATCATCATGTTTGTCATGCTACAGTTTTGAGAAAAACTAACTCAGAGAAATATCTGAATACTTAAAATCATGAACATCATATTTGAAAATCTCTCCATTATCAAAGTGTAAGGTCCCTGAAGTATCAGGTAACGTGAGGGGGAAGGGGTTCAGCTGATGTGTCATCTATTCTCTTCCTCAGCCTGGATATCACATTCAGACAGAACACGTGACTGCAACCTCAGAATGAGGCTTCAGCCCACTTCTGCTTTACTGCTAACACAAATTTTAAGCTACCCCACCCCTCCAGACACTTTAGGGAAAACAAGCATGTAAGTCATTTACAACATCAGGCTCATCTGCTGGGAAAGTTTTATTTTGCAGAGTTCTAGGCAGAACCATTTCCTGAGTTGCAGAGAGCAAACAATTCTTTCATAACCACCATTTCATTTTTATTCCAGCTCGTTTACCAGCTGAATTAGTGAGCAGACTGCCCTTCTAAATAAATAACAATAAAATCCAAATTATTTACATAAATACAATTAAGGCAGTTCACCAAAGCATGGAGAATTTCTAACAATAAAAATCCAGCTTTACCAAAAATGGGAAGGAAAGGCCATTTTCACTTAAGGGGAAAAAAGTGAAGAAAGAATTGTTAAGAAATACAACTCTCAAGGACAATATCATACATACTATAAAACAGGATTAAAAGAAGAAGAAGAAAAAATACCATTTTACCACAGGCATACGTGCCACAATGCTTTTAAAAACACCCTCTTTAATATGCAATTTCTAGAGAAAGAAGCATGCCATCTGAAAAGCATTCATGAGTTTCTTCGCAATATTTTGAAGCATTAATTGTATTTTAGATTCCATTTATTTAAAAGCCTGAGATACAGTTCAGGAAACAAACTAATTTCAATTTTCTATTTAATGAGCATAATCACATATACCAACGTGGAAGAATCACAATCACTTCCATAATAGTAGGTTTCAAATGAATGAAGTTTTATTATAATTCTTGAGAACTTTAGTACTGTTATATTGCCCACAGGGTGGCAGTCTCATAGTCTTCACTCAGAATTCAGTGAACAATTTCAGTGTTCGAAAAGACACACAAACATAAAAGAATAAAAAGAAAAGAACAAATTAAACATGCACATACACTCACAAGTGGGTGATAATAATTTACTGTCTGATCAACCCTAGGAGGAAAATTGTCCTCTCCAAAAAAAAAAAAAATTAAAATTAAAATTAAATAAATAAATAAATCTATGCTTCAAAACTTCCCTAGTTCTTTGAGGGGTACTTACTTCATAACATCTTGAACTTTTCCTTCAAGGTACCTCTTCTATCCAATCCTTTCTATTCTGCTGCTACCACCCTATTTAGGGAGCTACTAGAGGCAAGGAGAGCTGTTAGATTATTACTGTACTGCAAGAACCCCCAACCCTGGTCAAGGTGGACCCTACAAACACAGTCCTTCCATCCCCCAGTTCATCCTACACACTACTGACAAATTAATTTCATTAAAACACTTACCCTATTACCAGAAATTCTTCTCCTAGCTCAGTAAACTCCTTATCCCCAAATTTAAGGATCTACACAATCAGGACCTTCCAAAGTCTCCTATCTTAATGCTCTGCAGGAATCAAGGGGCTTTGCAAAATCATCTTCACTCTGAATATACCTTACAACTTCCTGTTTATCATTTATTCATTCATTCAAATATTTTTTGAATGCTCACTGTGTGCCAAGCACTGCTCCAAGTGCTGACGATACAGTGCGGGGTAAGTCGCAGTTTCTGCTCCGAAGATATCCCCCTGACTGGACAGTCTTGGGTTAAGAGCTGCTGTGGGAAGGGGGATAAGCCCCCAGGTACTTCCAGGTCTCTGCAGGGAGGGATACAGCTCCTCCCAAGTGGGAGCCATCAGAAGCATGCTAGGGGTTGGGGGTGGGGGGGTGATAAGACACCAGAGGACATCTGCCAGCACCGACACTGTCTGCTACAGACTAACCTATTTTTGCAGCCTTCTACTATACTAGTACTAGTACAATCACTACTGGCCCATCTCTAAGCTACCGGTAATCTCAGTTCAGCCAAAATGTGCCAGTAACCGTTAACGGTCCTCTGCTTCTACCTGCTTCCTTCTTACCGCCTTGCCTCCCACAACAGCATCCTCACCAGCAAAAGCCTAACCAGCCTTCCAAGTACATCTCAAATGTTGCCTCCCAAAGGCCTTTCCCCATTACTTTCACACAAATTGAGATGTGATATCTTAGAGACCTTCAAACCCATGTAACCCTTGGCTTAGTCTCCTCCGAGCATTTATCACACTATGCACCGTATCCTAATTATCTGTATACTTTAACCTCCTTCATCAGTTATTTACTGAGTTCCTGCTACCTTCCCGGACTATCTAGGAGCCAGAGCTGCAGTGTTACATCATTCCTTTATTATTTTATATATTTAACATACAAATGACAAATGTAAAATTTAGACAAAACATTCTATACACTTTTAATTGCTTCGATCTTTTTTAAACAGGTTTTCTAAGATATAGATTACATACCACAAAGTTCACCCATACAAAAATCAGAATTTAGTGGGTTTTTTTTTTCATATTTACAGAGTTGTGCAACCATCATCATAATCTAATTTTAGGGCATTTTAATCACCTTAAAAAGAAACTTTTGCACTTACATTAGTAGTCACTTCCCAACCCCTTGTGCTCCACTTCCCCCCCAATCCTAGGCAACCATATTGATCCTCTTTCTCTATAGATGTGCATTCTGGGCATTTCATATAAATGGAATCATACAAAATGTGGTCTTTTGAGCCTGGTTTCTTTCACTTAGCAGAATGCTGTTGAGATTCACCCATGTTGCGGTATATATCAGTACTTCGTTTCTTTTTACTGCCAAATAATATTTGATTGTATGGATACACCACATTCTATTCATTTATGCATCAGCTGATAAACATTTGGGTTGTTTCCACTTTCTGCTTATAAATAATGCTCCTATAAACATTTACGTACAAGTTTTTGTGTGAACATATGTTTTGATTTCTCTTGGGTGTATATCTAGGAGTGAAACTTCTGGGTCATAGGTAAACTCAACATTTAACATTTTCAAGGAACTGCCAAACTGTTTTCCAAAGTGACTGCATCAGTTTACATTTCCACCAGCAATGTATGAGGAGTCCAACTTTTCCACTATTGTTTGAATCTTACAGAACAAGAATGACCTCACCATACAATACCCTTACCCTCACAGAATTTACATTCTAGTGGAACAAGACAAGAAATAAACAGGAACAAATATACATGTTAATTTCAGATACTAAGAAAAAGGATAAAATAAAACAGCATTAAGATGCCCAGAAAGTAATCGGAAGAAAAGGGAGTCTCTAGTTAGAGTAGTCAGAAAAGGCTCTCTGGGAAGGTAACATTGACCTGAGTGAGATGTGCCGAGCTAGAGGGGGAATACTCTAGGTGGTGGAAACAGCAAGATGTAAAACTGAGAAAAGAACAAGTTTGGCATGTTCAAGAAACAAAAAGGAAGAAGTCAGTGTGGCTAAAGCACGATGAAGAGGCAGAGGAGACAGGAGATGACACTTAGGATGTAAGCCAGTCTGGGGAGGCCAGACAATGTTGGGCCTTACAGACCATGGTAAGGTCTCTGGATTTTTAAATGGCATCATTTTTTAATCCTTACATTTCTTGAAATACAAATGTTCATCCATGTAAACATTTACTGAACTGTCGTGTATCTTCTGATTGCATCTAACAGCAGCAAATATTAAAGAGACTATCTGACAGGTCCTCCTGCACCTTCACAACGCTGCTGGGCAGGACCAGTGGGACAGGGCTCAATATTGGAAGAAAAGCCGCAGTATTTAGTGGTGGAATTTGCCACCTAGAGACTGTCTGGTCCATGCATGGGTGGGCCATAAGTGGTCTCACAGACATGAAGGCTTTCAACCTCTTTTAAAAGGAAAAAAGAAAAAGATTCCAAACGTCATTCCGGAAAAGAGAAGTTTTTTAGAGCACTGAAAATACTTTGTATGACATCATGACGATGGTTATCTGTGACATTATACTTTTGTCCAAACTAAGGTGAACTGTGGACTTTGGTGACTATGATGTGTCAAAGTACGTTCATCCTTAGTTTAGAAAAAAAAAAAAGTACCATTCTGGTAAATAAAAATTAAAAGACAGCATATATGCTTATATGTGGAGAGAGGGTATACGGGAAATTTCTGTACCTTCTATCAATTTTGTTGTAAACCTAAAACTGCTCCCCCAAAAAATCTTAAAAATAAGAAAACTCAGAGTAAACATTTTGGGTAAAACTTTGGTTTCAGTTATATACATATATATGTGTGTGTTTGTTGGATTGTGATGTAAAATGTATTTTTTAGTTCAAAAAAGTTTGCAAGCCACTGTAGTTAAGTTACGCTGGCAAATAAAAGTAAAAATTAACCTCAAAAAAAAAAAAACAACTATTTGAGGGAAGTGGGTCTAGCTCAGTGGTAGAGCACATGCTTAGCATACATAAACCTCCATCAAAATAAGAGTGAGAGCATTTGGGAAAATTCACACCATTTGATTTTTTTGTGGCCCAAGAGAGAACACGTAAAACATGAAAACCAATGGTGTTTTGGTAACAAGGCATAAGTATATGAATGAATCCTTACAAATTTATCACCTAGTCTTAACCAATTTAAAGTGTATGCCTCACTGACAGTAAGTAGCAGCTCTGTTTTAGAATATTAAGGTCATTTTCAGTAAGTATAGTTGCAGGTCATTCTCATAACTTAAATCTAGATTTCATTCTTTTACATTTACTTCTAATTGATTTTCTCCATTCTATTAATTAAAAATTAATACCCAACTGCTAAACATAAAACTTACCAGGTATAAAAAATATTCTACATGTTTCTGTACTGTTTGACTCAAAAACAAGAAAGTTTTCATATATTATATTGTATTTTGTTTTTTTTCCCAAAAAGTATTTTTAAAACTCTAGTGACATAAAACTCCCTTGAGAAAACAACTTGTCACCTAGTCAAAATTTATCAAGTTGAAATTCCCTTCTACGGTCCCAACTTGATCCCCACGGTCTCCTTCCAGGCAGGGTGCTCCTGCTGAACCAGACTACTTGCCAGCCTCATACTCATTCCCCCCACCTCAGCTTTATGATACACATTCTCCACTAGGAGAAATCCAACCTGATCGTCAAGGACCAGGGCAAATACTTCCCTCCTAGTTCTCTTTCCTGAGTAGAACTGATTTCTCACCTCTGTGCTCCTGCAGTAATTCTGCAATTCAGATACTGCCCTATCCAATTCCTATATAAGTCTGCGTTGTGGACAGAGATATTGTCACCAACTAGTTCTCTCAGTATATCCTCAAGGATATATAAAGCTATTTGCAATTATACCAGGTGTCAGCGGAAAATTACATCCATTTGAGCACATTTGGTACAGTATACCAAGTCAATACAAAAAGCAAGGTCAGGAGAGAAGCTCTCTCTGGAAACAAAGCAGAGGGGTCTTTCCTTCCTTCCAAATTGGGGCCTAATTCTTTAGTAAATGGTTTTTGAACATGAAACATGACACAATCCCATTCTTCATTTAAATGAAACTTTTCCACTTTTATTACCTATACAAGAATTGCTCAACAATTCTTGCAACTCTTAAGTCTGTGAGTGATATGAATTATCAAGAATTTATGGCTCTAAACCCAGAGCACAGAGGTGAAAGATCTACACAAGCTCATACAGCTAATCACACGGGCCAAAATATGGTTCCACTCAATATTCTATCCCCAACCTCCTAACCCGAAGAACATGAACATCAGTTAACTTTCAAAAGCATCTGATGGGGCTTGGACGAGCAGAAACATTCAAATATTTGACTTAATGAAGATGACTTGACATATTTTTAGTTGTGGAAATTTATTTACAATATGAAAGGAATTCATCCTTAATCATGGAGACCACATTAACAGATTATTTCAAAACTCACTGCGCAGTTAAAACTATCACGTACAGTTTGGGAACGCACCGACTAACTACATCTCCTGCTCTTAGTAATGGTACTGACCAGAAACCCATTCACAAGAGCCACTTTTTCCTTCCTCATTTGTTCCCAAAGGCCCAACAGACTAAACATTACAGCCCACCCTGTTATCTAATTTCAGTTCGCATTTAAGATAACGCTTTTGTCTCATTTACAGCTCACATGCTGCTGACACAGCTGCCCCTTCTTTGTAATAAACACAGGGCTTCTATATTTAAAAATACAGTGAAACTTTGTTATAACATCCCCTCCCCAGTCTGGCCAGTTTTCTCGATTCCAAGCCCCACCTCCACCCCAGGATTTTCTAACAGCGACGCTCAAAACGTTTGTTAGACCCTTAGTCAAATTTTTTCTTTAAAGACGTCTCATCACAGTGGTATTTTTCTTCTCCACAGAGTGTGTGCATGTTTGCGTGCGTGCGTGCGTGCGTGCGTGCGTGCGTGTGTGTGTGTGTGTGTGTGTGTTGGTGGGGTGGGGGGAGAACGGGACGGATGCCCTTCCCCAGAGGCCTTCCCAAGCAAAAGCCCTCAAATCTGTGGCTCTCTTTCAGTGAGTCTGGGGTACTTTTTGTGAACCATGGCCAGCGCCGCCAATGTCAAGTTGGGAAGACCTCGCGGGCCGACCTCGGGGCGGGGCGAGGGAGCCCTGGACGGACACGCGGCCGGTCGGGCGGCCAGGAAAGCGCGCCCGCGGGCAGCGGGGATCTCGGGCCCGCCCTCGGAGGCCCCCCCCCCAACGCCCGGCGGGCTGCTTTGTGTCCGGCGGGGTGGGGGGGTTTCTCGTAAACGCCCGGCCGAGAGATAACGAGGGCTGCGAGCCGGGCGCCGGCTCCCGGGCGCCCAGGATAGGGGGGCAATCACGCCCCGCGTCGCTTGGGACAGTCAGAGGGGGGTGGCCGAGGAGGAGGGTGTGGGCTCGAGGGGGGCGCTGGGGGCAGATAAGGCGAGGCCGGAGTTAATCATCACCTCCCGAGCGTTTGGAAAGGGACGGCCCGGGGCCCAAGGGACGGGAGGGAGGCCCAGGGGAAAGCGAAACTCCTTCTCCGCGGCTCAGCCCCGCCAGCCTCTGGCGGGAGCAGAGGGATCCTGAGCGCCCCCGCCCCTCCAGCCCGCCCCGCGCAGCACTCGTGGCTCCCAGAGCCGCAGGCCAAGTCACGGCATCACTAACAACTACATTAGGGCTTGTTTTCCACGAACTCACCCGGCGAAAGGGGCAGGAAAAGAGTCAGAGCCTTTGCAAATAAAATAAGTCAGTTCCCCGTGTGGATTTCGGAAAACAAACGAACGTTCCCATACCGGGAGTCGAACCCGGGCCGCCTGGGTGAAAACCAGGAATCCTAACCGCTAGACCATATGGGAAGTGCTGCTTAAGCTGCCGCGGTGACTCACCTGACAAGCGCAAACGCCGCCGCTGCCGCCGCTCCAACACTCGCTTGCCGCCGCTGCCGCCGCTCCAACACTCGCTTGCCGCCGCTGCCGCTTCTGCACCACCCGAGCCGCCGCCGCCGCTGCCCACGCGCTCGTGAGCGAGGGAACACGCCCGGCCCGAGCGCGCGGGCGTCCCGGGGGCGGGGCGGGGTCGCTCCACCGCCTCAGAAAAGTTCTGAAGCAAACCCAGCGACTCGCGGCCCCAAAACCAACAGTTTCACCTCTCTCTTTTTTTTTTTTAACTCCGCCAACGGCCCCCAGCCTACAGGTCCGGGCTGCTCCGCTGGTCAAAGTGCGTGCGGACTAGTTGGCAAAGTTGAGGGCGGCGACGTCTCTGGGAACAGCTGTTTGCGTTCGGGGCGGAGGCGGCGCGCGAGCTCCTTGGCCACGAGCCAGCAAGCCTAGAAGAAGGGTGGAGGTTCTGGGTCTCAGGGAGAGAGACAGAGAGGAGAGAGAAAGCCGGATGACGCGGGAACGTGAGGCCTGAGCTTCCCGTCTTTCAGCTCAAGTCCCGTCGCGCTTTCGCCCCTTCTCGGTGACCTCAACCCCTTTATAGAGACCCCACCTCTCCGGAGCCGGGAGTACCGCCCCTGGAAGGGGAGGGGAAGGGGAGGAGATTGCGAACGCGGATTGGGTCGTCTGGGCACCCGTAGTTGGGAACCGTGGAACACTGGTCCTCGGGAAGGAGGGAGGCGTCCAGGCTCCGAGGCTCTGGTGGGCCTCGCTGCAGGCCAGGCCCTGACTCGCCTCGCGTGGGGAAGGCGCGCCTAAGCCGGACGCAGTGGTGACCGGCGGAGCGGCTGGCCCAGTCATGTGAGTCGGGTCTCGGCCTCTAAACAACGAGGTGTTGTTTCGCCGGGCGGCCGTTTCCCTGCCGGGTTTCTCCCTCCGCCGCCGCCCCTCTCCCCCAGCCCTCGGCCAGGGGCGTGTCGGACGCTCCCTTAACTCGCTCGGGACCGGCAGCCGACCGGCGGGGCTGGTTCTCTGTACGGGATGGAACTGCTACCCCGCAGAGCGCCCCGGGGGCTTGGAGCACGGGCTCCGGGAGGAAGGGAGGCTGGCGGCCCTTGGAGGTTGGACGGCCGCCCGCGAAGTGCTCCTTCACCTACACGGTCGGGGGCCACGAGCGCCCTTTTCGTTTTTGTAGCGCTGGAACCCTGTGGTGTTGTGAAATTTCAGGGTTGGACGGCGGCCACCGCTACCTCCTCCCCCTATTAGAAGCGGCCAGCCCTGGTTAGCATATGACTTCTCTCTCTCTTTTTTTTTTCTTCTTTTTGGCCTTGCCTGCTGAGAGGTCCTTTGACTTTTCCAACTCTTTCTTGCCGTGAAGCTCAGAACAAATTGTATTGACTGATAGTCTGGGCCAGAGGCGTCTTGTGCTTTGTTCTTTTGGTGGAAATGGATTTAAAGCAAACTTTATGAGTCTCTTCATGCTTCTATTGCAGTAACCTCTTAAAATGCCAGAAAGGAATGGAAAGGATAATCTTCTCCAAGATGTTCCTTATTTCTTCACGCGGATGACAGTAACAAATGAGAATTTTTTTAAGCTTATTTTATTTGAGGGAGTTTTAAGCCCGGTGCAGACTTTTACTGTTCTACCGGCAATAATTTTCAGTTGCTTGCTTTTAATCAGCTAAATAATAAAGCAGGGAGCTGTGTATAACAACAAAAGATTCGGTAGCAGAGGCTTATATTTCAGGCTCTTTAGGGTGTAAATCAGGCAATAATTTACGTTTTTGAATTCTAAAGCTTAAATTTGTTTTTCCCTTTTCCAGGGCAGACTACTGGAAGTCACAACCAAAGAAATTCTGTGATTACTGCAAGTGCTGGATAGCGGACAATAGGCCTGTATGATAATTCCTCTGTTAGAGATTCTAATAATACTGTGTTCATGTGAAGTATTCCTTTTTGATCTAAACTCAGAGCTTACGAAGCACTCCCATATACACTGCTCTTGATTTTTCAAAACATGAAACAGTTTCTATTGTCTTTTCATGCCTAGTAAGAAAGCTGTGAGCCTTCTTCCTTTTCATCATCCCAAGTTTGATTATATACTAAGCCAAATTATTTCTCTATGGCCCTTCAGTCACATTCAGTGGATTGAGTGGATAACTGCTTCATGTTTATGAAATACTTGCATTATGATGGTGCTGTTTGTAATATTGTTATATACAAAGAAAAGTCAAGTCAGAAAGCCCTTAATGTGTTAAAAAATTATTACAGTTTTTCTCTTATGTTTTCTGTTCTAAAGATAAATATATTTGATACAGAGCTTTATATCTGTAAATGCTTAAATTTGAAATAATATCATTACCTTTGTCGTGGGATATGAAAATAGCAACTTTTAAGCACATTATTACCGTATCTTTTATCCAAATTCAGCTTTAAAGACATAAAAAGCACCCTTGCTTTCCCCCTCTCTCATGCATGTCATACTACTATGTATATAGTATGTTTTATATTCATGTCATTGTTATTTGGTAGAGTTGGATGTACAAAAGAATAGTAGCCCCAACTTTAATAATGTACTTCATTGGTGGACATTTACTGACTATTGTCTGCAAGGAGTTTGAGGATATTTTTGTTTTCGGTTTTGTTTGTTATTTTGGCCTTGTGGAGTAGTTGCTAAAGTTCTTGGCTACCTTGTTTGGCTTAAGCCACACTTATAAATAAATGCCACAAATTTGAAAACCTACACAAATCACTGATAATCCCTCTGCCTTGAAGTGTCCAAGCAGTTCAGTGAAGTTTTTGAGTTATCTAGAGTGAGTAATTCCTTCTAGAATAGTCTTTCTTCCTCTCCTTGAATTGCTATTATACATTGATTTAACCTTTAACTGGAAACAAAATTAATTTATTTTCGAATGAACATTTAATATTCTTTGTGTAGTATAACCAACGTTAGGAAACCAGTATGTAAAAAATAGAGGATGAATATTTGCATGATGAAGTCACACTTTAAAAAGGAATTCATAGTAGTATCTCAGAATAGCTCAGCTGTTGTGTTAGATAAGAATTGATTGACAAAACTTATTTTGCAAAGTTTACCAGAAATTTCTTACTGCAAACAACACCACATTTGTAATTTAGGGAGCATTTCTGGCTGTTTTAAATAGGTAATAACATTCACTCACCCACCTCTGCCCCAACCAGTTACCATCATTCCTCATAGGTTACCACTTTTTTTATTTTCTTGTCTATCCTTCCATTATTTCTATATGCGTTTAGATATAGATTCTTATTCCAGCATACATAAAAGGTAAGCATACTGTTTACACTCTCCGGCACTGTAGTTGTTTTTGTTCTTAATTGAACAGCGTACCCTGGAACTCTCTCATTGTCAGTATGTAAGGGGCTTGTTTGTTCTCTATTACAGCAGCCTAATTCTGATAGTGGGAGATTGCCCTGCATAGGAGTTTTACATTTTGTACCATTACCACATTGTATAAAAGCATTAGTTTACAATTTAGGAGGAATTTTTTAATGTCTACTTTTCTCTCAGTTCTGAGGAGTAAGGTTCTAAGGATCATTGTTTATTCTCCATGTCTCTTAACCTAATGTGGCAAATGGAGGAATATAAATTCTAGAGACTCACTCATTTTGATATTTTATGCTGAGAGGTGTTTCTTGAAGTTAAGATTTTTTTTCCCACTCTTCTTTTGGTTCCATGTCTTGTTTGAGTCCTCATTACAGTCATACTCACGGGTACCTTGTATTTTTCTCCATTAATAGGGTCATCATAGTTTATTTTAAGCACCAAAGGAAACTTAGTAAGAGGGCACAATAATAAATAATGTGGTTCAGTACTTAGCATCATTTGATAAAAAGGCCAATTTGCATTAAAATTATTTTTATCTTTTCTGCCAATCGTTGTCGTTTCTATTTTGTTATGTTCCATTCCTATATTTACTGTTACTTTGCTGTGAACATTATGATGTGTAGTTTTCCTTTGAATATTCTTTTTTTTTTTTCATTTTCAAGAGTGTTGAATTTCATGAAAGAGGAAAGAATCATAAGGAAAATGTGGCAAAGAGAATCAGTGAGGTAATCAGTTTGTTTCTTTCTTTGCCAGTTTTTCTGTGTAAGTATCGTCTTTTATCTAGCTCTCATTTTTATATGTGTCTTACATAGATTAAACAGAAAAGCCTGGATAAGGCAAAGGAAGAAGAAAAGGCATCAAAGGAGTTTGCTGCTATGGAGGCAGCTGCCCTGAAAGCATACCAAGAGGATTTGAAAAGGCTTGGCTTGGAGTCAGGTAAGGACGCAGCCAGCATGTTTTAAAAGTAACATCAGAGGTCATGCTCAGTGAGCTTTCATTGTTTCCATCAAAAGGTTATACACTTCATATACTCTTGTGCTTTTCCTGTGCATCACAGCCCTTTTTAGACCATGGCGCTTTGCTCATGCACTTTTGTTTTACTTTTGAATCTTCATCTTTCCATACCCCCGTTCACAGCAGCCATACTACCTTGTGGTTACCTAGTCCTAGCTCTGTCTTAGGTCAGTGGTTCATTTCAGAGACAGGTGAGTTCTTCAGTATCCTAATTATTTGGCTAAATGGATCTATTCATTAAAAAAATAGGCCTTGCATTATAACCACAGTTCACTTTATCCATATGGGCAAAACTATGAATCACATTTATATGGTCGAATTGTAGTGAATTAGTCTTTTGTGAACAAATTAACTGACTTCACTACTAGATGGATACCACTAGGTAGGTAAATTTTTAAATTTTTAATTGAATATATTGGATATGTACTATTGTATAAATTTAAGGTATACAGTGTGTTACCTTGATATACTTGTTACATTTATATATTTGTCAATGATTGCCATTGTAGCAATATTTATCAATACCATAATTACAGTACAATATCATTGTCTATATTCATTATACTCTGCTTTAGATCTCTGGCTTATTTACTTCTCATTGTATGTTTGTACCCTTAACATCAGTCTTATCCCTCCATCCCCCATCCCCTGTTAATCACCATTTTGCTTGGTTTTTCAGAGTTTGACTTTTAGATACCACATATAAGTGATATCATACAGTATTTGACTTTCTTTGCCTGGCTTATTTCACTTAGCATAATGTGCTCAAGGTTCATCCATGTTGTCGCAAATGGCAGGATATCCTCCTTTCTCGTGGCTGAATAATAGTCACATACATATATCAGGGAAGCTGTATGTAAATAAAAATATATATGCCATGTCTTTTTTATCCATTAGACTGTTGATGGGGATTTGACTATTTCTTTATCTTAACTGTGATAACTTACTTGTGAGTAATACTGCAATAAGCATAAATCTCTTCAAAATCCAGTTTCATTTCCTTTAGGTGTATACCCAGAAGTAAAATTGCTGGTGGTATGGTAGACCTATTTTTTAAATTTTTGAAGAACCTCTAAATTGTTTTCCATTGTGGTTGATCCACTTTACATTCCCACCAGCAGTGTATAAGGGCTCCCCTTCCACCACATCCTCGCCAGCAAGAAGGTAGATAATTTGAGGGTGTGAGGAATACTCAGTTCCAGATAAAAGGCGTTATTTAAGAGGAGTGTATCTATCCTGTCATTGAATTTAGGTAACTTCCTATAAGCATTTCTTCAGGGACAAGTCATTGTCCTTAAACCAGGCCTATAACAGCTCAGTTGTTGATCTTTTGTAGTGATTGGGGTAGTCAACATGGAATGGTATTTCTCTCTAACAAATACTGCTTTCAATTAACTTTTTAAGCAGAATAATAGTTAAGTTAATTGGCATTGTCCTCATCAAGTAAGAACAGTGGTGACCAGACTTTAAAAATATATCCTGATGTTGTTAAAGGAAGGAGGGGGGAGAGTATTTCCACAAAGATAAAACTTAATGTTTGTTTTAAGAAGAGAAAGGATGTAGGCATTCCTGCAGAATTAGAGACGTATTTGAAAATTCATCTCAGTTATGTAGATTGGAAGTTTCCATTATGCTGCCCTATTAGCAAATAAATCAGTATTTTATATTTAATTGGATTTTTCCTGTCAAATGTTTTTAATGCCCTTGTTTTCTAAATAGAATATATATTCCATTAAAAGTACAATGTATACAAAGAAGAGTTTTCAAAATTAATTCTTTTTAAGATTTCTCCAGTCATCTTTAGAATTTTTTTAATAAAGTTATACATTTTTCAGCATATTTATTTACTTTTATTGTGGTATAGTTGGCTTACAATGTGTTAATTTCTGGTGTACAGCATAGTAATTCAGTTATACATATATATATTCCTTTTCATATTCTTTTTCATTATAGGCTGTTACAAGGTAATGAATTTCCCTGTGCTATACAGTAGGATCTTGTTTATCTGTTTTATATATAGTAGTTAGTATCTGCAAATCCTAAACTCCCAATTTATCCCTCTACCCTGCCCCTTTCCCCCACTGGTTAATCGTAAGTTTGTTTTCTGTGTCTGTGAGTCTGTTTATATTTTGTAAATAATTTCATTTGTGTCGTCTTTTTATTTTTTTATTTTTTAATACCTTTACTGTGGTATGGTTCCTGTACGGTAAACTACACATATTTCAAGTGTACAATTTGGTGAAGTTTGATAGATGTATACACCAAGGAAACGACTACCACAATCAAGAGAGCCGACAGTTCCATCACTCCCCAAGAGACGCAGTTTTCTAATTCCCAGTTTATCCCTTCCCAGCCCTTTACCTGCACCTGGTAGCTATAAGTTTGTTCTCTGTCTGTGAGTCTGTTTCTGTTTTGTAGATAAGTTCATTTGTGTCTTTTTTTAGATCCCACATATAAGCGATATCATACGGCATTTTTCTTTCTCTTTCTGGCTTACTTCACTTGAAATGACAGTCTCCAGGTCGATCCATGTTGCCTCAAATGGCATTGTTTTATTCTTATTTATGACTAAGTAGTATTCCATTGTGTGTGTGTGTGTGTGTGTGTGTGTATCTCACAATTTCTTTATCCAATTACCTGTCGATGGACATTTAGGTTGCCTTCATGTCTTGGCTATTGTAAATAGTACTGCTATGAACATTGGGGTACGTGTATCTTTTTTAATTAGAGTTTTCTCCAGATATATTCCCAGGAGTGGGATTGCTGGGTCCTATGGTAAGTCTGTTTTTAGTTTTTTAAGGAATCTCCATACTGTTTTCCATAATGGCTAAACTACATCCCACCCTCCACAGTGTAGGAGGGTTCCCTTTTCTCTACACCCTCTCCAGCATTTATCGTTCAGATTTTATTATTATCATTTCAATTTTGAATGATGGCAATTCTGATTGGTGTGAGTTGATACCTCATTGTAGTTTCAGTTTGCATTTCTGTGATAATTAGTGATACTGAGCATTTTTCACGTGCTTGCTGGCCATTTGTATGTCTTCATTGGAGAATTGCTTTTTTGGGTCTTCTGCCCATTTTTGGCTTGGGACTTTTTTTGTTACAGAGTGGTATGAGCTGTTTGTACATTCTGGAAATTAAGCCCTTGTCTGTCACATCCTTTGCAAGTATTTTCTCCTATTCCTTAGGTTGTCTTCTCATTTTGTTTATAGTTTGCTTCGCAAAACATTTTATTCTATTGTCCCTTTGGAGGTTGTTTTATTTTTCCATCAATGATATGTCAAATACATCTCTCATTTTGAATAATTAAGGATACACATCATTTTTAGTGACTACATAGTAGTTAGGGACACAGGCTTTGGAGTCAACCAGAATTGCCTCTTGCTAGTGGTACGACCTTTGATTTTTACTAAAATTAAGTAACATAACGGTATAAATTGCTTATTACAATGAGCACTAAACAAGTGTTCAATAAAGGGTATGACACGCCATAATAGAATGCCATTAAAATGCCATATTTTATGTAACTAATCTCTTATTGGTTAACATTTAGGTTTCTTAAGAGTTTTTCACTGTTAGAATGAGTCAGTGAGTGTCCTGATGCATGCATGTTTTCACATTTATCTCTAGGTTCAATTTCTAGAAGTGAGATTGCGGGTTCAAAGTGTAAATATATACTACATATTGACTGATAAAACCAAACTGTCTCCAGAAATCTTGGGCGGATTTATACTTTTTCTAGTAATAAAGTTGATTTATTAACTAATGTTGGAAATAACTAGCCATTCCTTTGGAAAAAAAGCAAAGCCATAAAAACTACTTATTTCTGTTAGAATGTTGGATTTGTCAGGAACATAAACTCTATGTCATATTTGTTGTAATGATTCATCATGTCTCTCTTGTATATATGTTTGTTTTTATTTTGCTCTATGGAATATTTCAATTTTTATGTAGTCAAATTTAACATTATTTTACTTTGTATTCTTTTTCTAAGTATTTTTGATCTGGAATTTATTTTGGTGTAAAAACACGAGAGGGACCAGGGAGTGGGGAATAGCTTTACTTTTGTCCAAATAATTAACCAGTTAGTCCAACATCATTTATGGAATTATCTCTTTTTTCCTCTAATAAGAAACACTGAAAATCTGCAGTTGTATCTGTTTCTATACTGTTATGTTTCAGTCATATGTTTGCCTACTCCTGCATCAGTTTTACACTACTGGGTTTTTAATCATAACTTTAGGATGTTGTAGTATCTTCCCCTTATCATTTCTTTCTTGTAATTCTCCTGGATATTCTAAAATTCTTGCATGTTTAGTTTTCCAAACAGGCTTTATTATAATGTGTCAAGTTCCCAAAAGAATCTTGTCAAGCTTTTGATTGGAATAACATTATTGTTTTATACCAGCAAAAAAATTAAATTTACATCAGCTACTTCACCCTTCTCTCATCTTTCTCTAGAAATTCCAGAGCCAAACATATCACCAGTAACCAGCACTGGCCCACCCACCTCTACATCAAATCGGCAGAAAGAAAAGAAGAAAAAGAAAAAAGACCCTTCAAAGGGCAGATGGGTAGAAGGCATAACCTCTGAGGGTTACCACTACTATTATGATCTTATCACAGGAGGTAAGTTATTTAGGCATAGAACTAGTAGAGAATGATAACTTACAGTTTATTTTAGATTAGAACTTTTAGTTAATATTGGAACATTTGAACAATGAAAGACTAACTTTACATTTTTGCCACAATGGTAAAAAAAAAATTACGTGCCCTTTAAAAAGGTACCGTTCTCATAGTGACTCAGTGTCATAATTAAAGACTTAATAGTGAGTTCCTTAGAAATGAACTATAACTTTGTTTTCTCAGTAAGACCTTCTAAATATGTTAACTTTTAGGAGTTGTAAGAGCTCACAAGGGGAAAGAAGAGAACAAGAAGTAGAAAGTGTGGGTGGTACTGTTCTTAAAGGAATGGATAGAAGGAGAGCCAGAAAAAAAGTGAAGAATGGTTGGGAAGGTAGGAAATGAGATCAGAGAGTTAAGTGTGAAGAAAATCTTGGGCTACCAGTATCAGGATAATTCTTACGATCTTTAGAATCACAATCAATTTTGGACAGCATAGATAAAGGAGTAATCTCTCAGGGTACGCTGAGCGTTAAGTGCATGTTACAGTTCAGCAGTGAACCATAAATGATTGTATGCTAGGGATTGTAAGTCTTCCTCAAATTCACATAGAAAATTATTCATTAATTACATTGTTTCTTCTTTCTTGTGCCTATTACTTGCTTCCTTGGTTCACCATCCTACTTCGTATACTCTTACTCTAGCAATACATGTTTTTAATTCCTACATACTTCATCTTATTCCTCTTCTTCTAAGTCATTCATTCCACCTCTTTCTCTCCCCTGCCCCAAGATATCAGAAGGCCTTCTCATGCCTTCAAAACTTACCAACCTTAAATTCCATGAAGTGTTGAAGAGAAGCCCCACCTGGCTCTAATAATTCATGTGGAAATACCAGTAACTCTTACCCTTCCTTGGTTACATAGCATTCACTTGTATTCTTTTACACACTGCTACTGGGATTTAGGTTGTTCTTTTTTATTTTTCAATTATGTTTTAAACTATAGGCCTATAGTGTTTTGTACATGTTGAGTATTTTGTAAATTTGTGCCGTATTAAATTTTTTGGAAAGCTTTTTTTTTCTTTTGAAGCAAAAAGATTTTACAAATGCAATATATTTTGCTTTAAGCATCTCAGTGGGAGAAGCCTGAAGGATTTCAAGGAAACTTAAAAAAGGTAACTGAAGCACATTAATAGTGTCTTTTCTTTATTCCTTAACGTGATCGGCTTCTGGGATTTTTGTAGAGTTTTGTTAAGCAGATTTACTTCCAGACAAGCCTCCCAATCTCCCCCTGCCCCACTTTGTTCCTCTCTTGTATCCTTTTGTTAGAAGGCTGGATGGACGTGAAAAAGAAAAGTTGTATCTACCCAAAAACTCCATGTAGGGCGAATATTATTAGTTGATTTGCAGTCAGTTGCCATTCACATTTCCCTGTCCATCTGCAAAGAACTCTTCCTGGCTTTCAGAGGTGAGACATTCCCTCACTGAAAGGTGGCTCATGATTTAACACAAACCAAGCTTCCTGGCCATGATGAGTACTACCACCCCGAATTCCCAGGTGTCAAGAGGAAAGGAAAGGTTGGCTGACTGTGCCTTAGTTATCTAATACATTACCATGTCTTTATCTTCAATTTATGTTGGTTTTTTCCTTCCCATTAGACAGCAGTGAAGACTGTTTGGGTAGAAGGTTTAAGTGAAGATGGTTATACCTATTATTATAATACAGAAACAGGAGGTAAGTATTACCTTACCTTTGATTATCTTTTTAACTATCTACTGTACCTGGAACTACTTTTTAACCTGCTGATGAATTGTCTGAACTTGAGAATTTTAGTATAGTAATAAACATATTTCTATAACAATATATAGTATTTTTTTATCATTTACAAACATTAATACAATGGAGAAGCAAAAAAAATTTTCTGTGTCATTGTTATTCTCTGTTGATACTGCATTCACAAATATTTTTACTTTGAAAATCATTTTTACTTTCTCTACCATTATTGACTTTTATCATGGTCATTTTAGAAATATAATCATTATCTTGGAAAGTACCTTTGAGATCACCTTGTTCAACTTGCCTTTTCCTTTTTTAAAAACAAAACTGAAGCTGTTTTAGCAGTGGCTAATACTGTTTATAATTTTAACTTTTACTAATTTAATAATGTTTCAGTTATATAAATATTTACAAATCTTGCATAATTATTGTTACCTATTACCTATGCTTTTCAAGATAAGATTTTATCTAAATTAATTTCTAATAAATTAATAAACTAGTCTTTCTAGTCACTGACTGTACTTGGTTTATTCTGCAGTAAAATTTACAAAATAGCTATAGTACTGGTGTAACTTTGAGAGGTTTTTGGGGGCTTTTTTTTAATTCCTACAATCCAAAGATTTCAACATAGCATTACATCTTTTAGGAAGAAATGGCCCTTTTAATCTCCAGGTAGGTACCCAGCCTGCCCAGTGGTGACAGTGGTTCTATCTCAATAAACTTGATGTACTGAATATTTAGAGACAAAATAACATATAATATAGCTTGAGAGTTAGATCTAAATGAGCTCAATGCACAGCTTCTTCTGTTAACAGCTGTGTGATTGTGAACAAGTCACTGGGCCTATAATTGCTCTTAAGTAGAGTAGAGATGATCCTGTACTCCATGGTGTAATGATGGTCATGTGTCTATAAAGTTCCCAAAACAGTACCTGGTACGTGTTAGATGCTTAACAAATTATTTCTTGAAAGTTCTTTTGTTACTTTGGTGAAATAGAGACAAGGAAAAGAAATGTTTCTCTTTAGAGCTGGAAAGTACCCTGTAATTAATAAGGGACTGACCATACATATTGATTTGCCCTCAAAAATTTTGATTTAGGTCTGGACTAATTAGTAATTACTAATAATTACTAATAGAACCCCTTTCACACTTAAAACTTTCCCAGTTGAGTAATAAATTTTAGAATCCTTTTCTGTTTTATTAAACTAAAAATAGAGAAAAACTGCAGGATAATCAGAACTGCTGTCATTTCTAAAAGCCCAGTAAACCACTAGATGGCAGTAGAATTCAATTTAGCTTTTTTTTTTCTTACTATACAAGGACAAATTATATTCTTTCCCATCCTCACCATGTTATTTCACTTTGTGAAGATTCCAGGAAATCTCATGTATGCTCATTATCACATTTCCTGAAATTGGTATCAGTTAAAATTGAGTCCTCAGAAAGTATCACACTGTTCTTAGGTCTCTTTCCACTGGGGCTATAGTTCATACATTTAATGAATCTAGATTGTTTGAAATTAGTTTCTGAAAGATAACAGCAAGAACTTTGGGAAGTCTTATTTATTATCTGATTGATCAGGTGATGGTGTGAAACAGATGCAGTGTTGTCACTTAATAATATACTGTAAGTGACAGGAAACATTATATTGGGAATTATTCCTAAGTAGAATTGGTAACTAAATAACATGACTATTAAAATGTGTTGAATAGAATCCAGATGGGAAAAACCTGATGATTTTATTCCACACTCTGGCGATCTGCTTTCTAGTAAAGTCAATGAGAAGTCACTTGGCACCCTAGAGGAGTCCAAATCATCAGATTCACATAGTGATTCTGATGGGGAACAGGAAGCAGTAAAAAAGGAGGTCCCTACAGAAACGCAAAAACTGAAAATAAAGTTTAAGGTAGGTTCTTGATTTACTCTTTACAACAGTTTATTAATTTATTATAAAATCTATAGACTTTCTTCAGTTTTCTGGTAGAAGACAGAAATAAAACCAAGACATGAATTTTGGCAGCTGGACAAATGGTTGCGTCATTTATTGATATCTATTTGGTACCAAGACAACAAATTCATTTTTAGACCTCTTAAGTTTGAGATGCCCCTGTAACATTCAGAGAGCTATCTGAACATTCAAGTATGAATGTCTAGACTAGAAATGTTAGTTTGAGTACCATCGACACATTGGTAGTAATTTAAGTTTCAGAATAGATGAGGTAACCTAGGAAAATGACCTTGGGGAACATTAAACATTTAAAGCATAGGGGAGAAGGAAAAGCCTGTAAGTATGCAGAACGGTTAGAAAGGTATGTAGAGAAGCAGAAGAGTTCAGTATCCCAGAAGCCAAAGGAATAGAGAGCATCAAGAATTAAAGAGGCCTGCAGAAAGAAAAAATGTCTGTTGAATTTTGCATTAAGGAAGTCCCTGATACCCTGGTAGTAGTTATACCAAAGTTTTAGATGGGAAAACTCAGACTACAGGCGGATGAAAAGCGGTTCACAGTATATATGTGGTTTGGATATGAAATAAAAAGTAGAAATTAGATGATAAGATAATGACTGCATATTGACTTTTAATCATGAGAGATTTGTGGTGGTGATGTTTTCTTTGAGAGGGCTTCCAAAGGAAGCAGAAAAGGAATACCAACAAGGGTAGGTGGATAGGTTGGTCTTGAACAGGTAATAAACTCATTTTCTTTAAGATCAGGTTTTCATTATCTGTGAGAAGGTATGCCTATGAATGAGTTGGTGTCAGGGAAGCAATTGAAAAGAGTCACGCCTTTTAGCCTCAGTTTACTCATATATTAAGAAATCAAGATGGCTTGCTGAGAGTGAGGAGCTCTGGGGAGCTTGGCAACATTAATGGATTAAAATAGTCACTGAGCCAGAGTGGGAGAGGAAATAACCAAGTAAGAGTATTGACACGTGGGGCTGAGTGCCCAGCCATGGCGGGAAACTAGAACAGACATTTTAATAGTATTAATAGTATTCCTAGTCCTCTTACTTTTGTGATCTTTCCAGGAACACTGAGTGCTACATATGAGGAAAGTATCTTACGACGTTAGGTGGCTGAAATATAGTGAAGGCCAAAGTCACTGGCTTTGTGGCTCACAAAACGAGGCTAGAGAATTTTTCAGCTCTAGGATGACAGCAAGGATTCGAATAGCAAGAATGTGGTGCCAGATTTGCCAGAACCATCACTTAAATGGAATGGTAGCCAGAGGTCACTAGATCATGTGAGGAAAAATGGAACAGACTTGTATAGAAGGTGGCATGAGCCTCAGAGGAGGAGGTGTTTATTGTATGAGGATCAAAGTATAAAGTATAATGACTTCAGAAAAAATGTTTTATTAAAAGTCATTATCTGAAAGTAGTCAGGATTACTAAGAGAAAACTGATGCTACTGTGCTGTTGGCAGCATAAGGGAATGAGTTAACATCCATTCAAAGAAGTACAGAAAAACTGTCCCAGGACTGCCACCCGTGGTTGTGCAGTTTCTGAAGAGGCTGAAATCTAGTACATGGTCCACTTGCTAGACCGGGTCACAGGGCTTTTGTTATCCCAGATGAAGGGGTGCCACAAAAGCACCAGCCCTCTCCAGGAGCTCCTGCGGGAGCTGCTTCTAAGAGGTGTGTCTTTTTCTAATTTCATGTAGTTACCAGTTATAGAGACCAGTGAGTTTCTGGTAGTGTCCTCAACATGAAGGTGGATTTCAGTTAAGACTAAAAGGTTGAGGGAGTTCTTTAAGTAGATAATGGTGTAGAAGGGTCTAGTGATAGGTCATTAAATTGAAAAGAAGCACAGAATAGAGAGAGGTCACTGCTGGATATGTAAGTAAGGAGAAAAAGCAGTAAAGTGGACAAGAGAGGATAAGAAAGTCCATTGTATGTTTTTACTGGTAAAACATTAATAGGGTCATGTTATATTATTTTAAAAAGGAGCCTTGGCCATGTGGTGTGTTAGCATTTTAGACTTAATGAAAAACCTAATCAAGCATTAAAATTCTTTTATGTACGTGTGCTGTGTTATATGCAAATTTAAACAATTAAGTGAGTTAATGTGTTGTTATTTTATAAATCAATAACAAGACTATGTTAAAGAAGTTTTTTTTTATCCTGGCAGTTTTGCTTGAAGTGTGTTATTTCTTGACTTTGACGTTTCAGGAAAAAAATAAAAATAGTGATAAAAGAACTGAACCAGAAACACAGAAAGAAAAAAATGCCCAAGGGCAGAATTCGTCAGGTCCAAATGAAGAAAAATCCAAAGCTCATAAAAAGTCAAACCCATATGGAGAATGGCAAGAAATTAAACAAGAAGTTGAGTCCCAGTAAGTTCCTGAAGCTTAATCTCTCTCTTATTACAAAATTTTACATCCCAGTACTTCTATAAATTGAAGTACTTAATTTCAAGAATAAGGTGCTCATTAAACATATAGCTCACTTATTTCTAGAGTGGTTTTATTTTTTCTAATTAAATGCTTTTAAATATTTTAAAATGTAAGCTAATGTTTCTTTTTTAAATGTAAGCTAATATTTATTTTTAAAAGTAAGCTAATGATGGCTTTAATTTCCACCAAGACATGATCTTTTTATTGACCACACATTGCCACACCAACTCACACCATGTACACATGAGCATTCTCACACTCACCATTAATACTCCATCAGAGAAACAAGTATCTGCATAGCCAATAAATGCTCCATGGGATGTATCTAAAGGCAAGAAAGAACTCTTGTTTTTTACTGTATTGAAAATGGCCTATGACACTTAACATATTTTTATTTCAAAAACCAGAACAGTTCTAGCAACTAAACAAAATCATGGTAGAGATGTTATCTGGTTTACATTAAAGTGTTATTAAATGTTAAGGTTGTATTTATGTTACTTAAGGAAATATCAGGAAATATGAGTTTAATATTACATAGTGCCAGGCACCGTAAGTATGCTGACCGGATATGTTGAAGTTGCAGAAATAAAAGGCTGCATTACTTCTGCCCTTAAGTGATTTACAGTAGGAAGATGGTCCTCCTGTACCAACATCTCCTATACTTCAAAGTTGAGATTTCTTAATATTTTGACTATTTTGTTTTCCATTTGCTAAGTATTCTGTAAAGCCATTCTTGCTAAATTTTGACCTGGTCAGCCAGTTTAATATGTGATGGATTATGTCTGACTTCCTAAGTAGATTTACTGGTGAGGTTGAAATAATTTTTTTCATATATTTATCAGTGTTTTATATTTCCTCTTCTATGAATTGTCCGTTCATAGTCATCGCAAATTTTTCTACTGAGGTATCTTTCCTTACTTGTGTAAGCTCCTAATGTAGTACAGAAGCTAACCATTCATTAGCAGTAGTTGTGGTGGATTTTCCCCCATTTGTAGTTTGACTTTTAATTGTGCTTATAATGATTTTAGATGTGTAGAATTTTATAATCTTGAGTCCTCTCTTTTTTTTCCCTTTGTAATCTGTTTTATTGATATTACCCTTTTTCATGCAAAAATCAAATATATACTTGTATTTCCTTCTGGTTTGTGTGGTCTTACTTCTTTTTTATGTCTTTACTTAATCCATGTTTGACACTTTGTATGAGATGAAATTAAAAATGATTTTTTATCTTATCTGGCAAACAAATTTTTCCAGTACTATTCTTCCCCATTTTAAAATACCATTCTTCTCCATTATTAATTGACACTTTTAAAAACTCTTGTGTTCAGTTCTCGAATTTACCAACTTATTTCTGGCCACCTGTTCCATTAGTCCATCTATCTTTGTGACAGAATCATAAAGGCTTAATTGTTATGATTTAACTATATCCTTTTATATGGTATGTGCTGATACCTGCTGGTATATCTCTCTTTTTTTGTTGTTCCAAAATTTTCTTCAGTAGTTTCTTCCTTTCATTTCCAGGTTAGTTAAATCATTTGCAAGTGTTCAACAAGTATAAAATTTATTTAAAATTACAGATAAGTTATATTATACTTGTTGAATTTGGCAAAAAAAGGATATTTTCAATATTTTGTATTTTTATCCAAAAATTTTGTATGTGCCTCTTTTTACTCAAGTCATTTTTTATGATTCTCTATATAGCTTTTGTTGCTGCTCTATATAAGCTTCATAATTGCTTTTTTTTTTTTGAGGCAAAATTTTTGTCTTTTTAGTTTGATTTTCTTTTTGAAAATTTTTGGTTGAAATATAGTAGACTTACAGTGTTGTGTTAGTTTCTGGTATACAGCAAAGCGATTCTGTTATACATACATATATTCTTAAAAACATGGAACGCTTCACAAATTTGTGTGTGATCCTTGCACAGGGGCCATGCTAATCTGCTTTGTATTCCAATTTTAATATATGTGCTGGTGAAGCAAGCACCATGTTTGCATTTCTTGAATGTAAGCTAGGTAGCCACTTAGTCTACTTGATTCACTTCTGTAACCCCAGGACTTTATAGTGACTAGCACAGGTGGCAATAGGTGCTTAGTAAGTGTTTATTAAGTACATGAATAGTTTTACATATATTGCTTCTTTTTAATTGCAGATTTAATCCATTTTTTTCTATTTTGAATAATAATTATGATTGTAATTGAATAATAATTATGGTATGAAAAAGCCTATGTGTCCAGTTATGTTGCTGATTTATTATTAGCAAGACTTATTTTTCTGAGTCTTGGGTGTTCCATGTAGAAACTTGTCTGCAAGTATTTTGTGGTTTTTTTCCTGTTGATTTTACTTCCTACTTATTTCATGTCCTATTTATTTTAGTTACACTTTCAAACTCAGTGTTATATAATGAGAGTGGACATTTCTGTTTTGTTGCTGATTTCAGTAGAAATGTTTCTAAAATTTATATTGAGGATTATGTTGACTTTTGGCTTAAGGTAGATAATCTTCATTATGTTAAGGAAGTGTGCTTTATATCTAGATTTTTTTAAGGATTATTGTCAGAAATAGATTTTAGTGAATTTCAATACTCATATCTCTGATGTGGAAAACAGATTGGAAATGGTGGTCTGTAGTTTAGTTTTGTTTTTGTCTGTTAAATGTTTATCGGTATGAGATTTTTGTATCTTACTTATGCTAAATAAAATAGATTAATGTTCTAGAATAGTTAATAGTTACCCTAGGATTAAAAAGATTTTTTTAAAAAATCACTAATGAAATCTTCTGGTCCTGGAGTTCTACAGGGAGGTAATTTTTGACAGCTTTTTCAGTCTCTTGGTTACTATCTGTATGATATACAAGTTGCCTGATCTTCCTGAGCTTCAATTTCTTCATCTGTAAAATGGCATAATAATAGTTTCCACCTAATTGTTAATTTATTGTGAAGAATAAATTAGAAAAAAACAAGTTAACACAACTAGCACTATATTCATACTTGGTACATAAGCATTTGGTACACCTAAGCACTCAGTAACTGTTACGTGCTGTAACTGGTGTTGCATTGCAGGGGAGGTGGGGACAGAGTAGCTTCAGCTAGTCAGTTTCAATAATTCACATTTTTCCCTAAAATCTTGTATTTCATCAAGGTCTTAAAATTTAAAACATATGATAACACATTAAACTTTCTGTATATTTAAATTTTCCAGATGTTTTAAATCCTCATTTTAAGTTTTAGAATTTTTTATTCTTTTGCAATATTTGCTAAAGAATTTTTTCTCCAGCTGTGTTTACATACTATAATTGATGTACAACATTGTGTAAGTTTAAAGTGTGCAATGTGTTGATTTGGTACAGTTACATGGTGCATAATGATTACCACAATAGTGCTAGCTAACACCTCCATTATGTCACACATAATTACCATGTTTTTTTGTTTGTTTCTTTGGTTTGTTTTTTGTGTGTGTGTGGTGAGAACGATTAAGATCTAGTCTCTGAACAACTTTAAGATATATAATACAGTATTGTTACTATAATCCCCATGCTGTAAGTTAGAGCCCTCAAATTGTTAATCTTATAACTGGAAGTGTGTACCCTTTGCCCAATCTCTCCCATTTTCTCCACCTCACAAACGCTAGTAACCACCTTTGTACTTGGTTTCTCTGAGTTTAGATTTCTTAGATTTCACATGTAAGTGATATTATACAGTATTTGTCTTTCTCCATCTAATTTATTTCACTTAGCACAGTGCCCTGAAGGTCCATTCATGTTGTTGCAGATGGCAGATTTCCTTCTTTCTCGTGGCTAGATAATAATTCCGTTGTGCATATATACCACATCTTTATCCATTCATCTGTTGATAGACAGTTGAGTTGTTCCGTATCTTGGCTATTGTGAATAATGCTATAGTAGATGTGGGAGTACAGGTGTATCTTCAAGATCCTGTTTGCATATTTTTTGGTTATATATGCAGAGGTGGGAATCTTGAATCATATGGTAGTCCTGTTTTTAGTATTTCAGGAACCTCCATACTGTTTTCTGTAGTGGATGTACCAATTTAAAATTCCTACCAACAGTGCTGAAGGTATCTCTTTTCTCCACATCATTACCAACATTTGTTATCTCTTGTTTTTTTAATACTAGCCGTCCTAACAGGTATGAGATGATACCTCATTGCGGTTTTCACTCACTTTTCCCTGTTGATTAGTGATGTCAATTACCTTTTCCTGTACCTTCTGGCCACTTGTATGTCTTCATTAGAAAATATCTATTCAGTTTCTCTGCCCATTTTTTAATTGGATTTTTTGTGGGGTTTTTTAATTGGGTTATATGAGTTCTTTATTTTGGATATTAACCCTTTATTAGATACATGATTTGCATATATTTCTTCCATTCTGTATGTTTCCTTTTCATTTTGCCTTTTTTTTTTTTTTGCTGTCCAGAGCTTTTAGTTTGATGTAGTCCCACTTGATTTTTGCTTTTGTTCACCATGCTTTTGATCTCATTTCCAAAAAATTATTGCCAAGACCAATGTCTAGGGGAGCTTTTTCCTTAAGTTTTCTTCTAGCAGTTTTACAGTTTCATTTCTTACATTCAACTTTTAAAATTTAATTAATTTTTTAAGATTTTAATACATTTTTAGTTAATTTTTGTGAGTGATACAAGATAGGGGTCCAGTTTTATTCTTCTGCATGTTACTCACTCTTTCTGACACCAATTATTGAAGCGACTATACCTTCCCTGTTGAATATTCTTGGCTCCCTTGTCAACTATTAGTTGACCCTGTATGTGAGGGTTTATTTCCAGGCTCTCAGTTCTTTTCCATTGGTCTATGTTTCTGTTTTTATGAGAGTATCATACTGTTTTGATTATTGTAGTTTTGTGGTCTAGATTGAAATCAGGAAGTGTGATGCCTCTGGCTTTGGTCTTCTTTCTCATTCTCAGGATTACTTTGATTGTTTGGGGTAATTTGTGGTACCGTACAAATTATAGGATTCTTTTTTCTATTTCTGTCAAAAATGCCATTGGAATTTTTATTGGGATTACATTGACTCTATAGATGGCTTTGAGTAGTATGGACATTAAAAAATATTAATTCATCTGATCCATAAACACGAGATACCTTTCCATTTGTTTGTGTGTTCAGTTTCCTTTAATTTCTTACAGTTTTCATTATATAGACCTTTCACTGCCTCAGTTAAATTTATCACTAAGTATTTTATTGTTTATAATGCATTGTGAATGCAGTTGGTGTTTTCTTTATTTTTCAAATATTTTGTTGTTAGTGTAAGCAAATGCAACTGCTTTCTGTATTTTAAATCCTGCAGCAGTACTGAATTCATTGATTACTTCTAACAGAGTTTGTTTGTTTGTTTTTGGTGGGAGGGGGTCCTTTAGAGTTTTCTGTGTATGAGATCATCTTGTCTACAAACAGATAATTTTACTTCTTCCCTTCTAATTTGGATGCCTTTTTTTTTCTTGCCTGAGTGCTCCAGCTAGGACTTTCAATACTGTGTTGAATAGGAGTGTTCAGAGTGGGCACCCTTGTTCCTGATCTTAGAGGAAAAACTTTCAGTCTTTCACCATTGAGTATGATTTTGGCTGTAAGTTTGTCATATATGAACTTTGTGATGTTGAGATATGTTCCTTCTAATCCCAACTTGCTGAGCATTTTTATCATGAACGGAAGGCTTTTTCTGAATCTGTTGAGACGATCATACGATTTTATCTTTCATTCTATTAATGTGGTGTATCACAGTTGATTTGCAAATGCTAGCCATCCTTACATCTCAGGTAAATCCCACGTGATCGTGATGTATGATCCTTTTAACGTGCTGTTGAATTCAGTTTACTAATGTTTTGTTGAGAATTTTTGCATCTGTGTTCATTAGGGATACTGGTCTGTAGTTTATAAGACTTGTAGTGTTCTTTTCTGGCTTGGTTATCAGGGTAATGCTGGCCTCCTGTAATGAGTTTGAGAGTTTTCCCTTTTTGATTTTTTGCAAGAGTTTGAGGAGGACTGACATTAATTCTTATTTAAATGTTTTATAGAATTCACCAGTGAAGCCATCTGGTCCTGGCCTTTTTTTGTGTTGGGAGGTTTTTAATTATTGGCTCAATATCCTTGTTTTACTAGTCTGTTCAGATTTTCTTTTTATCATGATTCATTTTTAGTAAGTTGTATGTTTCTAGGAATGTATGTATTTCTTCTAGGTTATCCAAGTTTGTTGGCCTATAATTGTTCATAGTAGTCTCTCACAATCCTTTTTATTTCTGTGGTAGCACTTTATGTCACCTCTTTTATTTCTGATTTTATTTGAGTCTTCTCTTTTTTTCTTATTCTGGGTAAAAGTTTGTTAAATTTGTTTTACTTTTCAATAAACCAGCTTTTAGGTTTCTCTTTTTTTTAAATGTATTTTTATTGAAGTACAGTTAGTTTACAATATTGTATCAGGTTCTGGTGTACAGCACAGTACTTCAGTCTCAGGAACATACATGCATTTGTTCTCATTTTCTTCTTCACCGATAGATTACAAGATAATGAATATGGTTCCCTGTGCTGTACAGTATAAACTTGTTTAGCTTTCTTAATCGTCCCCTCCTCTTCTGATCACTTTCATTTATTTCTTCTCTGGTCTTTGGTTATTTCCCTCCTTCTGCTGCCTTGGGCTTAGTTTGTTCTTTTTCTAGTTCCTTGAAGTATAAAATTAGGTTCTTTATTTGAGATCTTTCTTTTTCCTAATGTAAGTGTTTATCACTATAAACTTTCCTCTTATAACCACTTTTGCAGTGTCTTACAGGTTTTGATGTATTGTTTCCACTTTCATTTGTTTGAAGATATTTTTTGAGTTCCCTTTGATTTCATTTTTTATCCATTAAACTGTTTCAGAGTGTGTTAACTTTCATATATTTGTGAATTTTACATCTTTCCTCCTATTACTGATTTCTATTTTTTTACCATTTGATCAGAGAAGATACCTGGTATGATTTCAGTCTTCTTAAATTTGTCAAGATCTGTTTTGTTACCTATGCTGGAGAATGTTCTGTGCTCTTGAGAAGAGTGTGTATTCAAGTCCGGTATTTCCTTGTTGATTTTCTCTCTGGATGATCTATCCATTGTTGAAAGTGGTTTACTTAAGACTCCTACTATTATTGTATTGTTGTCTGTTTCTCCTTTCATACCTGTTAATATTTGCATAATATATTGAGGTGCTCCAGTGTCTTTTCCCATTCCTTAACTTTCAGCCTATGTGTGCTCTTAAATCTGAAGTGAGTTTTTGGTAGGCAGCATATAGTTGGTTCCTGTGTTTTTGTCTGTCCCACCACTCTGTATCTTTTGATTGGAGAATTAAGTCTATTTACATTTAGATTAATATACATAAGGACTTACTAATGCCATCTTATTGTTTTGGGGGCAGTTTCATAGTTCCTTTTTTCCTTTTTTTCCTCTCTTGCTGCCTTGTTTTGTGGATTGATGATTTTCCATAGTGATACAGTTTTGTTTCCTTTTCTTTATTTTTTGTGGATCTGTTTTAGACTTTTGCTTTGTAGTTACCATGCTGTTTGTGTAAAAAATATATATATATGATCTCTTTCATAGTCTGTTTTACACTGGTAACGACTTTGGTTGCATACAAAA
Source organism: Vicugna pacos (assembly GCF_048564905.1). NCBI lineage: Eukaryota > Metazoa > Chordata > Mammalia > Artiodactyla > Camelidae > Vicugna > Vicugna pacos. The sequence goes on along the minus strand of NC_133000.1, from coordinate 21,253,762 downwards.
GTACCCTTCTACTTGCCCCGTTTGTTGACTTACAGTATTATTTTGATGTTACAATTTACATCTTTATATACTGTGTGTACATTAACAAATTGTTTTAGCTGAAGCTATTTTTAATACCTCTGTTTTTTAACCTTTATACTAAAGTTAAGTAGCTCACACACCACCATATTACAATATTAGACTCTGTGCTACCTTTACCATTGTTTTGTATATTTTCATGTTGGTAATTAGCAGCCTTTCATTTCAGCTTGAAAAACTCCTTTCAGCATTTCTTATAAGGCAGTTTTATTGATGATGAATACTCTGGGCTTTTTGTTCGTGGTTTTTTTTTAATTAGGGAAAGAATCTCACCTTCATTTCTGAAGGACAGTTTAGTTTGGTAAAGTATTCTTAGTTAGCAGAGTTTTTTGTTTTGTTTTGTTTCAGTATTTTAGCTATATAATCCCATTCTCTCCTGATTTGCAAGGTCTTTTTTGAGGTATTTGCTGACAACATTATGAAATTCCCTTCTATGAGAGAAATTCTCTTTTCTTGCTGCTTTTAAAATTTTGTCTTTGATTTTAGACAGTTTTATTGAAATGTATCTTGGGAAATTATGGATCAAAATTTTGAGGTAACCTACCAGCTTCAACTTGGTCCCACAGATCTCTTCCCACATTTGGCAAGTTTTCAACCATTATTTTTCTTAAGTAGCTTTCTTCCCCCTTTTACCTTCTCTTCCTCTTCTGAGACTCCAGGGGTGCATACGTTATTTCTCTTGATGGTGTCCCAAAAGTCCTATAGGCTTTCTTCATGCTTTTCACTCTTTTTTCTCCTCTGATTGAATAATTTCAAATGATCTGTATTCAAACTCACCAGTTCTTTCTTCTGCTTGGTCTAGTCTGCTGCTGAAGCTCTCTATTGAATGCTTCAGTTCAGTCGTACTCTTCAGTTCCAAAATTTCTGCCTGGTTCTTTTTTATGTTTTTTGTCTCTTTGTTGATTTCTAATTTTTTTCTTTTGTTTTCCTGATATCATTGTTTATCTATATTCTCTTGTAGCTCTCTGTGGGTCTGAAGAACAATTATTTTGAAGTCTTTGTCAAGTAGTTCCTGAATCTCGATTTCTTTGGGCCAGTTACTGGAGGTTTACTTTATTCCTTTGGTAGACATTTTCCCCTGATTCTTGGTGATCCTAGCAGCTTTGTGTAGATGTTTACACACTTGAGAAAGGAACCACTTGTTGTAGACTATATGGACTGACTTTAGTAAGAGAAGACTTTCACCTGTGGGTGGGGGCACACTGGAGCATACTGTGACTCAAGGGCTAGTGGTACAGGGCACCAAAGTGTAGGGGCATGTGGCAGCACAGGGTCTGGGGAAGGTATTATCTCTTTAGCTCAGGCCACTAGGGTCCAACAACTGTGTGATCCTTGGCAAGCACTACAGGAGTTCCATGGTGGCTGGAAGGGCTGTTGGGATTCTCAGCAGCACTTTCAGCTTCAGTAGCTAGAGACCAGGGCAGGCTGTGGTGGTGGTGGTGTATGTCCTCTGGTGGCTGGGGCCAGCTACAGATGCCTGTGTAGTGGCAGGGGCCAGTTGCAGACACACACAGTGGTGGGGGTCAGGCAGACAGCAAGGGACCCTGGCTTTCAGTGTGCTTTCCTGTTGCTGTATAGTCTCCCCCTTAGGGTAGTCACCGCAGTGTCAGGAGTCAGGCTAGGGGCATGCAGGTGTGCAGCTGAAGGGGCCAGCTACAGATAAGTGTGGTTGTACAGGCCAGTGAGAGAACGTTGGGCCTGATTCCGGCCCACAAGCAGCTGCAGGGGCCTGGTTGTTGGCATCATCTCCTATGCTGCATTATCTCACTCTGGTCATGCACAGTGCAGTAGAGGCTGGTGGTGGGTATCAGGGCAGTGCATGCAAGTGCACAGCTGGAGGGTCTGGCCTCAAGTGCACAGGTGGCAGTGAGGGTCAGCCATGGGTGTCTAGGCTGGCATCTTGCACAGAGGCCTTTGCTGACTGTGGTGTGGTTCCCAGGCTCTGGCAGGGGTGAGGGCAGAGGGACTCAGGCAGTTGGCATTAATGAAAGGTAAGTAGTGGTGTGGCAACATACCAGGTGAAATCTGTAGGGCATCTGCAGCAGCTGTCATGTCTGTTCTTTCTTCAGTGGCAAAAGCTGCTGAAGTTGTCTGTAGAGCAGGTCCCTGTGAACTGCAGTCACTCTCAGTCCCTGACTTTTTCCCTTGTCCCCAGCCATCTCTTTATATACATAGCTCTAAACTTCACCAGTCTGGGTGGGATGAAGCCTAAGCAGGACCTTCATGCAGTGGTCCACAAGGCTGCATAAGCGGGTCACTCACCCCACTCTCCTCTTCCTGGTGAGGGAGACTTTTTCCAGCTGGTGAGTTTGCTCTTGTCTCTGAGCAGTGTCAGCTTGGGGGATAGGATGATGCAGGCAAAATAAAGTTGTCTTCCTTCTCTTTTTTTGAAATTACTCTCAGGGTTTTTTGTTCCACTGTGTTGCTCAGATTTCTTAAATGGACTCCAGAGCTCTCCTAGAGCTGTTTTTGTTCATGAATAGCTGTCTAATGATGATCATTTTGTGGGGATGGAGGCTGGAGTCTCCACTGAAGATTTTTTTGTTTTGTTTTGCTCTGTTTTTTCTTAATGAATCAGTTCTTATTTTTAATTGTCTTCTATTACATATCCATTTATTAATGGATTTTCTGTTTCTTCATTTCTACTTCTATAATTTTCTTCCCCTGACTTTTCTTTTTTTATTTTTTTGCTGCAGTATAGTTCATTTACAGTGTTTCAGATGTATAGCAAAGTGATTTATATATATATATATATATATATATATATATAAATATATATATATATATATATAAATTCCATATGGAATATATATATATAAAACTCTGTTCTTTCAGGTTCTTTTTCATTATTGGTTATTACAAGATATTGAATATAGTTTCCTTTCCCATACAGTAGGTCCTTGTTGGTTGGTTATCTATTTTATATATGTTAATCCCAAGCTCCTAATTTACCACCCCCTTTCCCTTTGGTAACCATAAGTTTGTTTTCTATGTTTGTGAGACTATTTCTGTTTTGTAAATGTTCATTTGTATCATTTTTTTTAAGATTCCACATATAAGTGATACATATTTGTCTTTCTCTGTCTGACTTCACTTAGTATGGTCATCTCTAGGTCCATCCATATTGCAGCAGATGACATTATTTCATTCTTTTTTATGGCTAAGTAATATTCCATTGTATGTATAGATAACACATTTCTTTTATCCATTCATCCATCAATGGACATTTAGGCCTGTGTTTTCTATTGATTTCCTATCTAGATGATTTGCGCATTGATGTAAGTGGGGTATTAAAGTCCCCCATTATTATTGTATTACTGTCAGCTTCTCCCTTTATGTTGTTAACGTTTGCCTTATATATTGAGGTGCTCCTATGTTGGATGCATGTATATTTACAATTGTTATGTCTTCTTGAATTAATCCCTTGATCATTCTGTAGTATCCTTCTTTGTCTCTTGTAGCAGTTATTTTAAAGTCTATTTTGTCTGATATAAGTATTGCTACTCCAGCCTTCTTTTGATTTCTATTTGCATGGAATACCTTTTTCCAACCCCTCACTTTCAGTCTGTATGTGTCTCTAGATCTGAAGTGGGTCTCCTGTAGACAGCATGTATATGTGGGTCTTATTTTTGTACCCATTCAACCAGTCTCTGTCTTTTGGTTGGGGCTCTTAATCTGTTTACATTTAAGGTAGTTATCGACACATATTTTTTATAGCTGTTTTGTTCATTATTTTGGATTTATTTTTGTGGGTCTGTTTTTATTCTCCTTCTTTCTTTCTCCTGTGATTTGGTGACTATCTTTAGTGTTATGTTTGGTTTCCTTTTTCTTTTTTGTGTGTATATCCATTATGGATTTTGGTTTATTGTTACCATGAGGTTTTTGCTATAGCAGTCTATATATATATATATATATACATGGCTTTTTTAAGTTGCTAATCTCTTAATTTCATTTTAGGTACCCTGCATTTGTACTCTCCTCCCTTCACAATTACTCATTTTGGTATCATATTTTACAGCTGATTGTTTTGTGTATCCCTTAACTGCTTGTTGTGAATACAGATGATTTTACTACCTTTGTTTTTTAATCTTCCTCCAAGTTTGTGTGTGGATGATTTCCTACCTTTACTGCATGTTTGCCTTTACAAGTGAGTTTTTCCATTTTATAGTTTTCCTGTTTTTAGTTGTAGTCTTGTCTTTTCCAGCTAGAGAAATTCCTTTGTCATTTGTTGTAAAGCTGGATTGGTGGTACTGAATTGTCTTACCTTTGCTTGTCTGTAAAGCTTTTGATTTCTCCATCAGATTTGAACAAGAGCCTTGCTGTGTAGAGTATTCTTAGTTGTAGGTTTTTTGCTTTCATCACTTTAAATATATCATGCCACTTCTGGTCTGCAGAGTTCTTACTGAAAAAGCAGCTGATAATATGGCCATTTGTTGCTTTTTCCTTGTTGCTTTTAGTATTCTCTCTTTATCTTTATTTTTGTCTTTTTAATTATAATGTCTAGATGTGTTCCTTAGGATTAATCCTGTATGGGACTCTACTTCTTAGACTTGGGTGACTGTGTTCTTTCCCACGTTAGGGAAGTTTTCACCTATTATCTCTTCAAATATTTTTTCAGGCCCTTTCTCTTTCTCTTCTCCTTCTGGGATGCCTATAATATGAATATTAGTGTGCTTCATATTGTCCCAGAGGTCTCTTAAACTGTCCTTTCTTTTCATTCTTTTTTCTGTTTTATGGTAGTGATTTCTACTACTCTGTCTTATAGCTTACTGATCCATTCTCCTGCCTCATTTAGTCTACTGCTGGTTCCTTTCTAGTGTATTTTTCATTTCAGTTATTATTTTCTTCAACTCTGGTTATTCTTTATATTTTCTAACTATGTTAAAAAAATTCTAACTTCTCATTCTGTGCATCCATTCTCCTCCTGGTCTCTGATCATCTTCACGATCATTACTGAATTCTTCCTCTGGTAGAGTGCCTATCTCTTTGTCACTTACTTCTTTTGGGATTTTATCTTGTTTCTTCTCCTAGAACATATTCCTCTGCTGCCTCATTTTGTCTAAGTGTCTATTCGTATTTTTATGTTTGTGGTAGGTTAATTACATTTCTTGACCTTGGAGAAGTGGCCCTCTGTAGAAGACACCCTGCATGTCCCGGCGGTGCACTCCCCTCACCCAGTGGCCGGGGCCAGCTGGTCCCAGGGTAGAATCTGTCCCCCATTTGTGACTCATTCCACAGGCTATGGAATCATTGTTCTCTTGTTTCTGGTGGGTGAGTCTGGGTCCTGACCCTCTGGTGGGCAGCGTTCTGTCTAGGGCATGTCTAGAGGCAGCCGTGAGCTCAGGAAATCTTTAGACAGCCTGTCTGCTGATGGGTGGGTCTGTCTTCCCACCCAGTTAGTTGTTGGGCCTGAGGCGTCCCAGCATTGGAGCCTACAGGCTGTTGGGTGGGGCCAGCTCTTGGCCAAGCAAGATGTTAGCCTCCAGGAGAGTTGATGCAGTGGAATACTCCCTGAATGTCCACCCCCAAGCCTTTAGGTCCCCAGTGTGAGCCACAGCCACCCCTCAACCCCCCTCCCCCACCAGGAGACCCTCCAAGACCAGCAGGCAGGTCTACCAAGGCCCCTCTGAAATCACTACTTCTGCCCTTGGTCCCGGTGCACATGAGATCTGTGTGTGCTCTTTAGGAGAGAAATCTCTGTTCCCCTCCGTCCTGTGGAGCTCCTTCAGTTAAGCCCTGTTGGCCTCCAAAGCCAAATGCTCTGGGGGCTCCTCATCCCAGTGCCAGACTCCCAGGCTGGGGAGCCTGATGGGCTCAGAACGCTCGCTCCTGTGGGTGAACCCCTGCAGTATAACTATTCTCCAGCTCGCAGGGCCCATCCGAGGGGCATGGGACCTGATTATATCACAAGTGTGCCCCTCCTGCCGTCCTGCTGATTCCCTCCTTGTGTATCTACACTTGCAGAAGATCTTTTTTGTAGGTTCCAGTCTTTTTTATCGATGGCTGTTCAGCAGTCAGGTGCGGTTTTGCTGTGTTCATGAGAGGAGGTAAGCTTAAGGTCCTCCTACTCTGCCGTCTTGACAAGATCTGGCACTTCTCCTGACTTTTCTTAAGTTTCTTTGTTTTTGTTCTTTTTTCAGATGAACACTTAGACTATTGACAGGAGGTGAGGAAGGGATCTGTTCTTATTTCTTAATGAAAATAGTTAAGGCTGCATTCTCTCTGAATATAATTCTGCCCATATATCATATAAACTTTGAGTGATGCTTCCTTGATTTCCTTGTTTATGAAACAGTTTCATATTGTGTTTTTTGCTTACTCTTCTGACTTGGTGGTTTTCCAGAAGGACTTATTTTTCAGTCTCCACACCAGTGGGAGTTTTTTTTTTTTCCCCACCTTTCTTACATTGTGTTCAGACATTATAACCTTTACAATTTTTGCATTTTGAATTTTGGAAATTATTATGGTTTTGAGGAAGAGCTTATGTAATTTTTTTTGTAACTGATCTGAAATTATCTGAAAAGAAGGTATATTCTCTGTAATATATTTTATTTTCAGACTCTTAACCTTTTCTTTCAAATACAAACTTCTTTTCCTCTGATTATGTCAAAGAGTAGATCATACTTCACTGCCACTTCTGTTAGCCTCCACTTAAGAACTTCCTAGGACCATGATTTCATAAATGGAATCTTTCTCTATTTTATCTTTCCTGTAATCTCACTTAAGAAGAAATAAGATAACTTGATCGCTTTTTCAAAATACAACACAAAACACCAAGATTCAGTGAAATAAATGAGTCTCACATAGATTTTTCTTGGACAGAGATTCGTTTATCTAGTGACCAAACCCTAGTGCTCTTCATTACTCAGATCTTTCTCTACTTGGCTAATGGAATTTCTTCGTCTCACCTGGAAACAGTGGTCTAGGGGAAAGAACATAAGTTCCAGGTCTGCACAGGCCTGGGTTTTAATCCAAGCGATACTACAACCTTAACACTTTGGTTTACCAAGTTTTTTAAACCTCTCTCTAACCCTCAGTTTCCTCTCCTGTAAAAATAAAGTAAAAGGCCAAGAATTAATATCCACTGTAGGGGCTACTACCCTTCTTGGAAAGCACCATTGTTGGCAGTCCAAGGGAAAATAAGGAAGTGGAAAAAGCAAACAAAAATGGCATTTAATATATATTTTTAATACGATAAAGTTTGGAAGGTATCTGTTTTCAGAACAAATCAGATTTAATACCTGTTCCAGTGAGAATTCCTATTTCCTGCCTCCCTTCATTAGATTTTGAGGAAATGTTGTATGACATGATGATCTACTAAGGGAGCTTCCGCCTCAGGTTTTATATAGAATAGTTCTGTGTTTTTCATTTTTCTGGTGTTGAACTAGCCATTACTGGTTTGAAATTTTCTTTGTTCTTACATTCTTTGTAATTATATTCTCCTTTATTTTGTTTTTTTTTATAATCCTAGCAAATTTCTCAACTATAGTTACATTTTAAAAAATTATTACAACGATTAGAGACCTCTTTTAAACCTGTGTTTTTATCCATGTATATCTAGCATGGAACATAAAAAGATCTCTCAATACTTTCGCCAAAGACCTTTCTACATAGTCTGTGTGAGAGGGAGGCAAATTTAGTATCTTGTCCTTTTAAGATAATTGAACTGAACAGCTTATGTTAAATTTTAATTCTAAGCAAACACATAAAAATTAAATTATTTTTAAACTTAAGTTATCAAGAACCATAGTTGATGAGAAATCACTATTCTTGTCTCTCTGGGTTTTTGTGAGAAGCATGTATCATCCACTCCAGTGCTTCTTTCATTTGCAAATGACAAATCCTGGAGTGTTTGGGGTGCAGAGGCCTCAAGCATGGCTGGATCTAGGGACTTGAATACAGTCATCAGAACACTGGACGTCTTTGACTTCTGTCTCTGCATTTCTCCAACTGAGCTCCCTTTCTCAGGCAGGCTCTCCCCACTTGGTAGCAAAGCTTTAGGCTTATATCATATGTACAGTTAGAGGTCCTAGCAGAAAGAAGTGCTGGTTTACCAGCTCTAAAACGGGTCCTGCTTAGCTTTCATCACATACCCAGTTCCCGTTCCAGAGCTAACCACTGTGAACTGACTGGACATGAACTGAATTAAAATTCATAGAGAAGGGAGAAGAGGTGGTTCCTAAAAGGGAAAATAAATGAAAATAAAAGGAGTTCTAGTGCTAAAAAAGACCCTCAAAGGGCCAAAATAAAAAATATTTTTACCTCACGTGCCCAGTGCATTGTCGGGCCTGTAGCGACATTCAGTACAGCTGCTGTCATTGTAACTACTACTACTCTAGACCTGCTGTAGCCTTTCAGACCTCTCCTGGCCTCCGGGAAAGGTTTTCCTCTCTGTTTCCCTGAATCAAGATGAATGACTACATTACCTGGGTTCTTCTGAGATTGAGGAGTGTAGATCTGTACCAGCCTTCACTCTTCTCAGATAGGGTTTCTTAACTCTCACTGTCTGAGGCTTCTAACATTTAAGCCATCCGTTTACTTTTTCTTCCCTTTTCTCTCCTATCATCACTCTTCCTTTCATGCTGACCAGGTAATCTTTTGGTTTCTAGTGATAGAAACTTGAGTTACCTTAGATTTTGTTTTTTTGTTTTTGTTAAAGGGTTATTAGTTCAGAGATTCACAGGAAGGTTCTACCTACAAGCTACAAGAGGGGCAGGGAACTTAGGCTGAGCCTCAGGGGTGACTGGAACTGGGTCTGAAACAGTGCCAGGATACTCCATCTCCCATCCTCCTTTTCTTTGCCAGCTGTATTCTCTTATCTCTGCAGAACTCCTTTCTCTAAATAGGAGGATATGTGGTTCCCAACAGGTTTTACATTCTTAGCCACTAGAGAGTTAAACATAATGATCTTTCTGGTCTATGTTCAAAAAGCCCGTGGTTGGGACTGATGAGTGTGATATGACTTAACCTGCTCCTTCACAGGCCAGTTGACTACGTAGAGGGTTGGGTACTGTGATAAGCTCGTATTCATCAGTTACTGGTCTCTGGGCTAATCAACTGATCATTTGTCCTAACCATGTGGATAGTTGAAGGGTTAATTCCTAGAAAAGGGGTGCTAGGCAAACAGTTGCATGGAGAGGGTAGAGGATATAGCTCAAGTGGGAGAGCACACGGTGCCTCCATTATACACACACACACACACACACACACGCGCCAGCCAGCCAGCGAGTCTTAATTACCTCCTCCCCACAAATAATAATAATAATAATAATAATAATAATAATAATAATAATAATAATAGTTAAAAAAAAAAACAGTTGCATGGAGTCTACTAGTCCAGGACATTGAGATTCCGTGGTCTTCATCTTGTGCTGTGTAAGCTCCCAGAGTCCTTGCCAGTCCATGGCAAAGTCAGTTTCCCTAAGTACCTTTCACTTACCCTCTATGGAACTTATACTGCTAATCATATAGAAGCAGGGCCATTTCCTTTGACGACATACCCAACAGTAACAAACCCAACAGTAACAAAAGAATAGATGGGGCTTTTCCTCATATGTCCACCTAAACAAGTTCTCAGTATCTTAAATAACAGAAAATCAGTATTTGAGGGGAGGGAGGGTATAGCTCAGTGGTAGAGCACATGCTTAGTATGCACGAGGTCTTGGGTTCCATCCCCAGTACCTCCATTAATAAATAAATAAACAAACCTAATTACCTCCTCCCCCTCCCCCAAAAATTTAGTATTTGAAAATAGTTTCCTACTCCAAAGTGACCAGCTCCTAACTTCTATTAGTGTCATTAGAAAGATAAGCATGAAGCTTTGGTGTACTCACACATTATATGAAAGTTTGTCTTACTCTGTCAAATAATGGTTTTATTTTCCCTTTCTGTTCCAGTGAGGAGGTCGATTTGGAACTTCCAAGCACTGAAAATGAGTATGTATCAACTTCAGAAGCTGATGTTGGTGGGGAACCCAAAGTGGTTTTTAAAGAAAAAACAGTCACTTCTCTTGGAGTTGTGGCAGACGGAGTGGCCCCGGTCTTCAAAAAGAGAAGAATTGAAAACGGAAAATCTAGAAATTTAAGGCAACGAGGTGATGATCAATGATTGTAAAAAAGTCTTTTATATGTGCTTTTTGGAGAGAATGGAGACTATACATCTTAAAAGCTCCTCTGTATTTGTTTTTAAGTACTTAAATGCTAAGAATTCTAAATATATTTTATGTGAATTTAAAATAAATATTTTTTCATGTAAAATTGATTTTTGTTCCTAAAATGGAAGCCTACCACATTGCATTGTAATACAGTGTATTATTATGTTCAGTGTCTAAACATTGCTAATTATGTCATAATATAAGATGCTATGTATCTGTTATTTAAAACCTGGAAAAGTAAGGTCTTTATTCTATCCTTACTCATATGAACGTACTTGTACTGCACTGAAAATGAATTACTTTTGTACACTGATGTTAATAGTTATCCAAGAAAGAAGAATTAGCCCACATAGGGGCAGACTTACAGCACATGATGATTCATTTCTGAGGATCCTGTCAGAAGGCTAATGTAGAAGATGATGCACATTGGCTTAACTTCACGCAGTGTGAGGTCCAGGGCCAAGAGCCGGGCCTGCAGCTCAGGTAGTGCTTAATACAGAGCGAAAATTGGACCAAAGGTAGAGAGCTGTACTTACCTAATTCATTGCAAAGCAACAGCCATTACTTAAGCAATTTTACTTTGAGTCAGGCATCATGCTAGGAACGAGGGATGTAAAGATGAACAAGACATATCCCCGTTCTTCATGACTTCTCATTCTGATGGAGTCCTTTTTCCCCTAGTCATGCACTGTGTATAGTGGCCTTATATGTGCTGGAGAATATTTTTTAGGGTTTATTTAAAACTGTGTAGGTGAAGGCGTGAACAAAAACAGTAAGGTCTCTGGCTTCTAACAGGTTTTAGTGTTCCCCTAGACAACTGGAAATGTCTCATTTCCTGGTTAAATTAAATAAAGTGGAATTTTCCTATTTAATTCATCTCAAGTAGGTACCTTCCCATTATTATTCCAAATTCTTAAAATTCTATTTTTTATAAATTGTACAGTAGTTAACATTTGGTAGTAAATACTTGTCTTTTTAAGGTTACTAGTGTACATGTAAGAAAATGATAGCTTATTAAAAACTTTATGAAAGAGTAAATTAAATACTGGGTTTTTTTTTTTCCCTTCTAATACTGATCAGAGTCAGCTTAGCATTGGTGAGACAGTATTTGGAGACTGTATTTGTTCAGTTTAGTTATTTGGGTGTTTTGTGAATGTGTAGCGTTGTGGAGAAGCATTTTACATTCTCGAAGCCCATTTGTCATCTCGCTAAGCAGTGCATTTTGGTGCTTGACTCTCCTCAGTTGGAAAAGATAATAAGACTGTAAATGGAATGCTGCTATATTTCACCCACGTGTTTATCTTATACAAAATACGCAATTGAAGACATTTTTAAAACCACACCTCATTATATAAAATGTTTCTCTTTGATATATTCTCTAAACTGTCTCCATTACCTCTGTAAGAAGACACTATTCTCAGAAGTTTAAGATAAATCTTAAACTGAAACTGGTTTTAAAGATCGCTCAGAAGACTCTTCACAAACACAAAAATTTTAGTAAATCAAATTGTGAAAAATAATACTTTTCTATTTGCTTTGAAACAGTAAGTAGAGAATATACCAGCTTTAACTTACCTGGATTTTTGCAGAAATTAAATATTTGATATCATTTCTATTACCTAGTATATTATTTTGTATATTTTTATATATGTATAGGTGGGAGATTATAAAATTAATATAAAAATCCAAATAATAGAGAAATAAGTATTTTCTAAAAGTCCCAATAGTCTCTGACCCCCCCCCATGACCACTGTAGGCTTTTTTCCCTTATGCATGTTAACACTGGGTGTATGTGGATAACCCTTATGACACCTAGATTCATCAAGTCCACTCTCTGGATGAAATCATATTCAAAAAAGCAAACAGTCAAAAGTAGTTTTGTTTTTTAATGTGGTTTTTATAAATTATGAAAACTGGGGCAAACAGATTTTTAAGTATTGAAAAATATCAATAATAATCAAAATAGTATGGTACTTGCTCACACATAGGCACGTCATATATAAAGTAGAGTTTGTTTCTGGTTGTCTGTTGTTGTACCAGTACCACACTGTTTCAATATTGTGTTTCATAGTGTGCTTTAACATCTGGTAAAGCGGATATCCCCATACTACCTTTCTGTTTCAGAATACTCATATCCATTCATTATTTCAAGTAACATTTTGTCAAGTTGATACCTCTGCCTTCACCCCAAAAAAAAACTCTGTTAATCTGTACCACACCTCCAGAGTTGGTAATAATTGCCATAATTGTCTTTGACATTGATTCTTTTCATCTATCAACATTGTCATTTCATGTAGTCAGTTCTTTTATGTCTCTCTAAAGTTGTATAGTTGTCTCCTAATGGGCTCTATACATTTCTTGGAATGTAAGTTTCCTGAGGGCAAGGGCTTTGTTTTGTTCACACGTCAAAATACATGGCATACTTCCCAAAGCAATTGACAGATTTAGTGCAATCCCTATCAGATTACCCAGAACATTGTTCACAGAGCTAGGACAAATAATCCTAAAATGTATATGGAATCACAAAAGACCCAGAATTGCGAAAGCAATACTGAAGGAAAAGAATGAAGTTGGAGGAAAAACCCTCCCAGATTTCAGACAGTACTACAGAGCTACAGTAATGAAAACTGCATGGTATTGGTACAAAAACAGACATACGGATCAATGAAACAGAATAGAGAGCCCAGAAATAAACCCAGACTTTTGGTCAATTAATCTTTGACAAAGGAGGCAAGAATATACAATGGAGTTAAGACAATCTCTAAAGCAAATGGTGTTGGGAAAACTGGACAGCTGCATGTAAATCAATGAAATTAGAACCCACCCTCACACACAAAAATTAACTCAAAATGGCTTAAAGACTTACAAGACAAGGCAGTATAAACCTTTTAGAAGGAAACAGGCAAAACATTCTCTGACATAAATCTTAGCAGTGTTCTCTGGCAGTGTACACAAGCAGTAGAAATAAAACCAAAAATTAACAACCTAATTAAACAAGGTTTTGCACAGCAAAGGAAACCATAAACAAAACAAAAAGACAACCTATGAAATGGGAGAAAATGTTTGCAAATGATGAGACTGACAGGGGCTTAATTTCCAGAATATATAAACAGATCATATAACTTAAAAAAAAAAAAAAACCCAATCCAAAAATGGGCAGAAGACCTAAACAAGAAATTCTCCAATGAAGACATAAAAATGGCTGATAGACACACAAAAAAAATGCAAATCAAAACTACAAAGAGGTATCACCTCACACTGGTCAGAATGGCCATCATTAAAAAGTCCACAAACGATAAATGCTGGAGAAGCTGTGGAGAAAAGGGAACCCTCCTACACTATTGGTGGGAATGTAAATTGGTGCAGCCATCATGGAAAACAGTATGGAGATTCCCTCAAAAAATTAAAATTAACTTACCTTATGATCCAACAATCCCATTCCTGGGCATATACCCAAAGGGGAATTTAATTCAAAAAGATACATGCACCCAAATGTTCATAGCAGCACTATATACAATAGCGAAGACAACCATTTAGGAAACAACCTAAATGTCATTGTCAGATGACTGGATAAAGAAGTTATGGTGTATTTATACAATGGAATACTACTCAGCCCTAAAAAAGAATAAAATAATGCCATTTGCAGCAACATGGATGGACCTGGAGATTGTCATTCTAAGTGAATAAGCCAGAAAGAGAAAAATACCATATGATACCACTTATATGTGGAATCTAAAGGAAAAAAAAGACACAAACTAACTTATTTACAAAACAGAAACAGACTCACAGACACAGAAAACAAACTTATGATACCAGGAGGGGAAGGAGGTGGGAAGGGATAAATTAGGAGTTTGAGATTTGCAGATACTAACTACTATATATAAAATAAACAAGTTTATACTGTATAGCACAGACCAGTATATTCAATATCTTGTAGTAACCTACTATGAAAAAGAATATGAAAACAAAAATATATATGTATATATATGACTGAACTATTATGCTGCACACCAGAAACTGACACAACATGGGGAGGGTATAGCTCACTGGTAGAGTGAGTGCCTAACAGGTGCAAGGTCTTGAGTTCAATCCCCAGTACCTCCATTAAATAAATAAATATATACAACCTAATTATCTCTCCCACCAAAAATAGTATACAGTGCTATATGTCAGTTATATCTCAATAAAATGAAAAAATTTTTTAAAGAAATTGACACAACATTGTAAACTATACTTCAATCAAAAAACAAAAAAAGAAATACATGGCATATTGTAAGCACTTAGTATTTTTTAGTGCATCAATGAGAAAAACAGAAGAAAAAGTAAAAAAAGGAAATACAGATAAAACTAATGATACCATTGTTCACCAAATTATCACTCATCAAACAATTTGTTAATGTTGGTGAAGCTGTGGGAAAATAAGTGATCTTATACACTGTTAGTTAAACTGTATGCTTTTTTAAAATTTTTTCTATATTTTATGATGGTTTTAACATCCTAAAAAGTTTGCAGGCCAGCCAGAGAGACTGCCCCTCCCTGGGGTAGCCCTTAGTACAGAGGGCTTGCCCAGAAACACGTCTTTCACGTACAAACCAGCCAAGCCAAAGTCTGTGACCCCAGCCACCTTCTTATCTAACTCTCACAGTCCAATCCATATTTCCTCTGCCCTAAATCATCCCAGGGCCAGATGCCAGGCAACTAGAGACTACTTCTATAATCCAGAACTGACCAGAATTATTCAGACTAGCCGGTCCTAAACTGTTTACTCTGCCCTACCTTGCCTTTCCCAAAGAAACTCCAGTAAAGGCCGTGGCCTAGACTTCCCCTGGCTCCTTGCTCCTGTCTTCTGCCAAAATCTGGTGCTTCCCCTGGAGCCCTGAGTGGCAGGTGGTCACCTCCTCTCTGAGATCTATGACTATAATAAACTCCCTCCTCCCAAGTCTCATTCTCAAATCTCTTACATTTACTATACCATATCCAACATGGGTATTTGTAGAACAGTACAAGTTGATACAACCTCTCATAGAGCAAGTTTTCAAAATATCAAAATTTAAAAGCACGTATCTATTAACTGGGTAGTTCAATTTCCAGAAATGTATTATCCCATAGATACTCTCACACATGTGAGCAGTGACAGGTACAAGACTAATCTAACATTTCTAAATCAGATTGGAAACAACCTTAGTGTCTATCAATATAAAACTGGTTAAACTAAAAAGAACGCTCTGCAATACTGAAGAAAAAGAATGAAGCTGGAAGGATGATCCTCCCAGACTTCACACAATACTACAGAGCTACAGTAATGAAAACAGCATGGTATTGGCACAAAAACAGATACACGTATCAGCGGAACAGAATAGAGAGCCCAGAAATAAACCCACAGACTTTTGGTCAATTAATCTTTGGCAAAGGAGATAAGAACATAGAATGGAGTAAAGACAGCCTCTTCAGCAAATAGTGTTGGGAAAACTGGACAGCAGCATGTAAATCAATGAAGTTAGAACATACCCTTACACCATACATGAAAATAAGCTCAAAATGGCTTAAAGACTTGAACACAAGACAGAAGAGAACATAGGCAAAACATTCTCTGACCTAAACCTTAGCAATGTTCTCCTCTGGCAGTGTACACAGGCAATAGAAATAGAACCAAAAATAAACAAATGGGACCCGCAAGCTTTTGCATAGCAAAGGAAACCATAAAACAAAAACACAAACCTATGTAATGGGAGAAAATATTTGCAAATGATGAGATTGACAAGGGCTTAATTTCCAGAATGTACAAATAGCTCATACAACTTAATAACAAGAACAATAACAAAAAACCCCAGCCCACTCCAAAAATGGGCAGAAGACCTAAACAAGCAATTCTCCAGTGAAGACATATAAATGGCCAATAGCCAAACGAAAAAATGCTCAATATTGCTAATTATCAGACATGCAAATCGAAACTACAATGAGGTGTCACCTCACACCAGTTAGAATGGCCATCATTAAAAAGTCCACAAATGATAAATGTTGGAGAGGGTGCAGAGAAAAGGGAACCCTTTTACACTGTTGGTGGGAATGTAGTTTGGTGCAGCCATTATGGAAAACAGTATGGCAATTACCTAAACTAAAAATAGATTTACCATACGATCTAGCAATCTCACTCCTGGGCATATATCCAGAGGAAACTAATTTGAAAAGATACATGCACCCCAGTGTTCATAGCAGCACTATTTACAATAGCCAAGACATGGAAACAATCTAAATGTCCATTGACAGATAACTGGGTAAAGATGTGGTTATGTATATACAATGGAATTCTACTCAGCCCTAAAAAAGAATAAAATAATGCCATTTGCAGCAACAAGGATAGATCTGGTGATCATCAATCTAAGTGAAGTAAGCCAGAACAAGAAAGAAAAATACCATATGATATCTCTTATATGTAGAATCTTAAAAAAAAGACACAAATGAACTTATTTAGAGAACAGAAACAAACTCACAGACATAGAAAACAAACTTATGGTTACCAGGGTGGAAAGAGTGGGAAGGGATAAATTGGGAGTTTGAGATTTGCAGATACTGACTACTATATATAAAATAAACAGTTTATACTGTATAGCACAGGGCACTGTATTCAATATCTTGTTGTAACTCACAATGAAGAAGAACATGAAAATGAATATATGTATGTATATGTATGACTGAACTATTATGCTGTACAACAGAAATTGACACAACATTGCAAACTGATTATACTTCAACTAATATGTTTTTAAAATGTAAAATAAATAAATAAAAGAGCACTCTCCGTGCTTTTTGGATTAATCTGCAAGATACACTACTAGGTAAAAGCCGCAAAACTCAGAAAAGGAAGAAAAGCGCATAAAGACAAAAATTCTATTGCCAGACAGACTCATTGCCAATCCCTATTTTGTGTCTAGTAGACCTTGGTAAGACCTAGGCAAATTATTTAATCTCTCAGTACCTCCATTTTCTTAAGTAAATCAGGGATTTTTTTTTTTTAGAACAGTTCACAGTAAAATTGAAAGGAAGTTAGAGAATTCCTGTATATCGCCTGTCCCCACACATACACAGCCTCTACCATTATAAATATCCTTCACCAGAGTGGTACACTGGTTACAACCAATGAACATACACTGACACATCATAATCACACAGAGTCCATAGCTTACGTTAGCGTGTACTCTTGATGTTGTACAGTTCTTGGATATTGTTCCAGTGTTGTGGGTTCTTGTGTTTTGTAGGGTTTTTTTTTTTTATCCTATTTTTTTGCATTTCACTTTGGGAAGTTTCTATAGACGTACCTTTAAGCTGACTACTAACATGACCATGTCCAGTCTACTGATGAGCCCATCAAAAGGCATTCTTCATTTTTACAGTGTTTTTTTTCCCCTAGCATTTCCTTTTAGTTCTTTGGCTTTCCATCTCTCTGCTTACATTACTCATCTGTTTCTGCATGTTGTCCACTTTTTCCATTAGAGCCATCAGCAGGTTGATCACAGTTATTTTGAAGGTTTTTTTTTAAATGGATTGAACCCAGGACATTGTGCATCTTAAGCATATGCTGTACCACTGAGCTATACCCACCCCCCCTTATTTTGAATTTCTGTTCAGATCATTCCAAGACCTCTGTCATATTTTTGTCTGTGTCTGATACTTGCTTTGTCTCTCCAGACTGTATTTTTAGTATGCTTTGTATTTTTTTGTTGAAAGCCACGCATGTTATATTGGATGAAAGAAACAGGAAAACAGGCCTTTAGTGTAAGATTGTATATTCATTCACTGGGTGTTAGGCTGTGTTTCCACGTTTCCTGTAGCCGTAGGTGTCACAGGTTTCAATTCATTCAAGTGCCCTTGTTTTTGTCTTTGCTGTTGTCTTGGGTTTCTCTAGAAATTCTTTCTTAAATAGAATCTGAGCCATGTATTTCTTTCAGCTGTAAACCACTGCTACTGTACTGGAGCCACATCGATGTCATGGTTACAGTGTTGTGGAAAGGAAGTATTCTAGAATCTGATGATTAAGTCTCAGTCCTTTAGTGAGCCTGTTTCCCTGGGTTGTGACCTTCACGAATGCTTCTCAGCCACCTCTCTTTCCCACTTAGGTGACACAGGAAGACTGAAGGGTGCCGGAGTTCAGTATTTCCCCTCTCCCACGTTAGATAAGGCTCTGATAAAGTAGCTTCTTTTGATAGCAGGCCTTAGCTATGAAAAATAATGCTCTTGGGGGGCGTATTTCAAAATGCTGCTTTTCCCCCTGGGCATATTTCAAAATGGCTAATTTTCCCCTCTCGCTGGGCAAACAAGGGAATTTTTCTCCGATCTTCACTATGAGAATTGATGATGCTCCTGGAGGTAAAAATCAAAGCCTGGGCTCCCAGAACTTTTTAACTCTAAACTAGTCCACACTCAGCCTCCGGCAATTGGTCAATTACCTGTTAAGTGTTTCTGTCAGTCCTGGCTCCGGTGCTTCTACTTTGGGTAAGCTGGTTTATGTTCTCTGTATTCACCTATCTTTCCAGTTTGGGGGATGGTGGTTTATCCTGTGACCTCACTTCTCTGACGGATCTACGAAAAGTTATTGATTCTTAAGTTTTTTCAACTTACTTCTTCTTGTGAGGGCTGGAGGGATGACTATAAGCTCATTACGTGTTAGAGCTGTGGCCCTACCAATTTTAAATGGCACCTGTTATGAACAGAATCGTGTTTCTCCACAATGAATACGCTGAAGCCCTAAACCCCAGGCACCTCAGAATGTGAGTGTATTTGGAAAAAGGGCCCTTAAAGATGGAATTAAGTCAAAATGAGGCTGTTAGTGTGAGCCCGAAGCCAATATGACTATTGTCCTTAAAAAAAAAAAAGAGGAGATTAAGATATACAGAGAGACAAGAGGTATGTACACCCACATAGAAAAGGCCCCACACCGATACACCAAGAAGGCGGCCACCTGCAAGCCGAGGAGAGGAGCCTGGGGGAGAAACCAACTCTGCTGGCACCTTGATCTCGGACTTCCAGCTTCCAGAGCTGTTAGAAAACAAATTTCTGCCCTTGGAGCCACTCACTCTGTGGTACTTTTTTAATGGCAGCCCTAGCAAACTAATACAGCGCTGGAGATTTGAGAAATTTGAGAAGAGATTTTAAGGTCCTAATTTTTTAATTTGAGACTTCAAAAAGTTTAAGTGTAATATGGGCTCATTGGGAAAAATTCCAACAATAGTCAAGTGCATGAGGGGAAAGTTAAGGTGTTTCCCTAATTTGCTGTGTCAACTCCTCTATCCAGAAGTCTAGTATGTGTCCTTCCAGACATTTCCTTTAGACACTCACATGCGTGTGGTTTTGTTTTGATTTTTGTTTTTATAAAAATAAGAATCACTGTAAGCATATTATTCCTCAGTTTGATTTTGCTCTCAACAATGTATCATTGACATCATACCAGTCGAGGTTCTTGGTTGCAAACAACAGAAAATTCCTCTTGCTAATTAAAAAAGGGAGAACAATTTTTTTTTAAAGAAATTTGTTAGAAAGGCAAAGAACCAGCTCAGAAAATGTGCAGGAAAACCAAGATTCCGCAAGTGTTCAGAACTAAAGTCAAAATTGCATCAGAGCGAAATCAGTAAGCCTAATAACACAATTTGGGGAAGGATGTGGGGAAATGGCACCATTACACATCGCCCGGGGAAGCAGAAATTGGCATAAACTGTCCGAGGGGTGATTTTGTAATCCCTCATTAGAATTCCAAATGCACAGGTCCTTTGAGAAATTTATCTTACAGGTATTTTGGCAGAGGTGTAAAAGATCACCAAGTACAAGCATATTCATAACAGCACTGTTTGTAACAGCAAAAGATTATATGCCACCTAAATGTCTACCAATACAGACTGATTGAATTAGAATGCATTAGTAATTATGGATGCAATGTCTACTCTGTAGCTATAAAACAAAGAATGAACAGTTTTCTGACTTATGATATAGAATGTACTCCAAGATCAAAAGCAGCTTATACAATATGCTGCCATTTTAGTTAAAAAAAAAAAAGGTGGGGAGAGAGAAAGATATGCATACTGTAATGTCTGTCCATAAAACAGTCCTGAAAGGATATACACAAAATTAATCACACTGAAAAAGAATAATAAGTGTTGGGTGGGGGTGGGGTATAGCTCAAGTGGTAGAGCACATGCTTAGTAAGCACGAGGTCCTGGGTTCACTCTCCAGTACTTCCTCTAAAAATAAATAAATCTAATTACCTCCCCCCCAATAAAATAATTAAATAATACAATAATAAAGAAGTATTTAAAAAATGAAAAATAAATGTTTGGGGACAGGGATAAGAAAGACAGGAGAAGGGAGGGGGACCTTTCACTGTATATCCTTTGTGCTCTTTGAATTTTGAGCCAACTGAATATAATACCAATTTTTTTTTGACCAAATGAACTTATTTCACTTTCACTGGGAGCACTAAATTCTGAGAGGTGATGATTATGAACAGATTTCTTTCTTTCTTTCTAACTGAGGCAAAACTGGTATATGACATACTGGTTTCATGTATATAACACAATAATTTGATATTTGTGTACACTATCATCACAATAAGTCTAATTACCATCTGTCACCATACAATTGACCCCTGTCACCCATTTCACCCTCCCTCACAACCCTCTTCGCCTCGTAACCACCAATCTGTTCTCTGTCTCTATGAGTTTGGTTTGGTTTGGTTTGTTCATTTGTTTTTCAGATTCCACGTGTAAGTGGCATTTGTCTTTCTCGGCCTGACATATTTCACTTAATATAATACCCACGATCTCCATCTCCATGTTGTCACAAATGTGTAACACAAATTTTGAAAGTGAAAAGTCGCATCAAAGAGTCTTGTTAATATGCTGCTACTCTGCTGCCCTAGAACATAGATCTTTCCGCTACGGCAGCTCCTGCTGTGCGGACCAGAATGAATTCTAAATACCCTGCTTCTTTGTGTCACTTCTCGAGACTCAAAGTCCTAGAAAAGACCATACGTGCTCATAAATTTTGTGGACAAGCTTCTCTGCCAGGAGTCTGGGAGAGTATCAGCCTGCTAACTTTTTGGCTTTTGTAGGAATCCCTGGTCCCTAGGAGACGTCACACAATATCAGGTTGTCCAAACAGGAAGGGGTCTCAGATGTCACTCAGTCCAAATAACAACAAATTTATGGTAACAACATCCCATGTCAATACACACAAATCCACCTCATTCTTTTTAATGGCTGTGTAAAATACTGTAATATAAATGTTTACTGAATTTCTGTTTATATGTTTAGGATCTGATTATTTGTTAACGAACATTAATGACCTTAAAAATATGTTGCTATTATAAATAATATGGCAAAAAATATTTGTTTATATAGTTTCCATCATATGAGTATGTGCAGGTGTATCATTATGTTGGGAGAACTTTTTGTGAAATCAGAAAGTGTGGCAAAATCATAAAATCGTACCTATAGTATGATCTATAAAGTCTATGTAAGAAAACATTTTCAATAAAAGACTGGAAGGAAGTGTAACAAATGAAAATAATCTGGAACACGAAAGGAACATGCAAATCTAAAGCCATAAAACTTGACGGTTCTCGTTAGATGAGGGGGAGGCAAGATCTTGGTTAAGGATCAAAACACACAGTCTGAGTCAAAAAGAAAATGACCTTCAAATCTCGCCGGCAAGCAAACGATCCAGAATAGACTGAAAATGAACGAATATTTTGCTTTGAGAGCTTAAGTTTTATTGTCTTTGAGTATCTTCTTAACACACACAAAAAGAATCCTAATTTTACCTAAAATTTCAGGTATTTGAGAACTTTACTCCAAAAGCAACCTGTATATCTATTTCTAAACTTAGGAAAAAACAAACAAACCCAAGACCTCTTCATACTCCCAAAATTAAATCCATCTTTCCTCAAATACAGCATTAAAAAATAAATTTACAATTATCATATAATACTAAATTTTTCCAATTTGTTTTGATGCAACAATATTTGTTTCAGTGCAAGGTTTAATACTTTTATGCTGAATTATCTCCTGTGGTCTACCAGTATTACCATGCATTTATTTATGTTTTGACTGATAAGCATTGTTTAAAATAAAGACAGAGGTGGTCTTCAGATTGAAAAGTAGTATCGGATGCAATCATGTCATGAAATCTTTGCTGACCTGATTTTTCCGATAGATGGTCTAATATCTGCACAATTGTTAGTGGATGACATTGATAGGATTCCTCACATAAAACTACAAAGGTAGATGGATTGGGGGTTCATTTAGCAGTACCCTAAATCCCAGAATTCACCTTCTTCCTCAACTTAGAAAATCTAGGGTGTTTTTCTTTTCTATTCTTTTCTCAATCCAAGCAAGGAGAAACAAATTTAAAAGAGTGAAATAATGAACTCTGTCACTGGTGATATTCAAACAGAACATGAGTGATCATCTGTCAGGAATGCTGTGGAACTGAAACAAGCAGAACTGGTCAGTTGATTTTTAGGGTAATTTCTATCATTTTGAGTGTTGACATGTAGAGGCGAACCAAAATGTGAGATAAAATACAGAGAAAAATTCAGTTCAGTTTGACCACTAACTGCAACTTAGTAATAAAGTCAAAACGAGCATCACAGATAATCCCAATGTTTCCCCACTGGAATGTGGGGAAATCTTGGTATTATGTATAGAAATAAGGAAATTTACAAAAACTTGAGAAATAATAAAACACATCAGGGTTAGAGATGACTTTCCAGACCAGGTCCTGTTCCTGCCAGCCGAGTACAAGAGAAAACAGGACAAAGAAAGAATGTCTACTCTCATCAAGATTACAATCTAGTGAGGGTACAGATAAGTTGACAGGCAGGTTCTAACACACACATTGTCAGTGGAAGCCCTGGAGACCAGGAGAGTGCATCTGAGAAGCACCAGCCCAAATGTCAGGGTCAAGGAAGGCTTGCTGGGGAAAGTTTGTCTAATCGGGGAACTGAAGAGTGAGTCAGAGTTAGTGAGACCATGAGATGCAGTGGAGGGGGTGACAGGTTGAGGGACATGCCTGTGCAAACGCTGGAGAGGAAAGGCATTTCTCAGGGTCAGAAAGTCGTTTACCATGGTCAGGGCATAAAGAATGAGGATGAGTCAGAGGTACCAAGAAGGGCCAGAAGGGCAAGCAGTGACAGTGCATAAAGGAACTAACAAGCTATGTTAAGGCAATGGGACTTTTATCTGAGGACCATGGGCAGCCAATTAAAAGTTTTCACCAGTGAAAATGTGGTATATCCATATAGTGGAATATTATTCATCTACTATAAAAGGAAATGAAGTATTGATATATGTTTCAATATGGATGAAAATTTAAAATATTCTGCTAAGGGGGAATAAGGCTGTCATTGGAGACCATATATTGTATGATTCTATCCATAGATATGTGAAATGTTCAGAATAGGTAAATCCATAGAGACAGAAAGTAGATTGGTAGTTACCTAGAGCTGGTGGAATTGGGAGGAAATTTGAAGTGACCACTAAGAGATAGTTTCTTTTTGGGAGTGATAAAAGTGTTCTAATATTAATTGTAGTCATGGTTGCACAACTCTTTGACTACACTAAAAGCCATTAAATTGTGTGAATTGTATGGTATGTGAATTGTATCTCAATAAAGTTATTTTAAAATAAAAAAATGTTTTCATCAGTGAAGGGCTGTGATTAGATTTAGGTTTTATAAAGATCACTGGCTACAACACAGTAGGGTTTTTTCCCCCCACTTTGGACATATTTGTTAGTCTGGCTAACTCTACAGATCGTTTCTCAGAACAATTGTTTAAATGCCTGAGATAAAAGATGATCCTCCCCCCAAAAGAAATTAACAAACCAATTCCATTCATAATAGCATCAAAAAGAATAAAACAAGTTCAAGAAATAAGTATAAAATATGTACTCTGAAAATTACAACTCCTTGTTGAAACTAAAGAATATCTAAATAAATGAAGGATACCCCCATATTCATAAACTGGAGAACCTAACGTTGTTAAGGTATCAGAATCTTCAGCTGATCCTAAAATTCATATAGAAATGGAAGGAATTAAGAATAGCAAAAATGGTCTTGAAATAGAATAACAAAGAGTATTCACACTTCAAAATGAGGAAACTCTAATTCGAAAAGATACATGCACCCCAATGTTCATAGCAGCACTATTTACAAGAGCCAAGATATGAAAGCAATTTAAATGTCCATTGACAGATGAATGGATAAAGAAGATGTGGTGTATATAAATACAATGGAATACTACTCAGCCCTAAAAAAGAATAAAATAATGCCATTTGCAGCAACATGGATGGACCTGGAGCTCATTACACTAAGTGAGATAAACTTGAAAGAGAAAGAAAAATACCAGAAGATATCACTTATATGTGGAGTCTTAAAAAATGAGACAAATGAACTTATTTACAAAACAGAAACAGACTTAGACATAGAAAAAAAAATTGTGGTAACCAGGGGGCAAAGGGGAGCAGTGGAGGGATACACTGGGAGTTCAGGATTTGCAGCTACTAATATATACAAAATAGATAAAAACAAGATCCTACTGTATAGCAAGCACAGGTAATAATATTTGATACCTTGTAACAGCCTATAATGAAAAACAATATAAAAAGGATTATCTATATGTATAACTGAAGCATTAGCTGTACACCATAAATTATCACAACGTTGTAAACTGAATATACTTCAATTTAAAAAAAAAACATGAATTTTGGAGGGACACTATTCAGTCCATAACAGCCTACCATCTGGACCCCCAAATTCATGTCTGTCTTACATGCAAAATAGATTCACCCCCATCCCAACAGCTCAAAAGTCTTAACCCATTCTGGCATCAGCTCTAAGCCCCAAGTTTCATCTAAATACAATCTAAATCAATTGTGGGAGAGACTCAAGGTTTGATTTATTCTGAGGCAAAAATCCCTCTTTAGCTATCAACCTATGAAACTGGACAAATTATCTGCTTCCAAAGTACAATGGTGGGACGAGGGAGGATGGACATTCCTATTTCAAAAGGGAGAAATCAGAAAAAAGAAAAGGGTCATGGGTCCCAGGAAAGCCCCGATTTAGCATGGCAGATTCCATTTAAGTCTCAAGAATAACACTCTTTGTTTTGATAGTCTCTCCTTGGGGTGGTGGCCCCATCTCCTCAGCTCCCAAAGAATCTCCACCCCTGAGGCCCTGGGCAGCCTGGCCAGCTGACACTCTGCCCCGTGGAAATGGAAGCCCTACCAATCTCTGAATAGCCTTTGGGGTCATTCTTCCCTTTTCTTGAAAGATAAGGTTCACAGAGAATTGTTGTCCTTTCAGAAGAATCCCAGAAGTTCAATAGCCTTCCTTCATTTAGTCCCTGTCCTGGCCTCAGCTGAAATGGCTGATTAGATCCAAGAATCTCATCCATTATCTCTGTATCAAGTGTTTGTCCATCTATACCTTTGATGTTCCCTCTGGAACCTGCTTTCTCTATTCTTTGCAATAAGGGTAGGCTAATGTTTTTCCACATCTTCACTTTCTGGTTCATTTTTGCTTAACATTTTCTTCTTCGATTTCTCTCTCTCCTCTCACATTTTGCTACAAGCAACAAGAAGAAACTAAGTCACACCTTGACCCCTTTGCTTAGAAATCTTCTCAGCTAAACCTCCAAGTTCATCACTCAAATGTTTACCTTCCACAAAACACTCAAACACGTTTCAGCTAAGTTCTTTATAAGAAGGATCCTCTTTCCTCCAATGTCCAATAACATGTTCCTTATTTCCATCTGAGGTCTCACCAGAAGTACCTTTAATGTCCATATTTTTATCCGTAGTTTCCTTGAGGAAACCTAGGCTTTTTCTAACATGTACTCAAAATTCTTCCAGCCTCTACCCAATACCCAGTTCTGAAGCCACTTCCACATTTTAAAGGATTTGAAATAGCAGCACCCCACTCCCAATAGCAAAATCTACATTAGTTTGTGATGCTGCCAAAACAAAATACCACCGCCAGGATGACCTAAACTTCACAAATGGATTTGCTTGCAATTCTGGAGGCTAGAGGACCAAGATCAAAATGCCAGTAAGTTTGGTTTATTCTGAGGCCTTTCTCCTTGGCTTGCAGATGGCCACCATCACAATGTAACCTCACACAGACTTTGCTCTGTGCACACGCATCCCTGGTGTTGTAATCTTCTCTTTATACAAAGACACCAGTCAGATTGGATTGGGGTCCATCCTAGGGGGTCTCATTTTAATTTAACCACCTCCATAAAGGCCCTACCTTCAAATACAGACACAAAATGGGGTACTGGGGGATAGGGCTTCAACATACGAATTTTGAGGAGGACAAAATTCAGCCCCATGACACATAGAATGCAATAAAATATTTGCAAATCCTTTATCTGATAAGGCAACAGTATCTAGAATATATAAAGAACTTTTACAACTCAACAATAAAAAGACAACCCAACTGAAAAAACGAGCAATGGATCTGAGAAGACATTTCTCTAAACAAGATACACAATTGGTGACGAAGCACATAAAAAAATGCTCAATGTCATTAGCCATTTGGTACCAGGGAAATGCACATCAAAACCACAGTGAGAATGCACTTCATACCCACTAGGATGGCTCTAATAAAAAAGACACATAAATAACAATTGTCGCTCTGGAGAAATTAGAACCTGCTGACATGGCTTGTAGGATTGCAAAATCGTGCAGCAGCTTTGGAAAAGTTTGGCAATTTCTCAAAAAGTTAAACATATAGGCCCAAGAGAACTGAAAGTATATATCCACACAAAAACTTGTACGTGAATGTTCATAGCAGCATGAGTCATAATAGCCAAAAAGTGGGAAAAGCCCTAATGTCCGTTGAATGAGAATCAATAATAAAATATGGTACATCCATGCAATGGAATATTATTAACCCATAAAAAGGAATGAAGTACTGATACACACCACAGCATGGGTGACCCTTGAAAACATTATGCTAAGTAAAAGAAGCCAGACAAAAAGACCACATTTTGTATGACATTATATGATTCCATTTATATGAAATGTCCTTAGAGACAAAAGGTAGATTATGGGTTGCCTAAGTCTTGGATAAGGGGGTGAAGTTGAGGGAAAATGGGAAATTTACTTTCATTCTATACAAAAGCTCTACATTTTTTCTCTCCTCTCCCATATTTCATCTTTTTGATGTCACAAGACACCTCTGTTTATATTGTGTATCTGTTACAAATGGCTGTAGATACAGTTATCTTGAATAATTTTAATCTTACACCAGAGTTGTGTTTACACACCACCATTACAATAGTATAGTGCTCTGAATTTAACTATATATTTACCTTTACCAGTGAGTTTTGTACTTTCATGTGTTATCATGTTACTAATTAGCATCCTTTCATTTAAGCTTGAAGAACTCCCATTAGCATTTCTTGTAAGGCTGGTCTAGTGGTGGTAAGAGCTCCTTTAGTTTTGTTTGTCCAGGAAAATCTTTATCCCTCCTTCAATTCTAAAAGACAACTTTGCCAGTATTCTCACTAAAGTATTCTCAGTTAGCAGGGCCCCGCCTCCCCTCCACCCCACCAACGCCCCTAGCACTGAACGTACCATTCCATTCTGCAAGGTTTCTGCTGAAAAATCCAGTGATAGTCTGCTGAAAAATCCAGTGATAGTCTTATAGGGGTTCCCTTGATGTAACAAGTTTTTTTTTTTCTATCTCTTGCCACATTAAAGATTCTCTTTGTCTTTAAGTTTTGACAGTTTAATTACAATGTGTTTCAGTGTGGGTCCCTTTGGATTCTCTTAATGGTATTATATGGGCTTCCTGGATCGAAATGTCTGTTTCTTTCCTCAGGATTGGGGATTTTTAAGCCATTATTTCATTGAAGAAGCTTCTTGCACCTTACTCTCTCTTTTCTCCTTCTGGGAAGCCCATGATGCATATACTGGTCCTTTGGACAGCATCTCATAAGTGCCTTAATCTACCTTAACTCTTTTTCATTCTTTTTGCTTTTTGCTCCACTGATTGAATGAATTCCACTGCCCTATCACCAAATTTGCTGGTCACATCTTCCAGCTCATCTAGCCTGCTGTTGAACCACTCTACTGAATTTTTAAGTCTGGTTATTGTATTCTTTAGCTCTGTGATTGGATTGGTACTTTCTTAACGTTTTGTATCTTTTTGTTGAAATTCTCACTTTATTCATGCCTTGTTCTCCTGACCCTGTGAACATCTTTATGATTATTTTGAGCACTTTAACAGGTAAGTCATTTATCTCATTTCATAACCCCTTTTTTTCTGGAGTTTTATCTTGTTCCTTTTTCTGGAACATATTCCTGTATTTCTTCATCTTCCTTGACTCTCTTTGTTGGTCTCTGTGCATAAGATAAACCAGCTACCTTTCCCAGTCTTGAAGGAGTGGTGCTGTGTAGATGAGTCTCGCCAATCAGCATAGCCTGAGCTCCTGGTTGCCTTTCAAACTTCTGTGTTTATCCAAATCACGGACTTTGTTCCTGGTGGCTTCCAGGACATTAGGGTGTGCCAAGACCCGTTATTGCTCCAAAGGCATGGGAAACGCCCACACACACGTTCAGGCTCTCAGAGGACTACTAATTGCTTGTCCCTTCAGGTCCCCAGCGTAGGCTAACTGTAAGCCTGACCTTTAGGCAACAACTGGGAAGGGCAGGATGTTAGATATACAATCTAGCCCCTATCAAAGGGAAACAAGGAGCTGGGTGTTTAAGCCTACTCACTCTGTGTGAGCTGGAGGGATTCCCTGCTGGGAACACTTGTGCCATATAGAAATGCCTCCCTGTTCTCTGTGGTCCTAGGGACTCATAAATGCTGAGCCCCATCAGCTTCCATAGGTGGGTGATTTAGGGACCAGCCCTTCAGCTTGCAGCCACAGAAGGTGGGGGCACTAGATGTGTTAACAGACTCTTTCCACAGAGTCTCTAGAGATTTAGCTTTATGGCTGGGGCGAGCTGGAGGGAAGGCACACAAAGTCCCAACAGGCCCATTCAGGTCCCCAAATGATGACTAAATATATGCCTCCCAGGTGCAGGCTCATTAGAAACCCAACCCTTGGGCAGAAGCTGGGTGCAAACGTCTCCTAGGGAGAAACTGAAAGCCTTGCATTTTTGCTGGTTCCCTCTGTGTTGAGCCTGCTGACACCTCTGTATCAGCCTGCCCCTTAGTCTGGAGGCTCCCAGAGCCGGGTGATTTGGTAGCCAGTCCCTCGGGTGGCAGCCATGTTAGTTGGGGTGCTAGATGTGTGGACAGGCTCCTTCCAGAGAGAAGCTGGAGACTTGGTTCTGTTGCCGGAGCAAGCTTGAGGGAGAATGCAGGGGGAGTGCCCACTGGCTCCTTCAGGCTCCTGGGAGAATTCCAGTCAGCACCACACACAGGCTGATCAGAAGCTGGACCTTCAGGCAGCAGCTGGGAAAGGATACAGTAAAGCTCCTTTCAGGGAGAAGCTAGAGGATGAGTGTTTTTGCCTGTTCCCTCTGTACTAGGTTAGGGAGGGGACGAGCCATGGAAGTGTTTGAATGCCCATCTGAAATCACTTCTTTGTTTAATGTGGTCCTGGAGGATTTGCAAATGACAAGGCTCACTGGCTACCCAAGCTCTGTGATTTGAGATCCAGGCCTTTGGTGGCATCCTTAAAACTGGGGCACTGGATACATGGTCCAAATCTTCATTCCCAAGGGAGAAATTGGGCACTGCAGCCCCATCCTCAAAGTAAAAACTCTATTTTCTAACTGTAAGTTAATATATCAATATTAAGGCTTTTTGTCTCTTCAAGGAGTGGTGCTGGGAAAACTGGACAGCTATCTGTAAAAGACTGAAATTAGGACATTCTCTAACACCGTATAAAAAAATAAACTCAAAATGGATTAATGACCTAAATTTAAGACCAGATACTATATAACTCCTAGAGGAAAACATAGGCAGAACACTCTTTGACATAAATCACAGCACTATTTGTTTTGAACCAGCTCCTAGAGTAATGGAAATAAAAGCAAAAATAAACAAATGGGATCTAGTTAAACTTAAAAGCTTTTGCACAGCTAAGGATATCATCAACAAAATGAAACGACAACCTACAGAATGGGAGAAAATATTCACAAATGATGCGACTGACAAGGGACTAATTTCCAAAGTATACAAATAGCTCATACAGCTTAATATCAAAAAAGCAAGGATCCCAATCAAAAAATGGGCAGAAGACCTAAATAGACATTTCTCCAAAGAAGACATCCAGATGTCCAACAAGCACATGAAAAGATGCTCAACATCAGTGATTGTTAGAGAAATGCAAATCAAAACTACAATGAGATATCACCTCATATCAGTCAGAATGGCCATCATTAAAAAGTCCACAAACGATAAATGCTGGAGAGGGTGTGGAGAAAAAGGAACCCTCTTACACTGTTGGTGGAATGTAAATTTGTACAGCCCCTATGGAGGACAGTATGGGGGTTCCTTAAAAAACTAAAAATAGACTTATATGATTCAGCAACCCTACTCCTGGGCATGTATCCAGAGAAAAATATAATTCAAAAAGATGCATGCACCCCAGTGATCACAGCAGCACTATGTACAATAGCCGAGACCTGGAAACAATGCAAATGTTCATCAACAGATGACAGGATAAAGAAGATGTAAATAAATAAATAAAGAGAGAGAGAGAGAGAGAGAGAGAGAGAGAGAGAGTAGAATACTACTCAGCCATAAAAAAGAATAAAGTAATGTCATTTGCAGCAACATAGATGGACCTGGAGACTGTCATTCTCAGTGAAATAATCCAAAAAGAGAAAGAAAAATGCCATATGAGATCACTTATATGTGGGATCTTAAAAAAGGACACAAATGAACTTATTTACAAAACAGAAACAGACTCACAGACATAGAGAACAAACTTATGGCTACCAAGGGCTAAAGGGGGTGGAAAGGGGTAAATTGGGAATCTGAAATTTGCACCTCTTGGGGAGTGATGGAAATATTAGCTATTTTGGTTCTGGTGGTGGTTTCATTGGTGTATATATCTATCAAAACTTATCAAATTGTACATCTGAAATATGTATAATTTACTAAACAGGAATCCTACCACATAAAGGTGTTAAAAATAATAACAGATGGGAAAAATATTAAGGTTTTTGTATATTTGACTCTGGATAATTTCATATGATTCAGTACCTGAATCCAACCATATCAATGTACAGTAACTATTGAATATCCTCACTTCTAAAGAAGAGAACTAGACTTGGGAAATGGTAACTTTGTCAAGAATTGTTGCAAGATCTTTCCGGCTGGACATCTGTCTGATTCTTCCCTGGCAAAATCTTCCTTTCCATTGGGCCACCTTCAATTTTTACAATAGGCAGATATCTAGCTCTAACTGTCTCAAAATTTTGACATCTGAGCTAATGTTGTGTAGGATTCAGTGCTTATTTAAAAGAATAAAAATGCACAGAGATTTCTAGAAGACTAAAGTGAAGTTCTTTTTGTTTGTTTTGTATTTTCTAATAAAGTTGGTAATCCAATGGACACACAAAAAAACTGCATTGAGAAAAAGTTTCATAAATTAGTGTCAGGAAGTTGAGGGAGAGGTCAAAGTCACAGGAAGAGGGGAAGCCAGTCTTTCTGTGCAGTCCTCTCGTGTGTGTGACACTTTCAAACTGTGGGGCATGGCCCGTGCTGTAACGAAGTACACTTATACAAATGACTGCCAATACAAAGTCTGAGTATGAAAATAAAATTCTCTCTGAAAACACATTTTTGGCACAGATTTTTAAAAATGTATGTTGGGAATTTGATTTTTTAAGTCAGAATTATATATATTTATAATTTATTCCAAATTCTGTGTATTCCATGGAGAAAGCAAATCCTTCTGTTTGCTCTTTTTTGATTGTGAACCGTGCATCCTGGGTGATTCAAAATGATGGCGGCAGGAGAATTAAGAAAGGTGACAACGCCTGAATGAGCAAGGGGAAGGGTGGGGTGGGGACAAAACAGCCCAATGAAATGTTCCTTGACCCCAAGGTCTCAGCAGAAGTTCGTGAGAGTCTGTAATGCGTGCTCATGTACACCAAGATGGCCAGAGTGGCACCGCTTGTCTTCACTGTGCAAAAGTCCTAGTCACTAATTTAGTGCGAAGGCAGTTCTGTTTTGTTTCTTAAAAACAAAAACAAACAAAAAAGTAATTCCACTGCCCTGTTCCTTTTCTCCAGAAAGAGGAGAGAGAAACCCAGCCTTAAGGTGTCTGCTGGTCCACCGGGCGGAGGTCTGTCCCTGGGCTCAGTGTCGTGAAAATTTACAAGGAGCAGCACCGCTGCCCAGAGGGGTCTGCAGGCCGAGCAGGGCGGGCCGAGCAGGGCGGGACGAGCAGGAGGGCCAGGCTGGGGGTCTGTCAGTGGAGTCTGCCCCCGACCCGGCAGACTCTTTCTCCACTTGGCTGAGTTGTGCTGTGTTTTTGTGTGGTTTTTTGTTTTTGTTTTTGTTTTTGTTTTGTTTTTTCTTTTGCTACAAAGCGTCAGGAAGATACACCGACTGGTGACCATTCAGTGGTTCACAAAAGAGCAATGACAGTCATGAGGTGGGGAGGAATGCTGGAGATGCTGGTCAGGAGGTCGTGTGCAAACAAGACAGGTGACTCAGAGAACTCACAGCACGTACATCTTCCCGGCCCCTCTTCCTGCTCAAGCTGCCCCAAAGCAGCCCTTGTTTGTCCCCACAACCTCAGGCCCCAGCACCCCTCCAGGACGGGCTCTGCCACATACTGAAGCCCAGCCCACCCCCAAACAAGGTTCCTCTCCACACTTGACTTCCCAGAGGCCTGTGGACTCTATCCAGCTTCTGAAGAAGTGCCCCATCATGTCGCAGGGCCTACTGGCCCTCAAGAACGACACAGCTGTGGTGCAGCTCCACTCTGTCCTGGGCAACAATGGCCTGGCCCATCGGTCCCTGCCCTTTTCTGAAGGAAACCCCACTGAGGATGGTGGCCTCACAGCTGGAAGGGGTTGCCTGAAGGATGATAGTGGAGATAGATTACTATCTGCTGTTGGCTCTGCCCTGTGGCCGTGACCAAGAGGACATCATGAGCCAGATCGAGTCCCTCAAAGCTGCCTTCATCACATTTCTGCAGGCCAGGCAGACGGCAGGGATCATCGACATGCCCAGTCCAGGCTCCAATCAGCCCACCTAAAGCGAAGTTCTTATAAATATGTAAATCAAAATACCCCGGGTATTCAGGTTCCAGAATCAGCAATTTTGACACTACACACGATATCATCCCTCCTTATCTTTCTCTTTGTCCTCCTGACAGTGTTCCTGTATTATTTCTTTCTAGAAGTTTTTTTTAAAAAAAATTTTAGCTCTTTTTTGGGGGGAGGAGGAGCAAGATAATTATGTTTGTTTGTTTGTTTATTTATTTATTTAGAGGAAGTACTGGAAATTGAACCCAGGACCTTGTGCATGCTAACCATGTGCTCTACCACTTGAGCTATACCACCCCACCCCCGCATTGTATATTATGTGTTGAAGATGTCTGAATGTATTGAAGTGTTACAGCTTTTATAATGTCAAAGCCCAGTAGGTGAGCTAATTGCAATATCACTTCTTTTAGTATGACACTGGTTACTGATGGGTATTAACAACTGTATGTACGAGAAAAGGATCAGCACTGCACAGAGGAAGGGTCTATGTATTATAGGATCTGCTGGGAACTGGGTGGTGCCTGACTCTCCCTACTACGTGACCAAAACCTGAAGAGAAAATACAGAATGACATACATGTACAATTCCCTTAGGGTATCCACCATTAAAAAACAGATTCTGCCTTTTAAAAGCTGCACTCACGGCTTGTTGAATGGGCCAGATAAATGGGTCTGTTTTATTAACTTGATAATGATGAATTTTCTATGATGACTAATCCAGTTTAATAAAACACTTCTCAGTTCCTGCCACTAAAATGTGAGTGGAAGGAACAGGGGTAAGAAAGACCTGATTTGGGAGCTTTTCAGAGCAAATCTCTCAATTTTTACAAGACTATTATCATTCGCTAATTTAACATGAAATTGAAGAAAGAAGCAAGAAGGAAGAAAAGAGAAAGCATTTCAGCTATAACAGAGCTTTTTTAGAGTTTGTTTTGTAGCAATTAACTTTCAAAGCAATTAACTTTCAGAACTTCCTTAACAATCTTGTAATAAACTATAATGGAAAAGAACTGGTAAAAAAGAATATAAATACAGACATGTATGTATGTACAACTGAATCACTTTGCTGTACACCCAAAACTAACACAATATTTTAAATTAACTATACTTTAATTAAAAATAAAATTAAAAAAAAAACTTCCTTAACAACTTGGTCAGAAAACCCAACTGAATTCACAGGTGCTTATGGAAAGGTGGAGAACTTGTAGGAAATATGAAAAGGTTGAGGGTACAGATGTGAGTCACACTGCTCCATTTCCCCTAGCCTTTGTTGGTTTGAAGAGACTTGTTTCCATTCTAATTCTCTGCCATCTCTATAAAAGATAGAGAAATATATAGTGTCAGAAATGTGATTTATAATAGCATCATTATTCCATAATTGAAAACACTGAGTGCTTGGTTGTCTAGGAGAATATGCCCATCAGAAATAACCTGTAGCTCCGGAGGCCAGTGGGTTGCTATGACAACCAGACAAAAGAGTTTAATAATAGCTCTCCCTCATAGCTGGAAAATTGACAGAAAGAGATGAGAGCTCTGAATGCGAGTGTTTTTTATATAAATGCAAACCAGCACCAAATACATGTATGTCTTTGTTCAGCAAATATTCACTGAATGCTGGTGATGTGCCTGGCACTATGTGAGGGGCTGTGGAAAAGACAGACACGGTCCTTCCATGACGAGGGCACGTTCTAGTGCGGGAGACATAAAATAAAGTCAACAAATCAATACAGGGAATAATCCCAGCACGTCAGAAGCCTGTTCAGGAAAGAAAGTAATGGGACTGTGACACTAAACAAGCATCCAGCACAGAATATGGAGGAGAACCCAGTCACAGCATGTAACAAAAATCATGTCTTGAAGCTTCTAGAATATGTCACAGAAGTGAAATAGAGAATGGAGGCTTGCCGTCTTCATTAACGTACTAACGGAACTGCAGCTACTAACTGAAGCAGTACTTACCCTTCACTTCCTAGCAGAGGTTAAGCTTCCATATGAAAATAAGGGTTGTTTGAGTGTGTTTTTAACATAAGTATGGCTATTTGTAATGAAAACTATGATGATAAAAGTTATAACATAGACTTGACAGAAGCAAGCATTCCAAATGTTCACTGGCCGCTGTTTGGAAGCTTCTGCAAACACAAAGAGTGACCCTATATGTGTGTGTATTGCACAAACTCTGATCAACCCAAGGTCGGTACAAGAATTCAGCAGGAAACGAAGTTCTGAACAGAGCTTTGTGGCTGATTGGTCTGGGCTGCAACAGAGGGAGAGAGGAGTGGATTACAGTCACACAGCATGGCAAAGATGATCCAGGCATAGAAAATGCTAGAATGTTGCTAAGTAGCCTAGCTTGCTCTAAGAAATGTCCTGTTTTCATCATTATTCTATAATTGAGATCTCATGTTTTAAATAGAAGCCACATTTGTTGTTTAAGATAATTAATACTGCCATTGATAATACAGAGCCCTTTTCCAGCGCTCTTTCCTTTCCTTTTAGGAAGTTGGAATATTCCATGATATACTTACTGCCAATACTAGACTGGGGCTCATGACCTAGCACACACTTAGTCTAGGAGGCTTTATTTAATCAAAACAAGATGAAGAGCAGCAGCAAGAGCCCAGGGCGCTGGCTTTCTGAGTGTTCCCGGGGTCGGAGGCCTAGCCCATGTTGTGTTGATTGCAGTTAACTCCTGCATGTGACAGGCTGCCACGTGACAAAATCTGGCCTGACAGATGGCGTGATAGAGATTGCTCTTTAACCTAATAGCCTTTTCACCCATTCCAGAAGAAGGAACCCCTGAAGTTTAACGAGATACATGTTGACCCAGATTAAAGGCTACCTCTCCCAGGCCCCCTTGTAGCTCGGAATGTCCATATCATTAAGACCTGGCCAATGTCCTGTGACTGAAGCAATACACCCAACTTCCCTTTACAGAGAAGGGTCATGCCCTCCCCTCCCCCTTCCTGCCCTTCTGGTGGCTGGAATGTGGACACAAGGGTGAACCAGCTTGGACCACATGGGTCAGGACAAAACCCTAAGGGTAGCAGAATAAGAAAACAGAAAAGCCTGGGCCTCCGTCAACTTTTTTATTTTTTTAATGGAGGTACGGGGGGATTGAACCCAGGACCTCAAGCAAGCTAAGCATGTACTTTACCACCAAGCTATACCCAACCCCCTCTGTCAACTTTCTAGATGAGGGGTAACATAACAGATTGGACTTTTATATGAGAAACTTCTTTTTAAACAGTTATGTCTTCTATTAGATACAATATACCTACATTCTAACCGATGCACAAAGTGAGGGAAAAGTGACCCTGTGATTTCTTCTCTGTAGAAAGAAAGCCCTGAAGGCACTGAGACTCTGGATCAGGCTGTGCCTGAAGTGAGTACCACTGCTGAACTTTTCAGTCTCAACATGCAAAACAAATTCTATTGCATTTTCTTCAGATGATCTAAATTACGGTAATATTGTTTACAACTGAGAGTCCTGGCTCTTCTCTTTCTTCAAGGCACAAATATATGTTTTGGAAGAAACACTTTGCCTGATATTTACATAGTCCTTTTAAACTAGATTTCACAGAATTAATGATTAGTTTGCCCCCAGAGAATATTCCTAACTGAGACATGGTGGGTCCAAGGAGCAGTTTTAGCTTTAGAGGTGAGAATAAAAAATGTTGACTCTATGAAAGGCAGGTGACTCTCCACAGACCAGGTTGTTTTAAGATAAAATACGTCTCAGATCTAGATGGAACATTATTTTAATGGAGGTGCTGGGGAATTGAACCCAGGATCTCATGCATGCTAAGCACACACTCCACCACTGAGCTACCCCCTCCCCCGAGATGGAATGTTCTACAGTTATCTGTTCCCTACTCTCCCTGTGCCTTGAACCCTGTTAAGTTCTCAGGGTTAAAGATGTGAGGGATGGAGGTTTGAGGACACTGATCTGAGTGATAAATGGCTCAGAGCAAAGGAGGAAGCCGTTTCCCCTCTTCTGTACGAACTTATTGCCTCCGTGGTACTCTGAGGTTTGGCAACTTCTATGAACAATACCCTTTGTTTTCTATTATTATTTTTTTTAAAAAAACCAATTGGTTTGTATATATAAAATCCTCTTGTTGGATCTAAAAATACTATTGATTCTTTTCGGTTTCTACTAAGAGTCACATTTTCTGTAAGTAATGTTGCGTCTTAATACTCTCTGCTTTACCAAATTTGCTATGAAATATGTAACTTTAAGGTTAGAATGATGAAGAAGGTTAAAGTTTTCACACAGGTATGGGGAGGAGAGACTGTCGGCAGTGTTCTATCTTGGGTCTGATGAGCTTCAGAAGTAGTCATACTTTCATAATTTCAGGGGTGTTATGACATCAGCCTTTTTTCCTTCGGAATAGATGAAAAGCTTTCCCCAGATTCTCAACAAGATCAGATACAAAAATTTCTACTTTATCATTTTTGAAACTCTAATACCTCTTATCATTTGAACTTAAAAGAACTTGCAAAATTTTGGGTCCTTTGAGCTTTTCAGACTATACGAACAGATACAAAAAGATAATTAAGGTCAGTCTGAATCTTACAATTAACAGTAGTCTGCAAACGTTCTATCGAGCATTTGCTAAAAGATGTGCTGATTAACTGGAAAACACAGACAAGGGTGCTTCCCTGGCAAGAAGGAATTTCAACACTGCTGGTTGCCATATACTGTACAAGCAAAGGTTTTATACATGTAGCAGAAACAATGAATTAAAAAGTCAGAAAACCTGCGTTCTAGTATATTTTATTTGTAAGTAATCACATACAAATCACTTATCCATAAAATAATGATTAACAACTATTCTCTAAATCACAAAGATATCACGAAACCAAAATTCTTCCCAAGAAAACCTCTTTGTAAATCAAGATATTACTACTCTTTAGCTTAGGCTTTAATTCAAAGGTTGAAAATGACAACTGGAGACTCTCTTTTAACATTCAGTTGCGTACCTTATCCTGCAGGTGGATAATCTGGTTGAGATAATGACTGTCCTATTTTCAACCTGACAAAACAAAAAGCTATCAATAAGAAGTTACTGGTGAAGAAAAAGTTGGCAAAAAAACAAAACTATTGAGAAACAGCTTTGTGTTAAGTACAGTGCTTAAAACAACCCTGATGTCAAATGGAACAAAATTTAGCTTTACGCAGCTAAAAGCACGTCTGCCCTTTTGAGGGAACTATAGTATA
Source organism: Vicugna pacos (assembly GCF_048564905.1). Lineage (NCBI taxonomy): Eukaryota > Metazoa > Chordata > Mammalia > Artiodactyla > Camelidae > Vicugna > Vicugna pacos. Next base: position 21,215,074 of record NC_133000.1, on the reverse strand, counting down.
CTGTGAGGACAGGCAAAAATGTTTATTTCATAAAAAAAATGTTAAACAGGAATGTTTTGTAGAATCTTCAAAGGGCCCATCAAAATGGCTAAGAGTATCTTGTTTTTTGTTTTTTGTTTTTTTTCTCCCAAGTACCTTTTATGTCTTCCTCTCTCTGTTTTCATCCTATGGCATTTCAATAAAAAAGAAAAAAAAATCCATTTCCCTACCAGCGAGATCACATTCCTCGGTACCCTGCCAGGGTGTGAGAAATGTTAGCATTCTGTCACTAGAGAATAAACACAGAAGAGGAATTAGCATGTCACTAAATGAGGATTCAGGGAGATAATTCTCACTGCCTATAGAAAAAGTCATCCACCATAAGTAAGCATCTGGTCACTCATCATGTATGTGTGTCATGACAGCTATAATCTAATGAACCTTCCAGAGGTAAGCACTTATGTTTTCTGGTATTTAACAATGTCAGTTCTGTGTGATTTATTCTCTATTTTTGGGCTTTCTTTCCCTTACATACGCTGATAGAAACAAAACACTGGAGCATAGAGAAACACACAACAGATAGAAATACCCTAATAAAATAGCCGTGTACACCACTGCATAGAGAAATATTTTAGACGAAATATACTTTCACTACTGGCCCCAAATGCTATCATCCACTTATGTTATTTAACTGTAAACTTTTAATAGAAAAATACCTTTAAGCTGATAGTAACATTTAGTGACTTACAAAACTGACAGAATATTTCAAGGCTACACAAAACAGTTCGATACACAACTTAAAAGTTTTAAAATTCTTTGCTGGCACTTGATTTTATAGTTGATAGACACAATAACTACTGATTTCAATAAAATACTGTTCTTAACTGATACGTACTTTCAAAACCAATATTACCCCACAAAACAGTAAAGAATAATCACATCTTGTTGACGAATCTTCTAAGATAAACACCAAAACTGTACAGCCAAAATATTTTAAGAATCACATAAACTTTTTAAGACAATGGATAAAAATTTTCACAATCATGTCCAGTGAGAAAAGGATTATTCCTCTGATTCAATGAAGCATGTATCAAGTATAGATAAAAAATATAAACCTACAAAGCAAGTACTCTGTGTGTGTGTGTGTATGTTCTTTTTTTTTTCTTTAAGGTTTTCAGATAACTGGTGACACTACCAGAATGGAATTTTTTTAGATGGAAACTGGTCACTATTTGCAAATACACACAGTATATTATAGATTTAAAACTGAAATTTCTTTTCAAACAGTAGAATCCTGTTTTTGTTTTTACTTTCAGTGAGCTTATGGCCACTTTGTACATTATTACAAATGAAATCACCATTTAGTCACATTAAACATATATTTTTTTACTTCCACAGAAGTGGAGAAAACTGAACTAAAACTTAGCAGACTGTATTTAAGTTAGAACACATTTTGTAAAAACCCACTAGTTTAAAGTTCTGGAAATCTACTACACTGTTCTGAAGGAAAATATATGCTTTCAGACCCTCTCTAGTAATTCCTATCCCATCAGTTTTCTATTATAGAAATTAAAATTCAAGTTGAAGTACTTGTGGCACAAGACATAATGTAAGATTTAATAATTGCAGACTACTGATTACGCTACTTTATAGTGTAATCAAACATAAACATACTACTAAACGACCAAATCAACACTGGACTTTTAGAACAGTAAATTATTCAGTAAAGATAGGTTGATTTCTTTTAGCATTTAAATTCTGTATCATTAAATTACATTAGTATTTCAAACGATACCCTTTCCAAACCAAACCTGAAATTAATCAACTTTTTTTTTTCCAGCAAGAGTAAAGGGTATCTCTCTAAGATACCTTCCAAAACACCTTAGTGTTTCCACTTATCTAGAGCAAACTCTGCTGATCCTGTGCTTCTCACTGAGGGGCTACCTGAACCCACAAATCATCATCAGATAAAGAACTTGAACTTCCTGACTCAGAGTCCAGCTCACTGAATCCACCTAAATCCCACTCAGTACTAGATTCACTGGGCACTTCCTCCTCCTCAGTGAGAAAACTCTGACCAGGTTCAAGACAGGAAGGATAAACACGAGCTGAGAGGCAAAAAAAGTTAGAATCAAACTGGAAGAGGCCCAATGTGGTACCTATGTTAACCCACTGGTCTCCCCTAATGTCATACTCATACACGGTCACCCGGTTCTTTTTCCACTGCGGGGTGCGCGAGGTGATCAGCAACAGTTTTTGGCCATGATTGATAATCCGGTAGTTGTTGGTCTCTGACACCAGGGGAATGTTATTAATCTGCCTCCACTCTCCTCTGACTGGATTGTAGACCTTCATGACAGGGATGTCGCAGATGCAGTAGATCTCATCGTTGAAGACACAGGCTTCCTGAAAGTCATTGCGCTTCAGAGAAACACACTTCAGCCACATGTTGTGGCTGGGATCAAAGCAGAACATGCGCTTACTGTTGAGCGCATAAAGATAGTTCTGAATTACCATCAGGTCAAAGGAGATAAAAGAATGGGGCAGTGGAGCCACCAGGGCCCACTGGTTCCTCTGAACACTGTAGCATTCGACTTCTTTCAGTTTGATGCCGGTAATAGGGTCTCGCCCACCCAAAATATAAATGTAGCCATTGAGGTATGCCACATCCATGCCCTCACGGCAGAGCAAGCGGTCAGCAAGCTGCTGCCAGCTATTCTGGGCTGGCTTATACACCCAGAGGTCTTTCCTGGGCTGGGCGGCCAGATAGATGTCATGGTCTGGAGAGACACAGACAGCTAAGGTGGTCACAGTTCTAGTGTGAGCAAGGCAGGTCAAAGGTGATGGCACTTTGTAAATGTCCCCCGAGTACGGGTCACAGCACAGAAAGGGATCTCTAGGATGCCCAAAGAAGATCACCATCTTCTTGGCACACACCCCCAGCCTCTGGGGTGTATTATCTGCTACAGACACAACAGAGCTGCTGCTGCAGCTGCTGTCGCCACTGCTGCCGTCGCCGCCGCTGCCGTCCGCACTGCCGTCCCCGCTGCCGCTGCCGCTGCCGCTCTCAGGCTTTGGCACCACAGACTTGAACAACATGTCGCCGTATCGCAGCTGCAGGGCCCCTTCAATAAGGTCCAGACAGTACTTCTTCACAATGGTGTTGGTCAGCAGCCCTTCCACATAATTCCGATCTTCATCACTGAAGTGTGTCCAGCGGACACACTTGAAGACTTCTGCGGCACTGGGACCCCGCTCCTTGGGAGCCGCCTCCAACCACTGCACCGCCACATGACACACAGTCTGCTCTTGCTCGATGTTTAGACTATCCAGGCGCAGGACGGTCAGCAGTTGGGCCAGGGTCAGATCTGCCAGAGACTCCTCTCGAATCGAACCCATCTGGCTGAGCTGCTTGAAGTTGTGGGCTATGAAGGACTGGGCCTGCGATCGCAGCTTGCGGTGGCCGAAGGCATCAGCGAACTTGAAGATGGCCGTGCAGTTGGCCAGGTCGAGGCGGCGGGCTAGGAAGGAGGCACAGGCTTCCCGCACATACTCCAGCTGCAGCATGTCGGAGGCCGCGTAAAGGCGCTCCACGTTGGCCTCACTTAGGGACACGCGACCGGTGTAGCAGTAATCGACCAGCACCTCAAAGGATTCGGCATCCACGTCGTGCATGGTCACGTTCGTCTGGTGGCTCTCGTACATGCCGCCGGTGAACATGCTCTTGAAGTAGGGACACGCGGCAGCCAGCACGTTACGGTTGCAGGGGAAGAGGCGGCCAGTGCCAGGCCCGCTGCCAGGCGTGACCACCTCGATGGTCACATCGCAGAGCAGCCGCGCGTCGTAGAAGGACTTGAGCTGTGCCAGCAGGGCTGCAGAATGAGCCGTGTCCTTCAGCTCCTCCGGGCCGGTGAAAAAAGCCGACACCGTGGGTTTGTGAACCCTCTTGGGCCGCTTCCCCCCACGGGGACTGGCAAGGCGGCGAGAGCGCGAAGATTCCTCTCGGGACTGCATGATGGAGATGATGTTGGGGAGCTGAAGGCGAGAACGGTTGCAAGGACCGGGCTTTGGCGCCTCCTCACCCTCTTCTCACTGACGCTAAGATCGCGGTGTCTCCGGAGAGACTGCAGCACGGGTCCATTTATTTAAGTCAGCCCCACACCGCGGTGCCGCCTCCCGTTATCACGTAGACAGCGTCCGACTCACCCGATTCCAGTTCCACGCCCTTTCTCCGCCTCAGCTCGCCCTCACAGGACCTACTGGCTGGAACCGAGAGATCCGCCACCGCCGCGCTGGCAATGCCAGTAGGCGTCCAGGAGGACTACCGCTCCCAGGGTGCCTTTCGCCCTCGAGGCATGCCGGGGCGCTCCAGACTCTGCGGCATAGGCTGCGGCACGGGTTGCGGCACGAAAGCCGCTTTGCATGTAGGGAGTAGTAGTAGTAGCTTCAATAATATCGCGAGATCTGTCGGCCCGTTCATTGTTTCAGATGACGGAGTTAGAAATTGCTAATTCTCCGATCGGTCTTATGGTTTAGAACTTTCAGTTTGGAATTCAGATTAGGTACTCGTTCTAGTATTTATCAGTTGTTTGACTTCTCTCTCAGAGCTGTCTTGTGTTTTTTAAAGTGCTAATAGCGATAGTGTTTTCATGGCGTCCTGTGACGATTATATGCGCTAAATTGCGTAGGTGGTACACGCATAAATTGCGTAGGCTGGGTATCATTGCTCTGAATAAAGATTTGTTGCCTAGTAGAATGCATAATCAAGTACTTACGCAATATCCGCATTATAAAGGTTCAGTAAGTTTCAAATTTTTCTTCTCGTGTTTATGAAAAATAAAGCACCGTCTCATTTGAAATCATGAGCCTGTAGGAAAAGGTGAAAAACCCTGCAGGTTTCTGCAGAGATACGTCCAAGATTTTAATTTTTTTTAATTAATAGATTTTATTTTTAAGATCAGTTTTAGATTTACTGGAAAATCCAACAGAAAGCTATAGGAAGGTCCCATATACTTCATCCCCTCAGTTTCTCGTATAAGCAACATCTTGTATGCTACTGTTACAAGTGATGAACTTACTTTGGTTTATCATTAATTAAACTGTGTAGTTTATATTAGGGTTTACTCTATATTGTACAGGTCTGTGGGTTTTGAAAAATGTATAACGTCATGTGCCTAACATTACAGTAACACATAGAATAGTTTCAAAGGTCCTAAAAATCCTCTGTTCTGTTTATTCCCCCTCCTTGTCCCCCAGCCCCTGGGAACCACTGATCTTATGTCTAGTAGTTGGAATGTAGTTGGAATCATACAGTGTGTAGCCTTTTAATACATCTTATTTCACTTGACAATATTCAATTAAGATTCCTCCAAGGGGGCGGGGGGTGGGAAGGGGCAGACTGGGATTTCAAAATGTAGAATAGATAAACAAGATTATACTGTATAGCACAGGGAAATATACACAAGATCTTACGGTAGCTCACAGTGAAAAAAAATGTGACAATGAATATATATGTGTTCATATATAACTGAAAAATTGTGCTCTACACTGGAATTTGACACAACATTGTAAAATGACTATAACTCAATAAAAATGTTAAAAAAAGATATCAAAAAAAATTCCTCCATGTCTTTTCATGGCTTGATCATTTCTTTTTTCATCATTGAGTGACATTCCATTTTATGGATATAGCAGTTTACTTACCCATTCACCTACTGAGTGACATCTTGTTTGCTTTGAATTTTTTAAAAAATCATTTATTTATTTATGTTGCTTTTTAAATTTGGGGGGATTTTTGGGGGGTGGGTTATTAGGTTTATTTACTTATTTATTTTTTTAAATGGAGGTACTGGGGATTGAACCCAGGGCCTCAATGCATGCTAGGTATGCACTCTACCACTGAGCTATACCCTCCCCCTGCTTTGAATTTTTGCAGTTGTGAATAAAGCTTCTGTAAACTCATGTGCTAGCTTCTGCATAGACATATGTTTTCAACTCATTTTAGTATATACCAAGGAGTGGGATTGCTGGATCATGTGGTAACACTACGTTTAGCTTTGTAAGGAACTGCCAAAAAGTTTTCCAAAGTGGTGGCTGTACTGTTTTGCACTCATACCAGAAATTAATGAGTGTTCCCATTGTTCCACATCCTCCCTAGCATTTGGTGTTGCTGGTGTTTTGAATTTTGGATTAAACCTTACAGACTTTGAACTTGCCTCTCTGGAAAAAAGTTCTGAAGGATATGATCATATTTTAAACATTCAGCAATATCTGCAGGGCCATTAAATTGTGTTCTTAGAGAGCAGTATGTATGGGTCATCTCAAGTATACAAATCAAGAATATTAATATATGCTTTACTGGTCTCACAAAGTCTGTATTTTGGGTTCCAGAAGTAGTGCTAAAGTATTTTCATTAATTCTCTAAACATGAATGTTTATAACTAGTCCAATACTGCTCCTTTCACTACCATCCCCAAATCAACTGAAGATTTTGGAATTCTAGTTATTAAGAATTTTAAATAAGGATATTTAACAAAGAGACCTTGTCCTGTGCAGAATCCTTAGAGCTCAGCATCATACATGCCCAAACATCCCTTGAATTAGTCTGGTCAAGTCTATGTTCTCCAAGTTGTTTTTATATTTATATTTATCAACATCATCTCAGTATAAAATCCTCAGAATAAATTGTGCCCAGTCACTGAGTTTTAACTTTTTCATATATGACTTTAACAGTGTTATTCCCTTTAGACTGCATTTCACAAAATGCAAAACATTTATGAGACACTGTGCTGTAGGGTCTACAGCAGTATGTTGGATAATGTGTTCTCCAATGACAAAAATGTTCTGTATCTATGTTATTCAGTATGATAGCCATGAGCCACATGTGGCTCTTAAACTCTTGAAATGTGGCTAATGCAACTGAGGAACTGAACTTTTAATTTTAGAAACATAGTTTTGGCAGCAAGAAATTCAATGGGGAAGGAAATTCTTTTCAACAAATACTACCAAAACAACTGGATCATAATGGAAAAAAATTTACCTTGAAACTAACAGTGTTGAATTTTACCTAATCCCAGTGCCACAGGACAACAGCAATAATTAAGAAATCCCTTCAACCTATTTTTTTTTCACTCCCTGTAAATCCTCCTACCCTTTTGTGATTGGAAATAGGTAACCACAACAAACCACCTTTTCCCATGTGACTTAGATAAGACTCCTGTCTACTCTTTCTCGTGACTACCATGAGGCTCAGAGATGACCCCCTTATTTACAGTGAGGTTAAACACAGACCTTTCCATTTTTGCTTGAACCTTCCAACAAGTCCAGCACAGGATCTCTAGCTTCCAGTCCTTTGTCTCATGAACAATTAAGGTTAGAAGTGCACCCAAACTAGCTAGACACCAAGATACACATACCCTAATCAGCTGACTGAGACTTCTCCTAGCTATAACTGTAAACCATTCTACCTATAACTTGTTTAAATCTTCCCTAGAACAGTCTAAGGCAAACTCATCCTGCCTTTGGATCAGAACAGTTCTCCATAATTGTGGTAGTCTGAATAAACTCAGTTTCCTTGTTTGGTGTTTGTCTTTGACAGTTTGGTGCTGTTATTAGAATGAAACTAGAAGCCCATATCTGGACTTCCATCTTCACCCTGGTACTGAGGCTTTTCAAGCCCCTGTGCTGCTTCCCTGACTGGCAATTTGGGCATCTCGTGGTAGAGTTGAGCTCCTGATGTATGTACTCCAGACAACTGTCCATGGTAGCACAGTAGGGATTTGATTTTGGTTCTCGGGGCCATCTCTTGATTTGGTTTTGTTGCTAGCTATTGTTTAACCTTGGTACAGACAGTCCCCAACTTAGAATAATTTGATTTATGATTTTTTGACTTTATGATGTTCCAAAAGCCACATGCATTCAGTAGAAACCATACATTGAATTTTGAATTTTGATCGTTTTCCAGGCTTGCAATGTGGTTTGATACTCTCTTGTGATGCCGGGCATCGGCAGTGAGCCACAGCTCTCCATCCGCCACGTCATAAACAACTGATACACTTAAAACCACTGTTTTTCCACTTGCAGTATGGTATTCAATAAGCTACATGAGATATTCAACACTTTCTTATAAAACAGCCTTTGTGTTGGATTATTTTTCCCAACTGTAGGCTAATGTAAGTGTTCTGAGCATATTTGAGGTAAGCCAGGCTAAGCTATGATGTTCAGTATTTGTATATTTAGACTTAGGATATTTTCAGCTTACTATAGGTTTATCAGGACCTAACCCCATGACAAGTCAAGGAAGATTTGTATTATGAGAAACTCTCAGCCCACTTCTCAATGCTTTTCAAAATTCCCACCAGTTAAATGCTTCATCACTAACTTGAAGATTCAGATCATTGCCACCTAAAATGGCAGGATTTTACCAAGAACAACTTACAACTCCAGTGACCCCTTGGGCACTTGGAATCTCCCTAAGTCTGTCTGTCTACAAGGTGCCCTGGAATCCTGGGGCTCTAAGATCTCTTTAGTCAATGGTCCACTTGTTTTGCTTGGTATGAGGAATCTGAGAAATAAGTAAATGTGTCTAGTCTATCTCAAAGTGCTTAGTCTCCTAAGGACTGTCCCTTTAACCATCACATCACAATCTCATGACTCTTTCCTCACCCAGAACTCATCATATGACCAACTCAGCCCTTTCTCCTGCCCACTAGTCCTCTTTCTCCCATGGATTCTCCTTTTCTTCCTTCAGTCTCTATTCCTACTCTTTACCCCTCCCTGCCTCCATTAAACTGCTTAGTCCCCAACTCCCCATGCTAACCCTTAATATTGGTCCTTTCCACCTGTGAAGTTAGGTCAGTGACCTGAGCACCCACCTGAACAAGTATTCTTTAATCCTTGATCTCACTCAGATTTACATGTCATTGTTAAAGTCCTTCCGCACCCCATGAGAATAGGAAAGAACTGATCCTCAGGGCATATTCTTCTCGGCCCCACAATTTAGATCAACTTGTGCAACTGCTAGTGGGTCCCAGAGATGATACTTTATTGTTTGAAAAGCCAAATGGGCCACTCTTCAAGATACCTTCAAAGAAACAAAAACATCCTCAATGTTTACATACGGGTGAAAACCAGAGAGGAAAGGACTCAGTTCATTTTCACTGTCTTCCTTCAAAATTTATTGGTCAAAGATTCAAGACTGTAGAAAACAGAGAGATGCATTTGTCTCTGACTATAAACATAGTTTAGAAAATGTTCAGACGGACTACTCCAGTCTCACTCTGAATAACTGAACCCTTTCTACCTTGGTCCCTAGCTTCATTAAGGCTATGATCAGAAATGACAGATGTTATCCAAAACATAATGTAAATTAGTGATGTGATCTCTCTCTGAAATACATACACTATCTCAACTTCACAGGACGCTGTTGCAGAAATGGTTAAATCTACACAACGCAAACTCATGACTTTACAGCTTTCACCATTAACTCTCAATGGGTAGGGGAAATGATCATGAACATTGGTGGACATCCCACCACCTTCCAAGTAGGCTGGGTGGTAAGGCGCACCAGTTTCACCATTGATACTATCGTGAGTTGAATTCTGTTCCTCCAAAATTCATATACTAAAGTCCTAGCCTAGGACCTCAGAATGTGATCTTATTTGGAGATAAGAGTTTTTACAGAGGTAAATCGAGTTAAATTAAGGTCATTAGGTGGTCTTACTAGTGTCCTTCTAAAAAGGGGAAACGGGGACCCAGACAGAGACATGCATAGAGGAAAGACGTAGAGAGAAGATGGCCGTCTGCAAGTCAAGGAGAGAAGTCTAGAACAGATCCTTGCCTCACAGCCTCCAGAAGGAACTAACCCTGCTGACGTCTTGATCTTGGACTTCCTGCCTCCACAAGTGTGAAATGATAAATTTCTTTGTTTAAGCCACCCTATCTATGATCTATAAGAAAGTACCATGTCAGCCCTAAAAAAACTAATACCTTTAATTTCCCCACTACCCTCCCTGGAGTCCACAAGCCACACCTGCAGTGGGACTAGATGATCTACCTTATGACTTGCCTTTGTCTAAGCCTCTTTCTGCCTCACTCGGACCCCTCACTATGCAACATAACTTTCTGCTTAGCTCTACTATCCCAGTAAACTGACATAGGCCAAATCTGGAAGGCTGAATTTCCCAAAGCAGAAATAAACCCTTCCATGCCACTCCCAAGATTACCATACCATACTTCAAACCAGAAGCCCTCCAAAATTTTATATCTATAATTCAAGGCCTTATCAACACATCCTGTCAATACTCTGATCCCCTCAGTAAAGAATCCTAATGGCAAGGAATACTGGCTAGTTCAACACCTGTAAGCAATAAAATAGTTAAACCTGGGTTTCCTCCAGGTTTTCATCCCAGTACCATTCTGGCCTTTATCCCATCCAACACCAGTCACTTCAGTCATCAATTCAGGTTCTGCTTTTTTTGTTTTTTTTTTTTTTCAAGCATCCCTTCACCCTAACTCACAAAATCTTTTTTGCCATCACTCGCAGAAATCAACAATACACATGGACTGTACACATGCCTCAAGGGGTTGCTTATTTCTCTAGGACTCGACATGCAAATGTGAGAGATTTAACCTTTCCCTGCAACTCTCTCCTTATCCAGTATGTCAATGATCTTCTTTTCTGCTCACCTGATTTCGACAATTCATTTACCTCGAGCGTTTGCCCAAAACAGACATAAGGTTTCTAAAAACAAAATGCAATTATTCAGCCTCCTAGAGACCAGTATCTCGGACATGCTATCTCCCTTGAAGGGAAGACTCTGTCCCATAAATGTATTAACCCCGTGACAAAGCCTCCTTCCCTGAGACCAAAAGGCAACTCTGAGGGCTTGTAGGATTAGGTGGCTAGTGCTGAGCTGGGTCCCTGGCTTTTTCACTGTTGCCTCTCCCTTCTGCGCCATCACTAAGGAAACGGCCCCGATCCCCCAGCTGGGATTCTCCTCTCACATCTGTGTTTCAAAACTTGAAAAATTCTATCCTCTTCTCCCACTTTTGGACTCTTCAATTACTCATCACTGTTTTCCCTTCTTATACACAGAAAAGAAGGATATGTATATCCTTGGATTTGGGGTAGTTAGAAGCTTCTATTTTTTTAAACAAGATTTTTGGGGGGTGGTAATTAGGTTTATTTATTTATTATTATTATTATCTTTAGAGGAGGTACTGGGGATTGAACCCAGGACCTCGTGCATGCTTAATATGAGCCCTACCACTTGAGCTATACCCTCCCCCTGCTTTTTCTTTTATTTCTTATTTTTATTTTTAATTTTTTTGTTTTTTAGGAGGTTGTCTTGTTTTTCTCTGCAGACAGGCTGCTACCACTGCTATAGCCACAGAATTTTCCCCTCTTGGGGTTCCCTTTGTTCCTCTCTGGTGACAGAGGAACTCACTTCAACGGTAAAGTTGTTTGGGATATTCAACAAATAATTCCACTGCTACAAAAATTTCACTATCTTTTTCACCCTCAAGCCTCTGGAAAAATAAAGCAGGCCAACAATGCTCGTAAATTCAAATTATCCAAACTCTGAGGAATTCAACCTGCCCCAAGTCTTGCACGTAGCTCTGGTGATCCCTGAAACCTCCTCCAGGCAACATGGATTATGAAATGCTGGCAGGCCAGTGAGGATTCCTTTTACCTCTTCTGGACCTTAAAGTGACCCTAATTTGATCAAATCTAATATCTATCCTTAAATACTGCTAAAGTTTTATTAAATACACTCCTTTATCATCACAGGTCAGATTTCCTTTCCCACCACAGCTGTTATACTATCTTCAAATTGGAGATTCAATCTTCTGGAAAAGACGCCACCGAAAGACCCATCCTGAATCCAAGTGGAAGGGCCCATACATTGTGTCCTAACCACTGATACTGCAACAAAACTACAGGGGGTACAACGCACACTTTACGTTTCTCAAAAAAATGCAAAACAATTCAGCTTCTCAGGTAAGGAGCTTGGAAGTCATCACTCTGTTCTAACCACAAATAAAAAGCTGAACAGATTGCAAATCAACAACTCTTCTTGGATCCATGAGAGAAGGGAGGACACAGGGCACACGGCTCTTCCCAGATTTGGAGAGGCCAACACAGGGAGTGATGACTTACCGGAGCAGAGACACAGGAGCAAGAAGCTGCGGCAGGAACCAGTGCGGAGGTAGGAAGACCTGAAACATAGTTGACAAACTGATGGAGGCTCAGTGTGGACAACTCTAGAGTGAAAAACTCCAGAGGATCCAGTTAAAGGGGGGGCCTATGACTCCATGGGCTTGACAGTTTTCACAGTAAACAGGGGAGAAAAATCCTCTCATACTTCCAAAGGAAGAGGGGAAGGAACCATTTTGAAATACACTGGAGCACGCTCTTAACAAGGCCTGCCCTCAGGAGAAACTAGTTAACCACAGCCTAATCAGCTGGGGTCCGCAAAGAGCCTAACTGACTCAACGGAAGAGAAACACCCAACTCCACTTAGCGAAAGCCTTCCAAGAGGGAGAAGGAAAGTACCCACCCCCAGCACACCTATCCCAATTCCATCCCACCCAAGGTGAAGGAAAACAGTAAAAAAACACTTTTAAAGCTCATGGTTCAGAGCTATAGCTGGGGAGGGTGTAGCTCAACATTAGAGTGCATGCTTTGCATGCCCAGGGTCCTGGGTTCAATCCCCAGTACCTCCACTAAAAATAAATATATAAACCGAATTACTTCCTCAAAAAAAAAAAAAAGTGGGGTCTTAAAAAAACTTAGCACATAGGCTCACTGAAAGACTGAAACCTAATCATAGAACACATTACTGCAGGCCAATTTACATTAGTTCTTTTTACCCAGTGCACCACGTCCACCTACCCGAAAAAAAATTAAAAGGCAAAAAACACAACATGAAGAGACTGAGCAAGCATCAGAACCAGGCATGGCAGGGGTGTTGGAATTATCAGGCCAGGAATTGAGAACAACTATAAATAATATGCTAAGGGCTCGAAGCACAAAGTAGATACCATGTAACAACTGACGGAACATTATGAGACGGAAGGCCTAAGAAAGAACCAAAACGAATGACAGAGGTTCCAGTCCAAGACGGCAACACGGGAAGGTCCTGAACTTACCTCCTTCCACAGACACACCAAATTTACAGCTATATGTGGAACGATTTCTTCTGAGAGAAGAAACCTCAAAACTGGCAGAGTAACCCTTTCACACCACGCAAAGAAGAGGGAAGCCTCGTCAAAGTGGGTGGAAAAGGCTGAGACACATCTCGCCATAAACCCACCACCCCCAGCACAGGGTTCTACAATCAGGAGGGAACTCAAAGTCCAGAGCTTCTCACTGAGGGGTGAAGGGTTTGGCTTCCACACCGGGCATCCCAACCTTTGAGACTTGCACCTGAGAGCCATGTACCCAAGACATCTGGCTTTGAAGACCAGCAGGGCCTGCTGCGCCCACAAGACCCACGGGCCGTAGCAAACTGAGGGCTGGTGCACAATTCACCCACGCCAGGTGCAGCGCAGAAGCAGCCCTTTGAAAAGTGCCAGGCTTTATGCGAAAGGGCCTCACTTGCTACTTCTACAGTGTTGGTCTGAGGGGCAGGGTGCCACTGGGACACTCCCGGGGGATGGAGGCTGGTGGGCACCATCTTCCTGCCCCTGTTCTCGCTCTGCCTTTCTAAAGCCAGTGGACATCAATCTTTTTTCTAACTTTTATTTCTTTCCTTTTCTTTTCTGCTTTTCTTTTCCTTTTTTCTCTTTGGCAGAGGCCATCTTTGCATTCCCCCTCTGCCTTGCTCCAGCCAGTGGGTGCAGCTCCACCCTCTGGGCCCCGCTCCATAGCACCAATATCTCCCAAAGGGGAGCTTCTATACATGTCTGGTGACCTGGTTTTTGCAGCCGCCACCCAGGAGATGATGCCCCTTGATCACCTGGCTCTGGAAGCCAGAGGGGCTTGCGTTCCTGGATTCGGCAGGACTGTAATAATGAGAGAGAGGGTTCTTGGCAGGCTACCACCCCCAGGACGCTGCACCCAGAGCAGACTGAAACACATCCCAGGCTTTCTGAGAAAGAGCCCTGTTTCTTTGTTCAGGAGCTTTGGTGTAAGGAGAAGGCTTCTGGTTTGGCTCACTTATAGGGACCCACGTAGGAGATCTCAGGGAACGGACACTGGTGGATTGCAACCTTTGCGTTCCCTCTCTGTCTTGCCCCAGCTCACTGGTATTTCCAGAAAGGAGCTTATACCCTCGTCTGGGGCCCTGACTTTTGTGGCTGCTGCCAGGAGACACTTCTCCATCATCTGGCTCAGTTAGCCAGTGGGGCTTTTGCTCTAAAAATTCCGTAACTGGAACCAAGGAGAAAGAGTTCATAAACATCTACCACCCTCAGGGCAGAGCAAAAGGCAAGAGACCAGGGAGCTCAGGCCTCCTGTGGGAGAGGACTATCAGTTTATCATCAGAGCTGCAGCCTGAGAGGCTGGCCTCTAATTACACACACATCTAAGGCTGACCTTAAACCTCCCCTGAGAGCTTGGAGGCAGAGCTACCTTCCCGTTCCACCTCTGCCCTGCCCCAGCGTGCCAGCATTTTTCCAAGAGGAGCCCTTCTACTTATCTGGTGCCCCAGTTACTATGTCTGGGGTCCTGGTTTTGGAGGCTTGATCCCTTGCCTTTGGTGGCCGCAGAGGGGTGGGGGGGTAGGGCGGCTTGCATTCCTGGGTGCACCGGAAGGCAACCATCTGAGAGGCTGCTCTTGGCAGGCCACCACCCCCAGGGCACTGCACAGACAGCTGACTGCAACACACCCCCAGGCTTTCTGGGCAGGAGGCCTCCTTGCTTGGCCTGGAGATTTGGAGCAGCCTTCAGGTCTGGCAGGCAACAAGAGGGAATGGAGGCCAGGGGATGCCATCTTTATACGCTCCCTCTGCCTTGCTATAGCACACAGGGATCTCCTAGAAAGGAACTAATACACTTGTCTGGATCCCTGAGTTTTGTGACTGCTGCCCAAAGGACACCTCCAGATCCCCTGGCCCTGGTGGCCAGCCAGGCTTAAGCTTGTGGTCCCACAGGACCGTATGTATTTGCAGTCTGCAAAAGCTGCTGCCTGAGGGTCTGGCTTCCAATCCACCTGAATCTAGGCGCGGACTGCGGTCCTCTCCTTTGGCACACGGACTGGTCTTGGCACACCGTCAATGACTGGGAGCTATTAAAAGTAAAATAGACTTCTTGGCTCACAGAGTTTTGAGAGACCACCAAGACAAGCTAGGACAATAAAGCTCACCTCCCACACAAGGCCAGCCCTTCAGGACTGGGACAGGTGGCTGCTTCATCTAATGCACAGAGACCAACACAAGAGAGTCAAGCAAATGAAGAAACAGGAATGTGTTCCAAACAAAAGAACAAGATAAAACCTCAAGAAAAAAAAAACTTAATGAAATGTAGAAAAGTAAAGAAATGATAGAGATCAAAACCACCATAAAAGAAATGAAGAATGCCCTTATGGGCTTCTGAGGAAAGAATGCCCTTATGTACGTAGCTGAGGAAAGAATCTCTGAGCTTGAGGACATATCAGTCAAAATTAAAAACTAGAGGAGGGGAGGGTATAGCTCAGTGGTAGAGTGGCTCAATCCCCAGTACCAACATTCAAGTTTTTTTAAATAAATAAATAAACCTAATTACCCCCATCCCCCTCCACACACACACAAAAGGAAAAAAAAAAAGCTTAAAAAAAAATCCTGAAAACTAAAAAGCAAGGAGAACAAAGAGTGGGCAAATAATGGAACAGAATTTCCAAAGACTGTGGGACAACTATGAAAAGTGTAACATACACCCAACAGGAATACCAGAAGGAGGGAAGAGAAAGAGTTAAAAAAAAATTGAGGGGGAAGGGTATAGCTCAGTCGTAGAGCATGTGCCTAGCATGCACGAGGTCCCAGGTTCAATCCCCAGGACCTTCGTTAAAAAAATAAATAAATTTAATTACTCCTTACTAAAAAAATAGAATAAAAATTTTTAAAAATTGGAGCAATAATGACCTAGAATTTCTCCAGCTTAATGTCAGACACCAAACCACAGATCAGGAAGCTCAGAGAACACCAAAAAGTGGAGATTTAAAGATGTTGGTCAAAGGATACAAACTGCAGTTAAAAGATGAATCAATTCTGGAGATCTAATGCACAGCATTGTTATTATAGTTACTAATACCATATTAAACAACACACAATGATATTCCATTCTCTATAAATGCCACGTCTTCCTTATTCATCCATTAGTGGACACTTAGGTTGTTTCTGTTTCTTGGCTGCTGTGAATAATGCTTCAGTGAACATAGGAGTGCAGCTTATCCCTTCAAAATACTGATTTCATTTCCTTTGCGTATGTACCCCGAAGTGGGATGTTTGGATCACACAGAAGCTCTATTTTTTAATTTTTAGAGGAACCTCCATACAATTTTCCAGATTGGCTGTACCAATTTAAACTCCAAACAACGGTGCTCAAGGGTTCGCTTTTCTCTTATCAATGCTTCTCTCTCATCTTCTCAGTAACATCGCAACAGGCGTGAGGTGATATGGAAATGTGGCTTTGATTTGCATTTCCCTGATGATTAGTGATATTGAACACCTTTTCATCTACCTGTGGCCATTTCTATGTCTTCTTTAGAAAAATGTCTATTCAGGTCCTTTGTCCATTTTTAAAATTGAGTTACTTGAATTTTATCAAATATTTTTCTGCGTTGATTGAGATAATCACATGATTTGAATCCTTCACTTGTAGGGAAGAACTTACTATTGCTTTATTATCAGTGTTTTCTGGCTGTGATGTACCACCTTTGTTCTTTATTTCCTCTCTTGCTGTCTCCCTGGCGTGATGACATTTTGTGGCAGTAGGCTTGCATTCTTTTTTTCTTAATCTTTTGGGTATCGACTACAAGTTTTTCCTTTGTGTTTACTATGAGCTTGCATAAAATATCTTACAATATCCTATTTTAAGCCAATAATACCTTAATTGCATACAAATATTCTTTCCTTTACTCGTCTCCCACCCTGCTCACCCCACTCCCCATATTTAGGTTATTGATGTTATTGTATCTTTTTTAAAATTTTTTTTGGGGGGGAAGTAATTAGGTTTATTTATTCTTTTTTTTTTTAATGGAGGTACCTCTGTGCTAAACACTGCATTCCACCACTGAGCTATACCCTCCCTCCTACAATATTTATCTTTTTAATATATGTATATCTATTATCAAATTATTATACTTATTTTTAATATATTTGTTTTTAAACTTTTATGCTAGGGTTGAAAGTGATTTATACACCACCATTACAATATTAAAAAATTCTAACTTTGACTATATGTTTACCTTTACCATTGAGTTCTATATAGTTTTCGTTTTTGTTAATTAGTGCCATTTCATTTCAGTATGAACTCTCTTTAGATTTTCTTGTGAGGCAGGTCTAGTGGTAATAAATTCCCTCAGCCTTTGCTTGTTTGGGAAAGTCTTTATCTCTAAAGAACAGTTTTGCTGACTAGAGAATATATTTTTTAGCATATTTTCAATATTTTGAATATATCATCACACACTCATGGCACATAAGTTGTCTTCTGAGAGACCTGCTAATAGTTATGGGGCTCCTGGTATTTCAAAAGTCAATTTTCTCTTGCTGCTTTCAAACTTCTCTCTTTGCTTTGGACTTTTGAAACTTCAAGTATAATTTGTCTTGATGACCTTTTCAGGTTCAAACTATTTGGGAACATTTGGGCCTCACAAATCCAGATGTCCGTTTCTCTCCCTAAATTTGGGAAGTTTTCAGCCATTATTTTAAAATAGTTTTCTTTCCCCTTGTTTTCCTCTCTTCTCGTTCTGGGATTCTCATAAATGCCAATAATGCTTCCTTTGATGGTGTTGCCTAAGACCCGTATGTTTTCTTCACCCTTCTTCTTTCTTTTTCCTTTTGATCTTCTGGTTGGAAAATTTCAAAAGACCTATCTTCAAGTTCACTGATTATTTTATCTGATTGTTAAAGTATGCTGTTGAAGCTCCCTACTGGATATTTCATTTCAGTCATTGTATTCTTGAGTTCTGGAATTTCTGGGTCTGTTTTTTAATGGTTTCTATTCCTTTGCTGAACTTCATTTTGTTCTTGAATTGTTTTCCCAATTTTGTTTAGTTATCTATGTTTTCTTGTTCACTGAATTTATTTTTTTAAATTGAAGTATAGTCGATTTATAATGTGTTAATTTCTGGTGTATAGCACAGTGATTCATTTACACATATATGTATGTGTGTGTGTGTGTGTGTGTGTGTGTGTGTGTGTATATATATATATATATATATATATATATATATATTCCTTTTCAAATTCTTTTCCATTATAGGCCATTACAAGGTACTGAATATAGTTCCCCATGCTATACAGTAGGACCTAGTTGTTTACTTATTTTATACAGTAGTATTTTATATAGTAGTTATTATCTACAAATCCCGAACTCCCAATTTATCCCTCCCCACCCTAGTTCACTGAATTTTTTAAAAAGATTATTCTGAATTCTTTGTTACTCAATTCATAGATCTAAATATTTGAGGGTTATTGGGGCTTAGTTTCCTTTGATGGTGTCATGTTTACCTGATTACTTGTGATTCTTGAATCCTTGCATTGGTGTCTGCATATCTGAGGAAGAAGTCCCCTCTTTCAGTGTCTACAGGTTCCCTTTGGCAGAGAAAGTCACCAGTCAGCCCTGCCTGCGGTTCTTGATGTGTTAGCTAAGAGCACCCACTGGCCCGCAAGGCTTGCTTTGGGGTCTTTAGCTGGGCGGGGCTGTTGCCTGCGCTCTAATGGAGGGAGGGGCTCTGCTCTGAAGTCACTCAATGTTAACATCTGGGATCCCTGGTGGGGACTCTGTCGGCTCCACTCCACAGTTGGGCACATACTGGCTGGACTTTCTGTCCAGGTGGGGCTGCAGGCTATGCTCAACAAACAGGCAGGGTCATAGGGTGAACTCCACATCCATCTGGGGCTGAAGGCTGGGCTCTGCAGCGTGACAGAGTTACTGTGGAGGTTCCTTGCACAGGCAGGGCCTCTCGTTGGGTGGGGAGAGACACCATGCTTTGCATTTGGGCAGGGCTGTTAGCTTGGCTCCCTGTCCAGTTGAGGCGGTAGAATGAGCTTTGTGGCTGGGCAGGACTGCTGGGCAGGTACCAAAACTGGACAGAGCTGCCAACCGTGCTCCCCTGCCCAGAGGGGAGCAACCAGCTCCGATGCATGGATGGATGGGGTCACTGGCTGGGCCCTCTGACTGGGGGCCACCATCAGCAGGAACACAGTGCCGCAGCATGATCCTTGTGCTGGCTGCTGGGAGCCCTCCTCCTTTGTTTCTAGCTGACTGAATTTGGTGTAGCCGTGCTGACTCACGCAGTGCCCCTTGTGAAGCACTCTGAAGTGCTTGGCAAAGTTGGATGTCAATCTTGGGCTCTCTTTTTCTCACTGGAGAAACTGTCAGCCCAGGGACATGCTCTGTGTGTGGCAGTGTGCCAGCCTACGGGAGGGACAAGTTGGTCAAAGTGAAAGCAGTCCTCTTACCCTCTAATGTGGCTTTTCTCAGTTTTTTTGTTTTGTTTTGTTTTGTTTTGTTCAAGGGGTGATTCATCCTCACCTCTGGGTTCTAGGATTTTCACATAGGTGTTCTTATCTGTGAATAGTTGCTTGTTGGTTTTTCTGTGAGGGGGACTAAAATCTGGGACCTCCTAATCTGCCATCTTTTTTCAAAGTTGAAATAGTGGTATTGATTCAAATAAGATCTCATTATCGCTCAACTCCGAAAAAATGAAGAAAAAATAAACGAAAGCTTATTTAAACAGCAACTAGTCAACACAGAATCAGGCAATGATTGTTAGTGGGTGCTAAAACCATGAGATGAACTGTTTTGGATCATTATTCATTATTGGAAAACAAATAACACTCAAGTTCAGCATCTCTAAAATAAGCAACATTTCTTATCCTGAAGTTTCTGCAGATCAGAAATCCAGGAAAGATTTAGGTGGGTTTTCCTGGCTCAACGTTTCTCATGAGGTTACAACGAGCTGTTGGTCAGGAGTGCAGGCATCTCAAAACTCTATTTGCCCTGAAGAATCTGTTACAAGCTGTTTCACAAAATTGTTATCAGTTCCTTAAATATTGTTGGAATGAGGGCCTCAGATTCTCCCCAGAGCGCAGTAGCCCAGCATGAAAGAAGAGACCGAAAGAGCAGGAGATAGAGAGATGGAAGCCACGTCACATGTTTTTCCATAACCTAATCTTGAAAGAGATGCCCCAGTGCTACTGTCGTATCTGTTTGTTAGAAGGGTCAATAGGTCTAGTCCACACTCAAGGGGAAGAGTTTACACAAGCTCATGGCATGAGCAGAGATCACTGGGGTCATCTCAGAAGCGGCCTATTTTACTGAGGAACTAAACATTTATGTGATGCCGCAGATTACAAACTAATTATAACTGGAAAAATGAACCAGTACAATGGAGAGATATGATGGTACTCTTAGTGATCAAACTTAGCACCACTAATAGTGAGACTTTCTGAATTATGTGCTTCCCATGTGATACAATATGTGCTCATCTTTTTTTTTTTTTTTAATGGAGGTACTGGGGATTGAACCCAGGACCTCGTGCATGCTAAGAACACGCTCTACCACTGAGCTATCCCCTCCCCCACCAATGTGATACAATATGAACTTCACAACATTATCTATGAAAATCTTGTGAAATGTGCTTTACCTGAATTTAATTAATATTTAGCTTAATTTTAGTTTATGGGACATCAAGGGGACGAGTGAAAGTTACTGGATTAGTCAGGGTGCACCAGAGAAATAGAACCAATATAAAAAGATTTATTATAAAACATTGGCTTGTATCAATATAGAAGCTTAGAGATCCTGTGATCTGCTGTCTATAAGCTAGAGAGCCAGGAAAGTGTAGTTCCAGTTTGAGTTCAAAGGCTTCAGAGAGGAACACTGATGGTACAAGTCCCAGTTAGGGAGCAGAAAATCAATGTCTCAATTCAAACAGTCAGGCAGAGACCTTGAATTCTCTCTTCCTCTGCCCTTTTATTTTATACAGGCCGTCAGTGGATTGCGCGAAGCCCACCCACACTGGGGGGGGCAATCTGCTTCACTCAGTCTAGCAATTGAAATGCTAATCTCCTCTAGAAACACCTTCACAGACACATCCAGAAAAAATGTTTAGCCCTATATCCATGCACCTGGAGATCCACTCAAGTTGACACATAAAATTAAACATCGTGGTTACCAACACCATAAGGAAGCAGCCAGAAAAATCCAGAATGTAAACTGTTCTATAAAACAAAAAACTAATGTCTGGACTGTTCCAAAAATGAATGTCCTATGGGAAAAAGTTAGAGGGATTAATTGAGAAAATAAAAGCATGCAACCAAATGGAACGTGTGAATCCTAACTGGACCTTAGATTGGATGAAACAAACATACACACACATATACACACACAGACATGTAAATACACAGATACATTTGTGAGAGAGAGATAGTATAGGGGAAAGAAAGAAGGCAAATGTGGCAAAATGTTAATAATCATTAAACCTACGTGTGACATATATAACGTTCATTGAAGTATTCTTTAAACTTTTCTGCGTGCTTGAAATTTCTCCAGATAAAAAATTGATGAAAATATCTTTCATCCAAACAATTCCAGTGGACTTAAAATAGTTTCAGCAAGTCTTGTCTGGCATGTATTTCCTCACTGGGAAATACCTAAAATAATAAATTTTCTCTTATTTCCTCAAAAACATTCCTCAGAACAATTGCTACATACATCATGCCACATTGTTTTACAGTTAATTCTTTTTATAGGAACTCAGTTATAAGCTCCTGAAGGTAAGGGCTGTGTTTTATTTATCACTGCCATTTCCCTAACACTACACCGTAGACTTCTCTTATTACACCATCTGTTGTTGCTTATTCAGTTAAACCAAAGAAAAACAAGAATTAGAAGTGAAGCAGAGAAGGAGGGCTGGGCCAATAGTTTAAATATTGCTTTACAGTTTATACTGAATAGAATTCATTCAACTCTTACGGGACTTTATATTCTGTATCCTGGAGTTGCTCATTGTTACCGAGTGACTCGAATCCTTCATAATTTGTAAATACTCTTTTAAAATAAACGTAGCACTCTTCTTCCTGATTTGATCTATCGATTTAATCAGTTCCAATCAGTATCCTGGCAAGTTATTTTGTGCCTAATGACAAACTGATTCTAAAGTTTATATGGGGAGTAACATCCGCATCATGGCGGTGTAAGACATCTGCTTGTTTGTCCTTTTTAACAATTAGACATCGATCCATTAACAAAAGTTCCTGTGGGGGAGGTGTGAGATCCAGCACCATACGCCAAGGGACACGGAAGGAGTTGTGCTCACCTGTGCATCTGGGAATAGGCCGACAGCCCTCAGTATGGGCTGTGAGAACAGCCAGAGACTAAGAACCTGCCTCAGCTCCTCTAGGCTGCGGCTGGGAAAACCTGGGGTCTGCCGACTTGGGCAGAAACCCACAGAAAATAGAGACTTTGTAGAAGTGAGCTTTCCCAAGGGGAATTCCCACCACACTGTTGGAGCACAAAAAATATGTTTGGATGTATTGGAGGTGGTCAGAGGATAACTGCCATTGCTGCCACTCCCACAAGGTGAGACTGCCAGCAACGACCCTCCTGTAGAGGAAACAGACAGTGGTGTATGAGTGCTTGGCTTGCCCAGCTGTGTGGGAGGCTGTGGGAGAAACCCATTTCTCACCAGTAGCACCCAGTGTACTGAGGTGGGAGCTCCATAACTTACGGGGAGAGAGACTGAGGAAGATAAAGAAGATCAAAGGGCATTGAAAAAACACAGTTCTTGCTGACTGCACCGAGGATTTCTGCAGGCATTCCTTCCACCCAAGACACCCTAGGATTCCTGCCCCCAGGCCCAAGGGTACCACCAGTGTCCTGTGTGCTAAGCCCGACCTCCCCCAGATCTGTGGCTGACCCCTTATGCACACTCCTGAGTGCAGCAGTGAGTAAGATCTGTCTGGCAGAATTGTCAGAAAAAGAGACCAGGGTCTCTGTGCAAGGAGAAGCCACAAACCCGAGCTGTAGCTCCACCTTCTGGAAAACCAAGGAGAGGTTTTCAGCAGCCAGCCTAATGAGTTGTAAAATGGTGAATCCTCCAGAGAGACCAAAAGAGCCTAAGCATTCTGTCATGAGAGGGAGCAAGAAGTGTGGAGCAGATGTATTCATACGAGGTCAGAGAAAACCTCTGACAGAACAGGACCAACGAACGGTGTACCCACCTGAAGGCAACTAGCAAAGATTTGAAGAGCTTTCAGGCTACTTCAAATGTGCAAGCAGCAATGCAAAACTAGAAGGAACACGAAGAACCAAGGGAACATGTCATGAGAAAAAAGGAACGACAGTCCTCTAATGACCAAACTCGAAGGCACAGAATTTTGTGATCTAGCTGATAGAGAATTCACAATAGCTGTTTTAGGGAACTCAAGGAGCTATAAGAAAACAGAAAAAGACAATTTAATGAAATGAGTAAAATAATACATGAATGAAATGAGATATTTAGCAGAAATAGAAATAATTTAAAAAAGAACCAAACAGAAATCTTGGAGCTGAAAAAAAAATCAATAAATAAAGTGAGAAGTGCAATAGAGAGCATCTACAGCAGAGGAGACCAGATGGAAGACAGAGTGAGTGATACAGAGAACAGCAACTTTGGAAGTAAGCCAGATAGAGAAAGAAAAACACCATATGTTATCATTTACATGTGGAATTAAAAAAAAAAGAAGAAGACAAACGAACTTATTTACAAAACAGAAACAGACTCACAGACATAGAAAACAAATTATGGTTATCAGAAGGGGGCAGTGGGAAGGGATAAATCGGGAGTTCGAGATTTGCAGATCCTAACTAATACATATAAAACAGATAAACAACAAGTTTATGATGCATAGCACAGGGAACTATATTCAATATCTTGTAGTAACTTGTGAAAAAGAATATGAAAACAAATATATGTATGTTTATGTGTGACTGAAGCATTATGCTGTACATCGGAAATTGACACAACATTGTAAATTGACTATCTTTAGATAAAATACATGTATAAATATATGTATATACACACACACACATATATATATATACACACACAGAAAAAAAGAGAATAGGAACTTTGAAATAAGTCAATCTGTGGAAAGCAAAGACTAATGAAAAAAAGCAATGAAAAACTATGTGACAGATGGACTCCACCAAATGTACAAATATTAGCATAATCAGGACTCCAGGAGAGGAGTAGGGAAAGTGGTCAGAAAGTTTATTTAAAGAAATTATGGTGGGGGGAGGGTATAGCTCAGTGGCAGAGTGCATGCTTAGCACGCAGGAGTTTCTGGATTCAAGTTCTAGATCTAGTACATCCATTAAAAAAGAAAAGAAAGAAAGAAAAGAAATAATAGCTGAGTGTGTCCCAATCCTGGGGAGAGAATTGGACATCCAAGTTTATGGGCATCCTATTATCTCAATGCAAAACAACCTTCTTCAAGATACATTGTAATGAAACTATCAAAAATCAAAGATAATGACAGAATCCTAAAAGAAGCCAAAATAAAGAAGGATTATAACCTACAAATAAATCCTATTAGTCAGCAGATTTCTCAGTAAAAACTGTACAGTGAAGAGAGAGTAGACATATTCAAAGTGTTGACGGAAAAAAATGCCAGCCAAGAATACTCTATCTAACAAAGTTATAAAGTAGAAATAAAGACTTTCCTAGATATACAAAAGCTGAAGGAGTTCATCACCACCAGACCTGCCTTGCCAGAAATACTGAAAGCAGTTCTTCAAGCTGAAAGGAGAAGATGCTCCTAAGTGAATTGAAAACATACAAAAATATCTAACACATTGGCAAAAGTAAATATACAGTCAGATTTAGAAAATTCTAATTCTATAATAGGATGGGGTGTTAATCCCTTAACTGTAGTATAAAGATTAAAGGACTAGATCAATAAAATAAGTATAGCTACTGTAATTTTTAATGAATACACAATTTCAAAGAGGCAATTTATATCATCAAAAATATAAAAACGAGGGTGCAGAGATTTTGTATGTAATTGAAATATACTGCCCACAAGAGACTCTTCAGATTTAAGGACACATGGACTCAAAGTGAAAAGACAATAGACACTCCATACAAATGGAAACCAAAAGAGAGCAGGGATAACTATTATTTATACTACACAAAATAGACTTTAAACCAAAAATGGTAACAAAAGACAAGGTTATTACATAATGATAAAGGAGTCAATTCATGAAAATGATATAACAATTGTAAATATACCTAACATCAAAGCACCTAAAGATATTCAACAAATACTAACAGATCTGAAGGGGAAAATGGACTACAATACATGTATAGTAGGGGGTTTCAATACTACACTTTCAGCAATGATAGATCTTCTAGACAGAAAATCAATAAGGAAACACTGAACTTACACCATACCGAAATAATCTTGAGAAAGAAGAATAAAGCTAGAGGCATCATGCTCCCTGGTGTCAAACTATAATACAAAGCTGCAGTAATCAAAACAGTATGGTACTGGCACTAAAACAGACACATAGATCAATGGAAAATGATAGTAACTAAGAAATGAAACCACATTTATATGGTCAATCAATGTACGACAAATGAGGCAACAATATGCAGTGGGGAAAAGACACCCTCTACAATACAGGGTATTGAGAAAATTGAACAGCTACATGTAAACAAATCATAGTGGACTACATTTGCACACCATATACAAAAAAAAAAAACCTTAAAATGGATTAGAGACTTAAATGTGATTTGAAACCATAAAATTCCTAGGGGGAAACATAAGCAGTATACTCTTTGGCATTGGTCTTAGCAATATTTTTTTGGATATGTCTCCTCAGGCAAGGGAAACAAAAGCAAAAATAAACAAATGAGATTACATCAAATCAAAAAACTTTTGAAAAGTGAAGGAAACTATCAACAGAATGAAAAGGTCACATACTGAATAGAAGAATATATTTCCAAATGATTTATCTGATAAGGGGTTAATATCCAAAATATACAAAGAACTCACATAACTCAACATCAAAAAAAAAAAACCCCAAAACCAAAAAACCAAAACACAAGTAATCAATTTAAAAATGGGCAGAAGACCCGAATAAACATTCTTTCAAAGAATACATACAGATGACCAACACACACATGAAAAGATGCTCAACATCACTAATTATCAGGTAAATGCAAATCAAAACCATAATGAGGTATCACCTCATGACTGCAAGAATGACTATTATTAAAAAAATAACAAATAACAAGTATTGGTGAGAATGTGGAATAAAAGGATTGTATACTGTTGATGGGAATGTCAATTGGTGCTGTGAAAAACAGTATGAAGTTTCCTCAAAAAAATTAAAAAAAGAACTACCATACGAACCAGCAATTCCAATTCTGGGTATTTTTCTGAAGAAAACAAAAGCACTAATTTGAAAAGATACATGCACTCCCATGTTCACTGCAGCATTATTTACTATAGCCAAGATATGGAAGCAACCCAAGTGTCCAATGATAAATGAATGGACAAAGAAGGTGGGGCATATATGTACAATGGAATATTACTTACCCAAAAAAGAGAAAAGAATGAAACTTTGCCATTAGCAACAACATGGAATAACCTAAAGGGGATTAAGCTAAGTGAAATAAGTCAGACAGAGAAAGACAAATATCATATGATTTCACTTAAATGTATAATCTAAAAAAAAAAACCCAAATGAACAAACATAACAAAACAGAAACAGACTCATAGATACAGAGAACAAACAGCCTGTTGCCAGAAGGGAAGGGAGGTGGGGGGAGGAGTGAAACAGATGAAGGAGATTAAAAAGTACGAACTCCCAGTTATCAAGTGAACAAATAATGGGTATGAAATGTAAAGCATGGGGAATATGGTCAGTAATATCGTAATAACTTTGTATGGTGACAGATAATAACTAGGCGTATCATGTTGATCGTTTTGTAATGTATATAAATATTGAATCACTGCATCATGCATCTGGAACTCACAGTGTTGTAGGTCAATTATACTTCAATTGAAAAAAAAAAGAAGAGACAGCAGCGATCTCTCTCTTCCACCCTATATTTTAGCACTCGCACAGGAAGGGTGTAGTGAAGTATTTATTATAGAATCTACTGGGGAACTGGGTGGTACCTGACTATTCCTAGTACATGAGAGCAAAACCTACAGAAAATATAGCATAAAATACATGTAAAATTCCCTTAGCGTATCCACCATTAGAAAATTGACTCTGAGCAGCACTATATACAATAGTCAAGACATGGAAACAACCTAAATGTCCATCAACAGATGACTTGATAAAGAAGTTGTGGTATGCATACACACACACACACACACACACACACATATAAACTCACACAATGGAATACTACTCAATCATAAGAAAGAATAAAATAATGCCATTTGCAGCAACATGGGTGGACATAGAGATCATCATTCTAAGTGAAGTAAGCCAGAAAGAGAAAGAAAAATACCATATGATATCACTCATATGTGGAATCTAAAAAAAAAAGAAAAAAAGAGGACCCTAATGAACTCATTTACAAAACAGAAGCAGTTTTGCAGACATAGTAAACAATCTTATGGTTACCGGGGGAAAGTGAGTGGGAAGAGTTAAATTTGGGAGTTTGAGATTTGCAAACGTTAGCTACTATATAAACAAATAGATTTAAAAAAAGACAAATTTCTTCTGTAGAGCACAGAAAACTATATTCATTGTTTTGTAATAACCTTTAATGAAAAAAAATATGAAGATGAATGTATGTATATATATGCATATATTCTAGGACTGGGACATTGTGCTGTACACCAGAAATTGAAACACTGTAACTGACTATTCTTCAAAAAAAAAAAAAGACAAAAGAAAAGAAAATAGACTCTGACTTTTAGAAAATACAATGATGGCTGGTTGAATGGACCAGATAAATCCTGTTTTATTGAACTGATAATAATGAGCCTTCTATGATGACTAACCGAGTTTAATAAAATTTTTCTCAGTTCCTGTCCCTAAAATGTGAGGAGGCGAAGGGATAGAGAAGTACTTTATGTTGGACTTTTCAGAGCAAATCTTGATTTTTGTAAGACTATCATCATTTGCTGATTTCATATGAAATTTTAAGCAACAGGCAACAGGGAAAAAAAGAGAAAATATTTAAGCTGTAAGAGTGCTCTTGAGGGTTTATTTTGTAGCATTTACCTTTTAAAATTTCTGTAACAACTTGGACAGAAAAAAATACACCAAATTCACAGATGCTTATGGAAAGGAAGATAACTTGGAGTAAATATGAAGGGGTTAGGAGTGGAGATGTGTGTTATACTGTTTCATTTTGTTTTTTCCTAGCATTTATCACTCTGACTAGATTTGTTTCCTTTCTAATTCTCTGCCATCTTCATAAAAGATAAAGTGAAAACCCCACATGCCCCTTTACAGTATGAGAGATGTGATTTATAGCAGCATCATTAGTTCATAATTGAAAATACTTTTGGACTTCTGGGAAAATATGTGCGTCACAATTAACTTGTAGCTCTGGAGGCCAGTGGGTTGCTATAACAACCAGGAAAAAAATGGTGCAATAATAGCTCTCCCTCACAGATAGATAACTCACTAAATGATGAGAGCTAGAAATGCAGGTGTTTGTCATATAAATGCAAATAAGCACCAAACACATTCATTTATTTCTTTTTTCATGAGCACTGACTCCGTGTCTGGCAATATGCTAGGAAGTGGTGAAAAAGATAGACATGGTCTCCCTTATAATGGAGTGCACATTCTAGTGGAAGAGACAGATAATAAAGAGTAAATAAATCAATTCCCTAAATAATTCCACCATGGGAGAAGGACATATAGGAAATGAAACAATGGGCCCAGATACTGGACAAAGCAGAGAATGGCTGCTGTAATACAGAGCACAGACACATCATAAATTTTGACTTTTGAGTATATGAGCTTTAGTAAAGTGAAGGAATGAAGAATGGAGTCTTTCAGTCTTTATGAATAAAAATAATTAAAAAAATAACTGCTAACTGAAGTATTATGATTGTCATGGTTATTATTTGGCTTGAATTCCCCTGAAATTGGGTGGATTGAACATGAAAATAAAAGTTGTTTGTGTATTTTAAAAATGAGTATTATTCAACATCAAGCAATCATTGTTTTATTTGTAATAGCCAAAAATTGGACACAGATCTGAATGTCCTTCAGTGAGTGAATGTTTAAACAAACTGTGGTATGTGTATACTAGGAAAGACTATTCAGCAATTAATAGGAAATAAAGTATTTAAAAAAGACAGCTTTACTAAGATATAAATTCACATACTATAAAGTTCATCTTTTTAAAGTTTACATTTCACTTTACTTTTTACTATGGTCATGATATAAAAACTAGATATCTACAAAAAATGAAAACGAACAAAAACCATAGATTATCTAAATGATTTAGATAGTCGTACAAGTTGTACTGTATTTCTCTTTATGGCCAAGTAATACTCGGTTGCATTGATAGTAACATTTTCTCATCCATTTATCAGCTGATGGGCATTTCTTCCTACTTTTTGTCAATTATGAATAAAGCTATTATGAATTTTCATGTATTAGCCCTTTTTTTTTGGATATATGGTTTCAATTCTCTTGGGTGTATGTATACCTGGAAGTGGAATTGTTGAGACATATGGTATCTCTACATCTAACTTTTGGAGGAACTAAAAACTGTTTTCCAAAGAAATTCTACCGTTCTACATTCCCAGCAAGGTATGAAGGTTTTACTTTTTCCATGCCCTTGTCAACACTTGTTATTTTCCATTTGTGGTTGTAGCCTGTTTGTTCCATTTGTTCATTTATTTAGTGTACAAATTTCCAGTCTTTTTGTATCCATATTTGTTAGTTTTCCAGAACATCTTTCCTTCACTTTTATATCGGAACCTATTGTGCATTCAAAGACTTAGTTCAATCTTCAGGCATATAAGAAACTTCCAGGTTGACTAGCCCCAGGCCTACACAATTTTGAGCTCTGACTGCAAATTCACATGTCAGTTAACTTCATCTTAACACAGCATGCATGGACTCTAGCTGAAGGCAAGGCATCCATCTGAGATTGCTATTGTGTCTTCTGGTTCTTGGCTCTGCCATCAATATTTCTCACTGTGATGATAATTATAGTTCTGGACTCTGACTGCCTGAGTTCAACTTTTATCTCCACTTCCACCTTCTCCTTTTGTGAAATGGATAAGTTACTTAACTCTTCTGTGCTTCAATATTATCTCTCTAGGCCTCCATGCTCTTCTCTCCCCAAACTTCAGGGATGCACGCTAGACATCTACGGGAGATGGAACCACTGTGATGCCTTCTGCCACCTCCTGACCAGGATGCAACTTTGCTGGGGAGGCACAGCTAGATCCCTTCTCATGGAGATGTTATTTAAGATCCTCATGGGGAAAAGCATGGGATTTAGAAACAGGGAAGGAGGAGGCTTTGCTTCTTTCCATTCAGTGGCATTTTAGTGAGTCCTGTTCCTCCCATGCTGGCTTGGTTAGGAGCCCTGGGCAGGGCTCCAGCCACCCACAGCCCACCCCGCTGCAACTTTCTCAGCACAAAAGCACTGAGGGCCCTGACAGGTAGTTCTTGAGCAGTCCACTTTGTTTTATTTTGGGGGGTTGGGGGAGTAATTAGGCTTACTTATGTTTATAGGAGGTACTGGGGATTGAACCCAGGACCTCCTGCATGCAAGCACGTGCTCTCCCACTTGAGCTGTACCCTTCCCCCCTATTTTGTTTTGTTTTTGATTATAGCAAACCAAGTGGGTATGAAGTAGTGTCTCATTGTGATTTTGATTTGTTTTTCCCTAATGGCTATTGATGTTGAGTATCTTTTCATGGGTTTGCTGGCCATCTGTATATCTTCTTTGGAGAGATGTCTGTACAGATTCTGACTGCATTTTCAATAGGGTCATTTAAATTTTTATTATTGAATTGTATGAGTGCTTTACATATTCTAGACACAAATCCCTTATCAGATATAGAATTTGCCAATATTTTCTCCTTTGCATGGGCTGTCTTTTCATTTTATTGATGCTATCATATGAAGCACAAAAGTTTCATTTCTGACGAACTCCGATTTATCTGTTTCTTTTATTATGCCACTGATTTTTTTCTTTCTTTCTGACAAATGCCCTGTATGTCAAGCTGTTTTCACCGACTGTACTCTGAAATAGGTCAAATAAAGTTGAGTCCTGATAGTAGAGCTTTTCACTGAGCTATCAGACAAGTCAACTAGTGACAGTTCTCCACGGATAGGGCTTTTAGACAGCTCCAAATCCATTCTGTCCCCTACCATGGCTGCTAAACTACTGTTTTTGACAGCTAGTGGAGTTGTGAAGTTGTTGAAATTCAGGCTCCTGTGGATCTGGGGAGAGAGGTGTAAACAAAGAATGTTGCCAGTCATTACAATTCTATGAGGATCAAGGCACCAGCCACTGCAGTCACTCACCACATCACCCACCCCTCATTGTGCCATCAGGGGAATTCGGGATGGAGAAAAGTAGGAAGCAAAGATTCTGTACTTTGGATCCTGGCCCCTAGATAGTTAAGATGCATATTCAAGGAATAATTTCAACCAACCCAGGTTCTTACATCTTCCCATGCGTAGAAAAGCACTAAAATCATTAACCAGAGATATCTGTTTTTTCATATTGGCAGTAATTTTTGATGTTCGACTACATGTTTTCCTCCAACAAAAAACCCTCTTATACTAATTATTTGTAACTTAGATGATTGATTTCTTGAATATGTGTAAACACATTTAACTGTCCTTTATGACTGGATTACTGCATCCTGTTGATTTCTATTTTGTGGTTGGTTTTATTCCTTTGATAACTATGTAAGTCTAAAAAGCTAAAGCTCTAAACTTTCTTAAGAAACAATGAACAGTACGTATAAATTTTAAAACTATTTTTCTCTCTCAATGTGTTGGTCTTCCTAGAATAAACTTTGTTTATGCCCCCAAAACCACCACCACCAACAAAAACCCTCATGTACATCCTGACTCTTCCCTTACCTCTTTGGGGCGGTTCCTCAGAGATTTCTGAGAAGCTGCCTCCCAGGCTATAGTCTTCAATAAGGTCCCCGAATAAACTTTAACTCACAACTTTTAGGTTGTGTGTTTTTTATTCAATCAATAGTTTTGGTGATCACGAAGGGACCCAAAGTAGACTTCTCTCCTTTGCTTGAACTGTACGAGGATCTGGAGCCTTGGAACCAGCTGAGGCCCCTTGTCTGCCTCCTGGGTGAGTCTCTTCTGGGTCTCGAATTTCCCATTATTGGCTGATGATCCTAACTTTTATTCGATGGTGGATAAACTCCTTGTTGTGAGGAATAGGTTTTCCTTGAACTTAGCTTCAAGAAGAGTGGGGGAAGTCAGTCATCACACCATGTAACAGTCCCCTAGGGAAACCCACCCATTTAATTAAAAACTTGCTTATACCAGGACCAAAAAGGAGAGCGGGCTACTCAGTGTTCTGAGCACCCAGGCAGTTTTAGACTCCTGGAGGGAGAAACTGAGACTTGTAAAAGAGCTGCAATGACTCTGGGGTGACACCTAGAGGAGGTGAGCTCACGAACAGCACAGTGGCCCAATCACACAGTCATTACTAGCAGTTTTATTTTGACAAACCAACCCTGGAACGGGAAACAAGCTTTCAAAACAAAAGCAAAAGGAGCAAGAGATTGCCAAACTCTAACTAACATCCTAGCCAGATTCATGTACAATACGTATGGAATTTACACTTGCAAATACTTAATTAATTGGAGAAACTACACTAAAGGAGATCTCAACGTAAAATGGCCAAATTGAGGTTCTTTGGACACTTCAAAATTAATTTGTGTGTGTGTGTGAAGCTATAGAAAGATGGCCATAAGATCAAATAGACTGATTGAAATGCTTATTTCAATCGGCATTTAGAAGTGTCTAAAAGAGGAAATGATAAACTAACTTCTTCGCTGGAAACCAAAAAAAAAAAAAAACAACTTTTTGAAATAATACCGGAATTTTACAAAGTTACTGAACTGCCTGATCCAGACTCTATCTCTTTCTCTCTTCCATCACCTCCACCATCTGCTGCTCCCTCTCCCCCAGTAGAGGTGGACCTAAAATAAGAAGTAATTTTAGCCCCTTTTAAGGAGATACCTATTACAGGAAGAGGTGAATCATTGTCCTCAGTGCTTATGTACACACCCTGGACATGAGTAGAACTTAGAACTTTAGCTAAGAATTTCCCAGTCCAAGTCAAGACCCACTGGGGCTTGCTAAGGAATCTGAGTTAACTATCTAAATGTGTAAGTAGGTTTTCAGACCTGTATCAATTAATACAGGTCTTAGTTTCTGAAAGTAAGGCAAAGGAGTGGACAGAGAAAGCAGAATGCAAACACTCCTTAATGGATTTTGATTTATATTGTCCAGAGACTCGAGTTGAAGGCAAGGGATTAGGCCATAAAATGCTCAGATTTATCCCAGAGCTTTTCCCAAAAACTACAGACCGGACAAAGACTCAGGAATGTAAACAAAGACCAGATGAATAAATTCCAGATTATTATGAAAGGTTCAAGAAAAGTTTTAAACAATATTCTCTCACGACACCCGAATCATTCTCTCACCACCAGAATAAGCCTTTGCCTAACTCTACCTTTTCGGAAGGCATAGATGAGGAATTGGCTACTCTAATTAAAAGACACAGTTTCGGTGGGTCTGCATTCCGTACAAATGCCCTTATCACACAGGCCAACCAACTTTCCAAAACCATTAATGAAGAAGGAGGGGGGAGGGTATAAACTCAGTGGAAGAGTGTGTGCTTAGCACGCATGAGGTCCTGGGTTCAATCCCCAGCACCTCCATTAAAATAAATAAATAAATAAATAAATAAATAAATAAATAACCAACCTAATTACCTCCCCCTCCAAAAAATTCTTTTAAAAAAGGAGAGAAATACATCTTCAAAAATTATAAGCTTCCTATTATCCCAATTACGTAATCAAAGTCAGTCAATGGTTAACAAGCCTCCATTCAATCTACAACTGATATAGGAATACAGAATTTGCTTTTACTGTAGAAAACCTGATCATAAGAGAAGGAACTACAGAAAAATGCAAAGATTGGGGGCGGGGACGACAAGATTTCAGACCAGAATTCCAAGCTAAACAAGAATAGGGTTGCTCCTAAGGAACACAGAGAGTCTTTTCTCTCCTCTCTGACACCTAGGAGAAGCAGAAATGAAAATACAAGGAGAAACAAAGCCCTTATAGACACAGGGGCCATCTTTTTAGTTTTAAACACTACCAGACTACACTACTGTGCTATCAAAGGCTCCCTCCCTTGGAGCAATACTTCAGTGCACATGGTAGGAGTTTCTAATGAACCTATGAAGGCTCCTAAATCATTACTTTAAGAATTTTACTTAGAACTTAAAGGAAAGCACTAGTTTTTCCTAGTAGGAAGTGCTGCTATTCACTTGATAGGTAGAGAGTTTATTAGAAACTTATGAAGCCCGTATTTCTTTTACTCTGAAGAGGGGAATGTTTTTAGACCTGAAGGATCAATCAGATTTCCTTCATCAAATAATGTTTGTGACCCATGATCAGGGAAATACAGAACAAGAAAAACTGTTAGGCTTAGTACCTGAAGGATTATGGTCAATTGATCCTACTGACATTGGAAAAATACATTCCACATCACCCATTAAAATTACCACAGACCAGAATAAACCCCTGCCTAATATTCGTCAATACCCACTGAGGCAAATAGCCATAGAAGGAATGAACCCTTGGCATCAGCTCACATCAAGAAAGGGCTCATTGTGCCTTGCACCAGCCCTTTGTAACACTTCCATTTTGTCAATTAAAAAGCCTAGTGGTAAAGGTTGGAGATGTGTACAAGATTGGAGCTCTATCAATGCTATTATTATTCTTTGACATTCTGTAGTGCCAAAGCCCCATACCTTACTGTCCTATATTCCTGAAAATAGTGACTTCTTTTCTGTGATAGATCTCTGTGATGTATCTTTAGTATCCCTGTACATCCTTATGACCCATCTTTTTGCCTTCTCTTGGCATGGATATCAATATACATAGACTGTAATGCCGCAGGGCTATACCGAAAGCCCGACTTACTTTCCTCAGATATTAAAAGAAGACTTAGATGATCTAGCTTTTCCTCATAAGTCATTTTTGATACAATATGTAGATGATTTGTTCTTTGATAAATAGTCAGCAAGACATCCTGTGCTTAACTTTGAAGTTAAGTACAGCTTCAAAGAGACATACAGTGTCCAAGGAAAAATAAACAATTTTGTGAAGCTAATGTGAAATATTTAGAACAGAAGATATCTAAAGAAGGAATTTTAATGGATCTCGATAGAATGAAAGATATTTTTGCTTTCCAAAGACAAGATAAGATGACAGTTAAGGGGCTTTCTAGGTCTTACAGGCTACTGCAGAAATTGGATCTCAAGTTTTTCCTTAGTGGCTCAACCATTGTATCATTTGCTTAAATAAGACCAACCTGAACCTCTCTGCTGAGAAATAGAACATTCTGAAGCCATGGAAGCCCTTAAAAAAACCTCCTGGCAAAGGCCCCAGTCCTGGGGCTTCCAAATTATGATTTATCTTTTTTTCCTCTTTATATGAGAAAACAAGGGTGCTGCACCAGGAGTTTTAACCCAGCACCATGACAGCTACTCACCAATAGGATATTACAGCCAACAGCTAGCTAGGGAGCTAAGGGCCTTCCCCCTTGTCTCCAGGCTGTCATAGTTGTGCTGTGTCAGACCACAGAAGAGATAGTCATGAGTCACCCCTGTCATAGTCTGTGTTCCCCACTCCATGGAAGCTTTACTAAACTCTCATCACCCACAACATTATTCAGCAAATTGATTAACCTCTCATGAAACTGACTCTCACCAGACATAACTCTCCAAAGGTATAACAAACTTAATCCAGCCACCTTTCTCCCGGAAAAATCAGACATCAACAATGAAAAAGATGATTGTCTTTGTTTTAACTGACAATCTATTATCTCCTAGAACTGATCTTTGAGAAAGTCCTATGGATAACCCCGGTTTTATATTATTCATTGATGGTTCATATCTGCAAGGACCTCATGGAAAGTACCAGGCTGGCCATGCCACTGTTTCTCCAGTGTCTATCCTTGAAAATGCTTCCTTGCCTAATGTCTCTTCCACCCAACAGTCTGAATTAACAGCACAAACAAGAGCCTGCCAGTTGGCAAAAGGAAAATTTGCTAATATTTACACAGAAGGCCACTATGTTTTTGGGGTGGCACGTGGTTTTGCCATGCTTTGGAAACAAAGGGGATTTTTAACATCCTCAGGGTAGCCTATTAAAAATGAGAAACAAGTAGTGGAATTATTAGATGCAATTACTTCTGCTGCTGAGTGCACTTGTCATTATTAAGGTATCGAGTCATACAAAGGCTGACACTGCAGACACAAAAGGAAACTCTAGCTGATTGTGCTGCCAAGATAGCGGCTTTACAAGACAGAAACAACCAACTAATGGCTGTCTTTCCCTGTCAGCCTCCCAGTAACCTATTGGCATATTGTTAAAGAGAATGGCACCATAAAAACAAAGCCCCCTGGACATAAAAAGGAGGAAGATTCAACTCCAGCAAAGAGCTACGCATAAGCCCAAAGGGGAAGCCTATCCTTCCCTTTGGAGCTAAATATCCTATTTTACAATATACTCATGAATTAACTCATTGGAACCCAGACAGGATGGTACTATGGGATAAACGTTCTTTTTGGAAGCCTTCTTTAACAATAGCTGAGGTTTTTGTAAGATGTACCATTTGTCCAAAATATAACTCAAGAAGCCGTTACACGGTTCTCCAGGAAATTTTCCATTACCTGCAGGTCCCTTTTAAATTTGGCAGATTGATTTTATACAAATGCCTCCCTCTCAAGGTTACCAGTATATTCTTGTTATGATTTGCATGTTTTCACTTTGGATTGAGGCATTCCCATGCAGAAGGGCCACAGCACAATCAGTAGGAAAGTTGATTTTAGAAAGAGTGATTCCTATTTGGGTGAAATTCCCTCAGAATTATATAGTGATAGAGGAATTCATTTTACTGGACAAATGGTTAAAGAAATGTGTTAGATTTGTTTGATTATGCAGCATTTCCATTATGCTTCTCACTGCCAATCTTCTGTGTTAGTAGAAAGAACAAATAGAATGATTATAACCCAATTGGACCAGAAATCCACATATTGTAACTGACTATATTTCAATTTAAAAAAAAAAACCAACTGGCTGAGATTATGGATGCTTATTCCTTATCCTGGCCTAAGGCCCATCCATTGGTCCTCCTCAACCTAAGATCCACCCCTTTTGGCAAACATCATTTGTCTCTGTTTGATATTATCACAGGGAGACCAATGAGATTGGATGAAGGATTATATAAACCTACTTTAATGAAAGGGAATCTGTTACATTATTGCAAGGGCTTAATTGAATTATTAACAGAACATTCTAAGCTTGTTTCTGAAGCTTAAGTAATCTACCCTTAAATGAAGATCAGATGCCCCATGACCTACAACCAGGAGACTATATATACTGGAAAAGGCATCATTGAAAGGACTCTCTCCAACCTAGATGGAAAGGCCCTTGTCTGGTTCTTTTAACTAGCTCATTCACAGCAAAGCTGAACAGAATTGACACTTGGATTCCTACTTCCTACTTAAAAAGGGCCCCTGCACTAAACTGGACTATAGAGAGAACTGCTGGCCTCAAAATCCCCTTAAAATGACCCACTATCAGAAAGGAAATGACACCCATGCCAGGACAAGAAGATGACAACATCAGAAGCAGATGGCTAACCCAAGATGCCAGATCTGACCTGTTGGATTATTGAATTTTTTTTTTTAATGGAGGTACTGGGGATTGAACCCAGGACCTCATGCAATGCTAAGCATGTATTCTACCACTAAGCTATACCCACCCCCATCACCTAGAACCACCTTTGATTCTAACATTTTCTTGATTTTTTGGACTTTTGCACATGAATCAAATGTTTTTTCTGTCATGGGCACAATCCTATGCAAATTTTAGAAATCAATCCAATTGATGGCTTTCTGGTCAATTACTCATGCCCAGTACTTCTGGTTTACTTTGGTGGGTTTTTCTTCTCTGAGGCTCTGACTGAATGGCCTTTAGAAAATTTATTTTAGAAGAAAGAAGTTATAGTTATGTCTGGGCCACTACTGATATTACTAGATGGAACCCCTCACTTGGCCATCTATCATACTTGCGCTGACCTAGGCTATAAATATGAATTTTTCTTTGAAGTTACTCAAGTTCAATCAGAACAATGAGCTATAGAAAGAAAGAAAGAAAGAAAGAAAGAAAGAAGGAAAGAAAGAAAGAAAGAAAGAAAGAAAGAAAGAAAGAAAGAAAGAAAGAAAGAAAAGGAAAAGAAAGAAAAAGAAAAAGAAAGAGAAAAAGAAGAGGATATTAATGAACTCATTTACAAAACAGAAACAGATTTGCAGATATAGTAAATAATCTTACGGTTACTGGGGGAAAGGGGGTGAAAAGGGATAAATTCGGGAGTTTGAGATTTGCAAATGATAATCACTATATATAAAAATAGATAAGAAACAAACTTCTTTTGTATAGCATAGTGACTGTATTCAATATCTTACAATAACTTTTAATGAAAAAGAATATAAAATGAATATATGTATATATATATATGCATGACTGGGACCTTATGCTATACACTAGAAATTGACATATTGTAACTGATTATACTTCAATAAAAAAAGAATGGTATTACATATTACATATCATGTACTTAATAAATGTTAGCAAAATTGAAAAAAAAAAGAACAATGAGCTAAATTTCAGTCAAAAAATATAACTTCCCTATTATTTAGGTGGGACCCTCCCTCAGCTATGGGATGGCTTTATATGGCTAACACTAGGCTATGGTCATTTAAGCTTAAGGGTCTCCCAAATTGGGAGCAATTAAATCATATTAAAGATAATCAGCCTAATAACACTAGAAAATTAGGCTGCATGCCTTATGAAAATACTAATATATCATTTACCTTAAGGATAGAAGTTGTTATGGAAAAATTGGGTCAGGTGACCAGGAATATACTGGGTAGCACCTAATGGAACCTAGTGGCTTTGCAACTCCAATCCCCCTGGCTTCTGCCAGAATGGGTAGGAAAATGTACCCCAGGATTACTTGGGCTCAAGGTCACTTGTGTGCCAATTTAGATAAGACTCTGGTAAATTTACGATTAATACAAGCCCGATGGACCAAGAGATCTGTATTCCACTGGTATGATCATTAAGCCACTATTTTTGTGCCTTCACTGGGATTGAAAGATACCATCGCCCACACTGAAGCATTAACAGAATTCACCCCAAAGGCCTCAAATGATAGTAGTCAGGCTATTAGCCTACTGAATTCTGAGGTTGCTATGATGAGAAAAGCAGTGTTACAAAATTGCATGGGTCTCAATATTCTTACAGCATCTCAAGGATGTACCTGCACTGATTCCCAATGAATGCTGCATTCTCATACAGACGAGTCCTCTAGTATAGCACATTTAATGACCCACAGGGAGCATCAGATTTATGCCTTAAGTGATTCACTTCCTAGTCTTGGTGATCTTTTAGGGAGCTGGTTTGGTTCTCCAAGCTCATGGCATAAATCCCTACTTACGACGTTATTAATGCTACTAGCTGTATTACTTACATCTTATCTATTTTATAAGATTGTTGCCTCTTGCATTATTCAATGGGTAGCCAGGCTTCCAACAAAATTAATGATGATTAAATGTCCTGAGGCAACTGATCACATATTTAACTATATAAAATAACTGTAATAGTGCAACTCTAGCTATGGGACAGTTGGTTGTCAAATGCCTCCCTTGGTTGAATTTACAACCAACAGGGGGCAGTGTAAAGAATGCTGACCACCATTCATTCCAGTTCTACAAGGATCAAGCCATTAGGTACTGCAGTCACTCACTGACACTGCGCCCTGAGGGAAACGCATGCTGGAGAAAAACAGGAAGCATTCTGTGCTTTGAATACCACCCCTCCTTTCCCAGGTAGTTAAGATGCATATCCAGGGAATAATTTCAATGAACCCAGATTCTTACATCTTCCCATACATAGAAAAGCACTAAAATCATTAACCCAGGTTATCTGTTCTTTCTGATTAGCAGTAATTTTTGTTGTGATCTATTTATTAACTTATTTTGGGTTTTTTTTGTTTTTTCTTCTTCAGTTTAATTAGGTAGAATGATTACAGTTTGACTGCACATACACATTATATTGCATGTAAATACATATATACAGTATATTGTACATTTTTTTAGTTCACATGTATGTACTGATTATTGTTTCTAGGAACAGATTAGAGCTTTAGCTTTTTAAACTTACATTGTTATCAAAGGAATAAAGCCAACCACAAAATAAGAATCAACAGAATTTGGTAATCCAATCATAAAGGACAGTCAAATGTGCTTACACATATTCAAGAAATCAATCATCTTAGTTATAAATAATAAGGAGTTCATTTGCGGCCTTATTATTATTGTTATTATTTTTTAGATTCCTCATATTGATTAGCAGTAATTTTTGATGTTCAGCTACATGTTTTTTCCCCAGCAAAAAATCTCATATATATCCTGGCTCCTCCCTTACCTCAGAGTAACTCCTCAGAGCTGAGAGACTGCCTCCTGGGCTGTCATTCTCAATAAAGTCCCTCAGTGAAACTTAACTCACAACTTTTAGGTTGTGAGTGTGAAATAAAATTCATATTTTATGGCGAGATAAGAAGAAAGTTAAACATAAAAAATTCTTCTCTGCTCTTTGGGCTCCTCTCCCCCATCTGTGCATTGTGTATCTGTATTATGCATGGACCAAACGTCCCCCATCAGCCAGAATACTTGCTCAACCATAAACAGCAACATTCTCCTAGCATCAACAACTCCTTAAAAGATAACCTTCCTTCTTGATCTTGTAAAGGGTCACATGACCCAACAGGATGATGCTTAGATCGGGATTATGTAAACTGTCAATAATACATCATTTGATGTACAGTCCCCTGTCTCAAAAAACTTATAAAACTGTTCCTTGATTTCTAACAGACAGAACAGTCCTCAGAGCTTTCTGAGATGCTCTTCCCGGGTTATATTCCTCAAATTTGGCTTGAATAAAATTTTCCATTTCTTTCTCAGATCGACTCATTAATTTTTTGTCAACATGCATTTTTTCAGTCAGCAGAGGGGTGGGTTGAGGGCATGTTGCAAGCCTTGAATTTCTGGAGTTCTAGCAAGTTTATTTTGAGAGTTTTTGCTAGTGTTTTCACTGATTTATGGAGGAGCAGATTTGGGGCTGAGGGGTGGCTGTTACTACACCATTCGAAATGTTCACATACAGAAGTCAATTACTGAAACACAAGGTAACTTGGATAAATCTCAAGAGAATTATGCTGAGTGGAAAAAAAAAAGATCTCAAAACGTTGCATACTATATGATTCCAGTCATCTAACATTCTTTACGTTAAAAAAAGCTACAGAGATGATTACAGACCATGGGTGGAAAAGGTTAGGGAAGTGAGGAGGGGAAAGGTTGTGGTGATAACGGCATAGAACAAGGGAAAGGCATAGGACAAGGGATATTTGTGATAGAACCGTTTTGTACCTTATGTACTGGGGCTCTAAATTTATGGAATTAACTATACACACAGAAATGCATGCCTATAAAAATGGTGTTACCCAAAAGCACTGTTTGCCTCTTGTTGGGTAGTGAGCCAAAAGACATAACTAAGTCAAAGATTGGGAGAAGGAAAGATTTAGTATTACCCACGTCAAGTGAGGAGAACACAGGGAATCCTTCCCAAAGCAGTATCTCCCTGATGGCAAAACTGGGGAAGTTTTAAGCTAAGGGTCATGCATATTCATAAAGGGGCTTGGTCAACAGAGTCCAAGCTTTAGTTGATTGAAGTCAGAAAAGGCCAAGGTCATCATCCCCTAGGTTCGTTGATCTGGTGGTTGAGTGCTAATCTTTACCCTTGAAACAGAATTGGGAGTCGTCAGAACTGATATATTATCTTTGCTATTATTACTTCTCTTGCCTGATAGTAGTCATTTGTTTCTGCATTCTTTTGTTCCCTTAAGATCATTAATTACTGAGACCTGTTCAAGGACAAGTATTGTGGCCAGGCTTAGATCACAAAATGCCTTCTTTTATGTTAAGAAAAGCCATGCCTGGTTCTCTTTCTCTGGGGAAGCCCTACCTTATCTACTTAGAGTAGTAATATATAAATGTCAATGATTTGTATCAATGTCAATTTCCTCAGTTGTGACATTGTACTATAATTAAGCAAGATGTTACCACTGAGGGACACTAGGTAGAGAGTTTATGAGATCTCTATTATTACTTACAACTGCATGTGAATGGACAATAATCTCAAAATTCAAAAAAAAATTTTAAAGCAAAAACAAAGAATATGGTTGCCTTTAATGGAAATTATAATGATGCAAATTATATCACACTTTTGAGAGAAGCAATTATTCAAA
The DNA here is from genome assembly GCF_048564905.1 of Vicugna pacos. Lineage (NCBI taxonomy): Eukaryota > Metazoa > Chordata > Mammalia > Artiodactyla > Camelidae > Vicugna > Vicugna pacos. Next base: position 21,172,305 of record NC_133000.1, on the reverse strand, counting down.
ATGTTCTCTGGCAGCTTATATATCTTGAATATATAAGATACCTTGATTAATGTGAAGTCGGCACAAGAACTGGGCAAGCAACTAAGTTTTGAGTAGATTATTATGGCTAATGAGCTAGGCTTTTAATTAAGGGACAGATAAGTAGATTACATTCACACAGCCCTGCAATAATGATTTAGGCACAGAAAATGCTGGAATGTTGGTTTGTAGCCTAACTTTTGTGAGGTACTGCTTCCTGAAACATGAAATTTCATATGGGTGAGGTAAGTGGTATTTTAAAAAAAAAACTGACTTACAGAATCATTGATATTTAAAAAATAAATATGAATAATCCTGGGATAAGCTGAACAAGACAAAGTTTCATGAAGGTGCTTGGAAATGTGCTGGAACATAGTTAAGACTTAATACATTTCTTATCCTTTGCATTAGTAAAAGTAAAAATTAGATATTCTAGTGTCCAAAATCTTCTCTATTCTGAATTCTGAATTCAGATTTTTCTGAAAAAAAGTTTCAAGGTACTGCTCATAAAACATTTCCCCAGCATGCCAGTCTAAAGAATTTAACATAATTTTGTCATACTTACCCTCAAGGCAAAATGGATACAACCTAAGTTGATTTTTAAAAGTGTTTTATCCACTGTAAGATTTGAGGAATATACATATTTAGAGGAATTGTTTTAGAGACATTATTAGTATGTGTTCATCCAAAAGACACCAATAGTTACTTCAGTTGTAAAAGGCTGTGGGTAAGTGACATCCATAAAAGCCTAGATTCCACAGATCTTATTTAATTTAATTTATTATTAAATAACATTTCAAAATTTATTCTTATTTTATTTGAGGAGAGGAAGATGACCAGGTATAGAAAGGCCACACAGAAAATAAAGACAAATATTGGCCTTCAAGAATGCCTGCTCCCATTCCTGACCAAATTTAGTGCATTTAACCAAAAATAAAAATTTCTACAAAGAGTCTATGAAATGCTCTGTGACAGCTCTTCAAAACGACATTATCAAATAAATGTCCATTCTGGACAAAACAGGTAGAATGTGGAACATTAAAAATATGATGGACTTTAACCCATTCTGGCACCCACAGTTACTCTTGCATATATAACATAATATCACTATTTCCCCTGGTGTAGCATTTTATTATCTTTATTGAGACATAATTGACATATAACACTGGCTAAGTTTAAGGTATAAGCTAGGTGATTTGATACCTCTACATAGTGCAATATGATTACCACTGTAGTGTCAGCTAACACCCCATCACATAATTATCATTCTTTTATGTGAAGAGAACAGATAACATTGTGTCTGTTAGCAACTGTGAAGTTTAAAATACAATATTGTTGACTAGAATTACTATACTGTACATTAGGTCCCCAGAATTTATTCATCTTCTAGTTGCAGCTTTGTACCCTTTGGGAACATCTCTCCAGTTCCCCCATTTTACTCTATTTCTACCAGTTCGCCTTCTTGAGACTCAACATTTAAGTGATACCATATTTGTCTTTCTATGTCTGGCTTATCTCACTTGAATAATGCCCTTAGGGTCATCCATGTCACAAATGGCAGATTTCCTTCTTTCTTCTTTTTTGTTTGTTTGGTTGTTTGTTTTCATGGAGATACCGAGGATTGAACCCAGGAACTTGGGCATGCTAAGCACTCACTCTACCACTGAGCTATATCCCCACCCCCACTCCCAGATTTCCTTCTTTCTCATGGCTAAGTAATATTCCATTGCTTATATACATATATCAATGACATTCTTTCATCAGCACACACTTGGGTTGTTTTCATATCTTGGCTATTGTCAGTAATGCTGCAATAAACATGGGATTGTAGATACACATATTCAATATCCTACTTTTCATCCCCTTTGAATATATACCTAGAAGTGAGATTGCTGGATCATATGGTTGCTCTATTTTTAATTTTTTGAGGACCCTTCATATTGCTTTCCATAGTGGCTGAATCAATTTATATTTCCGCCAATAATGTACCAGGGTTCCCTTTTTTCCATATCCTTGCCAGAAATTTTTATCTCTTGTCTTTTTGATGACAGCAATTCTAACAGGTGTGAGGTGAGATCTCATTGCGGTTTTAATTTTAATTTTCCTGGTTATTAGTGATGTTGAGAATCTTTTCATATACCTGTTGACCATTTGGATGTCTTCTTTGGAAAAATGTCGATTCAGTTCCTCTGCTCATTTTTAAATCAGATTGCTTGTGTTTTGTTATTGAGTTGTATGAGTTCTCAATATATTAACCCCTTATCCAATATATAGCTTGCAAATATTTTCTCCCATTCTGTAGGTTGCTTTTTCATTTTGTTCACTGTTTCTTTTGCTGTGCAGAAGCTTTTCAGTTTAGCATAGCCCCACTTGTTGGTTTTCTCTTTTGTTGATTGTGCCTTTGGTGTCATATCCAAAAATATTATTTCTGAGACCAATGTCAAGGAGATTGCTTCCAATATTTTATTCTAGGAGTTTTATGGTATCAGGTCTTATGTTTAAGGCTTTAATCCATTTAGAGTTAATTTTTGTGAGTGAAATAAGCACACTTCCTGATTTCAAACTATTCTATGTAACAGGTCAATTATACTTCAAAAACAAACAACTCATAGAAAAAGAGATCAGATTTGTGGTTAACAGAGGCAGGGGGCAGGGGAAGAGGAAACTAGATGAAGGCAGGTAAAGTACAAACTTTCAGTTATAAGATAAATAACTACTAGGGATGAAATGTACAACATGATAAGTATTAATATAACAGTGTTATAATAAATATAACACTGCTGTATGTTATATATGAACATTGTTAAGAGAATAAGTCCTAAGAGTTCTCATCACAAGGGAACATATTTTTTTCTATTTCTTTAATTTTTTTAATCTATTTGAGATGATAGATGATCACAAACTTACTGTGATAATCATTTCATGATGTATGTAAGTCAAACCATTACACTGTAAAACTTAAACTTATACAGTGCTGTACATCAATCATACCTCATTAAAACTGGAATTAAAAAATAGACATATGGGTCAATGGAACAGAACAGAGAGCCCAGAAATAAATTCCCACATGTGCAGGCAACTAATATTTGACAAGGGATCCAAGAACATTCAATTCAGGAGGATCGTCTCTTCAACAAATGGTGCTGGGAAAACTGGACAACCACATGCATAAAAACAAATATGACTCCTATCTTACAGAGATCTTATTTTAAACACTAGATTGTGGCTCACCCTTCTCCAGAGCTTTAGGAGTGACAAGCAGTATAGTTGGCTGATTCCAGTTCTCCATCCTTTCTCTTCTCTTGAACAGAGCCAGCAGACACCAACCTGGGAACAAGTGAGAATCCGAGTTCCTAGTAAACCAGGAACTGACTGTATATTTATTTTTATTTTTCTTCCCTTAACAGAGGCACTGGAGATCGAACCTAGGACCTCATGTATGCCAAGCACACACTCTGCCACTGAGCTATACCCCCCACCTCCAGGAACTGACCATATTAAGAATCCTTGACATTTCAGAGACCACAAGCATTACAGTATGTGATAATTTTAAGGCTGATTTCAACAACCAAAACTTCATGAAAATAAATGTGCATAGACCTTTGATAAATTTAGATTGCATTTTGAAATAAAATATGACATATATCTTTAAATTAGTTCTGCAGTACTATTCCAAATGATTCAAATTTAGAGACTCCTCAAATATTACTCCTCAAACATTCATTCAGTTGGTATTCCATGAGTACACAAAATAGAGGTAGGTAGTATTTGAGAAAGTATACCTTATTATTACCTTGATATATTTAATACCATAAATGTGAATTTAATTATAAGAAAAATTTGATATTTATTAAATTAACTCAATGCTCTGGTTGTGATTACTGTATCTGAACTGAAATGGTTAAAATATAATACTAAAAATACAAATATTATAAGTACCAAATATACTATTAAAATATAAGCATAATATAATACTAAACATACTATGTTTTAATATATAAAAACTTCTAATTTGATCACTAGAGGCTTTCTTTTGAATTAAAACCAATTTCATTTCCTTTCTCAATTGTGCTAAGATGACTTTGCTACAAGTCTGGGTCTCTATTCAGAATTCTTGGTAAGGGGTGCAGAAATTCTAGACTCAGCGCCCTAAAGTGCATCAGAACAAGACTGAAGGACCAAATCAATCTCAAGCAGAACACTAGTGATTTTACTTTCCAAGTCCTATATTTGGATGGTGTACACACTGAAAAAATGGCATACATTTCATCACAAATGTTACTCAGGAGGCAAGAGGCTATATTAGAAAGTGCCCTGATTTAAAAGACAGGAAATATAGTTCTAATTCTGATTTTACTAACAACTAGCAGTGTGACCCTTGGTATAGTATTTAAAGTTCTTTGGTGGGGAGGGTCTAGCTCAGTGGTAGAGCACATGCCTTAGCATGCACAAGGTCCTGGGTTCAATCCCCAGTACCTCCATTAAAAAATAATAATAATAAATATTTGGGTTTAAGTAAGAAAACTGGCCTCATAGTCTATAATTTTAAATGACAAAAAAAAATCAAGAATCAACTATAGATCAAGAATAATATACCGACATTGTAAACCAATGACACTTCAATAAAAAATAAAATTAAAAAAAAATTTAAAAAAAAGAACAACATATAGAAATTTAAGCCATGTAAGTATTATTTTTTAAATGTTAGTAATATATCAAATATTTTATAATATAAATATTTTTTCAGTTCTGTTCAGGGCCCTTTGGGGTTGTGAGCAATTAAGATGAAACAGCCCCAGATCAACTATACTTCAATTAAAAATAAATAAATAAAAGAATTATTAAACCTTAAAAAAAAAAAAGAAGATGAAACAGCCCCATTCCTCCTGTTCTCCAGAAGCTCACCACTCGGGAGGCTCACCCTCTCCTCGAGTGCTCTTCCCCATGCTGCTCCCTGCCTTCCAGCAGAAAGCCTTGTATCCTAATTCAAAGACAGAATTAAGGTTACAGGTATAAGCTACCTGAAGTCTAAAGCCATACTTAGAAACTCATCTCCATTTATATCAACTCTCCCCTTCTTCCTCCAGTTTTGGAAGAAAGTTCCTGGCTCCTGTTCCAGTACAATCCTGCCACCTGTGCTTTGGTCCATCTCCTCCCTTCCTCTGAGCCTTTAGACCCAGACCCTTCATTATTCTCTATAACGGCTTTTTGCATGAGTTTAGTAAAGTGCTTAAGGCTCATAGCAACTAACAGTACAACCCAGGTATTCTCCTCCCCATTCCCTTCTTAACAACAGCCCATGCTCGCTGCTTCCACCTTCTCGCATCTCACCAAGTGAGGGAAGATAAACTTGCTGTTGAGACTGTGTCCTGCTGGATCCTCCCATAGTCTGGATTTGGCTGACTGCGTCTTCATGGTGATTTTAACTCATTCTCTGGCCGTTCTCTTTCCTGTAAACTGGAATTTTGTTCTAATGGCTTAATTAAATTCGGATTCAACATTTTGGGCAACATAGTTTTCATGAAAATGTGAATTTTCTTGTTGTTGCTGTGTTACAAGAAGGGCTATGAGGTTTGAGTTTGCCAGTGCCCTTTACAGGCGTGTGGCTAACTAAAGTTTCAGCTGGCATGTGGCTAACTAAAGTTTCATCTCACGCATTCTCATCCACTCTTACCAGGCTTCTGCTCCCAAGCAAATGGTCAGATTGAAACTTCTTTGCAAAATATCACCAATGACCTTCTAACTGCCAAATCAAATATCTGTGACATGGTTGACCATACCCTGAAAGTGACACAGGGAAGATGTGTTACTGAGTTGATTACTGCTGTGGGACACTGGGGTTCAATCCAGCAGGGGACATCCTGAAGATCCATCTTGAACGCACTTGAGAATTGTCTCTTTCTTAAAAGCTGGGATACTGAGGCATGTATCTACCAATTTCTACCCTCCACTGCAGCGAGGACTACCCTGGGAACGTGAATGTCCCCTTGAACTCCTGTGCTGTGGCTGCAAGACCACTGCCCACAGAATTATCCTTCAGAGGAAGTCCAGAGGCAGACAAACCAAGTAAAGTGGCTTATTACCATGGTCTGGGAGTGTCTTTCACAGTTGCAGCTGGCGTCAGAGGTTGGCTATAGGACACCACCTGCATCCACTGGTGCCTCCAAATCTGATGTGAATCCCATATTCTCAAACCCACTCAATGAAAGCACTATTCACTTAGTCAGTTGTGATAGAGACTGCAAATTGCCCTAGTTCATTCTCTTTGTCCTTTTTTAAAAATAAAAGTAGCAGAGTTGTTGGAGCATGGGATGAGTAAGAGGGCTAAACTGGTTAAGTTTCCAGAGAGGTGACTGGAAAAGAGAGGAGGTATTTAGGGACAAGATCCTGACACTCTGGAGACTTAATTTCTGTAAGAATACCTGGACTGAGATAGGACTTAATGGCAGGGATGTGTCGAGTGTTGGTGTGTGTGTTGTGTGTGTGTGTGTATTAAAGGCACTCAGGGGTGCATCTGTTTGTGAAAAATCATTGTTCAGCATTATATGGAACTGAATTTTTGGCTATGAGTTCATTATGGAAGGAGAGTTAGGGAGATCTGAAATGACCACCAGAGCAATAAATCTCGCCTGGCACTGTGAATTGTCTACAATGAATATAGGAAGCATGGACGTGTCTATATTAAAAAATATGAGTTTATTAATCTATTTGGTAAGAGTACCCTCTGAGTTTTAACTGAACACATAGCTACCCATCTAATGATAATATTTCCCAGTCAAACTTGCAGCTAGATGTGGTGATATGATTAAATTCTCCCTAGTGGAAAAATGGCTAAAGTGGTATAAAAGCCCTTTAAAAAGGAATTGTTTGCCCTCCATGTCCTCTCTTTCCCCATTCCTGCAGGTTGCAATGTAGATACAATCGTGGCGTGTGTGCTTTGTTCATGAAGACAATGCACTAGGAGTTGAGGGGAAAACCAAAGGAACCTGGGCTCGTGAAGAACTTCATTGGGAAGAACCACCCTGCCAACACCTGACAGCTCACTTCTGGACTGAAGATAGATAAACCAGTTTGTGTCTTATATTTTCAGGCCTCTTAGTGTAGAAGTTTGGTCTGTACCCTCACACAATATGCAAGCAGGAAACTTAGGAAATAGCCTGTACGTCTTTCCTTTCTCATACTCCTTTCATACTTCCTTTCTCAGCTGCCTCATCTCTAAACATACGCTAGGTCCAGGTCAGTCTCTTTAACCTCTCTTATATCTGCCCCGTCCTCATCAACCCAATTGCCCCCAACTGAGGGCTGCATCAATCTCACTCTAACTGGTCTTACTCCCTCCGTCCTGCACTGTCAATACATCCAGGAGAGGAGTCTCAGCAAAACAGACTCAATCATGTCAAGTCCCTACTGAAAAATTCTCAGTGAAGTTCATTGTATGTAAAAAAAAAAAAAAAGAAAAAAAAAAGTCAACTCCTTGGCATGGCATACAAAGCCTTCAAGATCTGATTCATAACAACTTTGCCAGCTTCTTCTCATCCCAAGCTTCCCTTCACATCCTAGGATCAGGTCAAAATAAAATACACGTTGTCACCTGAAAACTCCCACTTTTGGAACTGCAGTGTCTTTGTAGAGGCTGCCACATGGCAACTATAATCCTTCATCCAGGTAATTTACTTACTTGTCTTCCTCAACATTTCCATGCCCCCAGTCTCATCTATTACAAGTGATCTAACTTGGCAACTCAGAGTCCTAGGACCCCCAGGAATTATCTGTGAGAGATATTAGAAAATTCCGCCTTTTTCCATTAGGGTTTCCAAGCTGGTAGGATGTGGGTCTGGGGAGTCCTGGTAATCATTCTGGCTGACAGATGATAAACTTTGGCCTGATGGATGGTATATTAGAGATTCCTATTTATACCACAACATCCTTCCTCAGCATTCTACAAGAAAGAACCCATTAACTTTAATAAAGACACACATTGACCCAGAATAAAGACTACCTCCCCCAAGCACACAGTCAGGTGTGGCCATACGGTCAAGATCTGGCCGATGGCATGTGACCGGAAGTGATGTGCACAACTCCCCTTACAGGGGTCATGACCTCCCCTTTCCTTTCCTCCCCTCCTCATGGCTGGAACATGCACAAGAGGGTGAACCAGGACAATACCCTAAGGGTAGCACAACAGGAAAACAGAAAAGCCTGGGTCTCAGGCGACTTCCTAGATCAGGGCCAACACAAGAGACTGGGCTTTTACATGAGAAACTTCTATTTTATTATAACAACTATAGGATCTCTGTATATATAACCACACCTAGATCCTAACTAACGTACAAAGTGCGAGAAAACACTGCCCCTTGGTATCTTCTCTGTACAAAGCAAGCCATAAGGGTATTGAGACTGGATAAGGCTGTGCCTTGAAGTGACAGCTATTGCTGTTTTCTAAATTAAGGGATAGTCTGTCCCCCCAAAATAGTCCTGATTAAGGTATGATGATTCCAAGCAGCTAAAACTGCTTTGGAGGAGAATGTAAAAGATTGATTCTGTGGTAGAGAGATGAGTGCCCACAGAATAGGAAACTATGTCTCATATGCAACAATATCTGTTACCTGCACCCTGTGTCTTGGACCATGTTGGGTCCACAAGGTTAAATAAGTGAGGAATAGGAGCTGATGAAACAGATCTGGGTAACAAAATGGCCCAGAATTAAGGAGAGGGCACAAAATCTACTGTCTATCTGGTAGTCGAAGACCTGGCAGCATCTGTGAACACTACCTTTTTTTTTGGTTAAAAAAATTGGTTTGTATATATTTAACAATCTCTATGGTCCTAAAAATTACTTTATCAGTTAATTCTCTTAGGATTACTAGTTAACTGCATTTGCTTCCTATATTTTTCGGCTTGACCATGTTTGCTATAAACAATATTCTTTTAAATTAGTTGCAATGGTGAAAAGATATTGAAAATTTTAAGCAGGTAAGGGAGAGATCAGATGAGAGGACAGAGGCAAAGTAAAATAGCTAAGAAGCAAGCAACAGATTTTAGGACTTCAAAGACAAGAAAACTTTCTTTTCAAGTTTAGGGGACTGACGTAGAACTGCGAACTTTTTATATTTCCAATTTATGAACATTAAAACAAATTCAATTAAATAATTTTAGTTTACTAGTCATTCATCATGTTTTATGTTTTTTGCTCATCTTGGCACAAGTGGGTGAAAACGACATCAGGCAAAGTGCTGGTTTCTAGTTTCATGAGCAGTGAGTAGCAAATTTGTTATATTTTTAAATTATATTTTAAATAGATTTCTTATGGGTAGAAGCCCTTTTCCAAGCACCTGTTCATCATGAGATAAAGAACTCTTGCATCTTAGGTATCTAAATAAACAGCTGTGACATCCACAGTTTAAAACACCTGGAATCCATATTTTGCTTTAAATCCTAACATATATGCAGCCTTCCTAGACAATAATCATCTCACATATATGTATAACATTTCCAAGTTTCAAATATACACTAGCTCACTTGACCTATTTCTTTAAATCACTTACATTTACTACTTAGCTGTTCTCACATTAATCACCATGAGGAAATTTGAACTTTAACCTAAGTGTCAACTTTGTCTCCATTCTAAGGCACCCATTAACATTCACATCCCTTTCAGATGGTGAATGTGTAGTATTTCTTCAGCTCCATTTTAATAATGTCCCCTCCCCACCTTACAAACATTTGAGCAATACGTCTTGTGCAAAATGCTAATTCCTTTTTGTAGAAGTGTTCTTGGAACTGTCCCAAGTGTTCTCAACCTGGGTGTGTGGATGAACTTCAGAAGTGTCGTAACACCTTTGAAATTATGAAAACATAAACACATTTATTTTTCTGGGGAATGCATCAAAAGCTTTTTTATCAGACTCTCAATTAAGATCCAGGTTCAAAACAGAAAAAAAAAAATCAAAAAAACACTGCTTAACTAAGGGAGATAGAAGGAAATTATAACTTAAATTTAATCCTAAACCCAAATTAAGTTATTTGCTAAATGAGTCTTATATTTTTTCCTTTTGAAAACACCAATGTCACTTATCATTTGAATTTTTAAAGTATTTGAAATAATTTGGGTTCTCTGGGCTTTTCAGCATGTAGGCAGACAGATCCAAAAAATTAGTAAGATCACTCTAAGTCTTACACAAACAGCAGCCCTGCAAATGACACTCTATTGTGTGTTCGCTAAAACCTGTGCCAACTGTAAAACTGAGACAAAGGTGTTTTCCTGTCAAGAAGGGATTTCAACACTACTAGTTGAGTCACTCACTATGTAAGCAAAGGTTTTATACATTTAGCAGAAACACTAAATTAAGAGGTCAGAAGGCCTGGGGTTCTAGTGCCAGCTTTATTTGTCACTAACCATGCACAAATCACTTATCTATAAAGCTTAAATCTAGTCCTTAATTCACAAATATATCATGAAACCAAAATCCTTTCTAAGAAAACCTCTTTGTAAACCAGTCATTTTACCAATTAGCTTATACCTAACTCAAAGATTGACAATCACAAATTAGAGAATCTGTCCTTTATCAATCGGTTGCAACCTTAATTCTGTGGATAATCAGCATTGTCCTATTTCAACCTTACAAAACAAAAAGCTATCAACAAGAAGTTATTGGTGAAGAAAAGCTGGCCCCAAAATAACACTATTAAAAAATGGTTTTCCATGTTAAGAGCAGTGCTTGTTGACAGCCCTGATGTCAAATGGAATAAACAAAACTAAAGCATGTTTGCTATTTTGAAGGGACATGTGCTGCTAGGCTAAGAATCTTATTTTATAAATAATGTTAAATCAATGAAAATGGCTGAGATGGGGGAGGGTCTAGCTCTGTGTCCAGAGTGACTGCTTAGCATGCATGAGGTCCTGGGTTCAATCCCCAGCACCTCCATTAGTAGATAAATAAACAAACCTAATTACCCCCCCCAAAAAAACCCACAAAACAAAACAAAACATAAAAAAAAAAATTAAAAAAAAAAAAGCTGAGAAAACATTATTTACATGTTTGGTTTTTTAAAATCCTTTTCTTTCTTTTTTTTTAATTCAAAATTCTGTTCTCCATCCCAGAACACACTCCTCAGTACTCTGCCAGGGTGAAAGAAATGTTAACATTTGGTCACTGGAAAATAAACATAGAAGAGGAATTAGCATGTTACTGAACAGAGATTTAAGAAGATAATTCTAAGTGGGTATAGAAAAATTTATAGACCATAAGCATCTGTATATATACACCACTTATCACGTATGTGTGTTATAGGAACCATATGCATTAATAAATCTTCAAAAAGTAAGCACCTATATGTTCTTGTACTTAACAATGTCAAATTTTGTGCAGTTTAGTCTCTATTTCAGGAACTTTCCTTATTATGGTGATATAAAATGAACAAATAAAATACCCAAAACCTGGAGCATGGTTTACAGAGAAATACAGGTCACAAAAAAACCTAATAAAATAACTATGTGTACCATTGCTTAGGGGAATATTTTAGAGGAAACATTATTTTCACTCTTGGCCCCAAATGCCATCATCCACTTACGTTCTTTAACTGTCAACTTTTAATACAAAAATACCTTCAAGCTGATAATCATTTATAGTGACTTACAAAACTGACAGTAAATTTCAACACTACATAAAACAGTTCTATACACAGCTTAAAATTTTAAAGTTGTCCGCTGGCACTTGTTCTTTAGAGTTGGTAGACACCATAACTAGTACTGACCTCAATAAAAAACTGTTTTTAGTTTGTACGTATTTTTCAAAACCAGTATCACCTCACAAAAATCACTTCCTGCTGAAGAATCCTCTAACACAAACACCAAAACTATACTGCCAAAATATTTTAGGAAAGCATATAAACTTTTTAAGACCAGGCAAGACCAATGGATAAAAATTTACATTACCCAATCATATGTCCAGAGAAAAATAGGATTGTTCCTTTGATTCAATGAAGCATGTATCAGGTACAGATGAAAAATATGGCAAGTTACCTACTGTTTTTGGTTTAGAAGGGTATCTAAATAATTGCTGATACTACTAGAATGGATGTTTTTTAGGAGAAAAAAATGGTCGCATTTAGTAAATATACATGCTATATTCCAAAATTAAAAATGAAATTTCTTTTAAAACATTAGAATCTGGACTTTTTTTTTTTTTTTTTTACTTTTGGTGAACATTTAAGACCATTCTGCACATTATCAAAATGAAATCACTCTTTAATAACCTTAATATATATGTCCAATTTTTTTCTTTGCAGAAGAAAGCCAAACCAAATCTTAACAAACTATATTAACAGAACACTAAAAACTGACTTGTTCAAAATTTGGGAAATCTACTACTTTCATTATTCTGAAGAAAAATATAAATCCTCAAAATCCTACAAACAATTTCTAGTCCAATTTTCTATTACAAAAGTCCAAAAGCTAACTTCCTCACAACACTAAATAGAATTAAAAAGTTAACAGAAGTCTAAATTAAACAATCAGAATTATGAACAGTGTAACTAATCAAAATAATCCACTGATGCAACAAATATTTGACCAAGGGGGAAAAAAAAAACAAGCATTCTGATCAATTATATGGTTTTTTTTTTTTTGCATATTTTAATCTCAACTTTCAGCAAAGTAAATTATTATATAGGTTGATTTCAAGGACTGTTTAAATTTTGTAACATTACATTAGCAATTTAAACATCACCCTTTCTAAACCAAACCTGCGGTCCTAATCACCTTTTTTTTTCAGGAAAAGGAAAAGGATATCTTTTTTAAGATACATTGAATAGCAGTAGAAACATCTTAGTATTTCAAAATATTTACAAAGAACCCTGCTGATCCTGTGCATTTCGCTGAGGTGCTACCTGCACCCAGACTTCATCATCAGAAAAAGAGCTTGAACTTCCTGACTCAGAGTCCAACTCACTGAATCCATCTAAGTCCCATTCAGTACTAGACTCACTCCGTGCATCATCTTCCTCAGTGATGAAACTCTGACCAGGTTCAAGGCAGGAAGGATAAACACGAGCACAGAGGCAAATAAAGCCAGAGTCAAACTGCAAAAGTCCTAACATGGTACCTATATTAATCCACTGGTCTTCTCTAGTATCATATTCATACACAGTCACCCGGTTTTTTTTCCATTGTGGGGTAGTAGAAGTGATGAGGAGCAACTTCTGGCCATGATTGACAATCTGGTAGTTGTGGGTCTCAGAGTCCAGGGGAATATTACTAATCCGCCTCCACTCGCCCCTGGCTGGGTTATAGACCTTCATGACTGGGATGTCACAGATGCAATAGATCTCATCATTGAAGACACAGGCTTCCTGAAAGTCACTGCGTTTAAGAGAAGCACAATTCAGCCACATATTATGGCTAGGATCATAGCAGAGCATGCGCTTACTGTTCACAGCATAAAGATAGTTCTGAACCACTATTAGTTCAAAGGAATAGAAAGAATGGGGGACAGGTGCCACCAGAGCCCACTGGTTCCTCTGAACACTGTAGCATTCAACTTCTTTTAACTTAACTCCAGTAATAGGGTCTCGCCCACCCAAAATGTAAATGTAGCCATTGAGGTATGCCACATCCATGCCCTCACGGCAGAGCAAGCGATCCGCAAGTTGCTGCCAGCTGTTCTGGGCTGGCTTATACACCCAGAGGTCTTTCCTGGGCTGGGCGGCTAGATAGATGTCATGCTCTGGAGAGACACAGACAGCTGAGGAGGTGATAGTCTTAGTGTGAGCCAAGCTGGTCAAAGGTGATGGCATTGTGTAAATGTCCCCTGAGTATGGGTCATAGCATAAAAAGGGATCTCTGGGATGTCCAAAGAAGATCACCATCTCCTTGGCACACATACCCAGCCTCTGGGGTGGATTTTCTGCTATGGACACAACAGAGCTGCCGCTGCTGCTTTCGGGCTTTGGCACCAGAGACTTGTACAACATGTCACCATATCGCAGCTGCAAGGCCCCTTCAATAAGGTCCAGACAGTACTTCTTCACAATGGGCTTGGTTAACAGCCCTTCCAGGTAATCCTGATCCTCATCAGTGAAGTGGGTCCAGCGGACACACTTGAAAACTTCTGCAGCACTGGGACCCCGCTCCTTGGGAGCCGCCTCCAACCACTGCACCGCCACGTGACACACTGTCCGCTCACTCTCGATGTCTAGACTATCCAGGCGCAGGACAGCCAGCAGCTGGGCCAAGGTTAGATCTGCCAGAGACTCCTCCCTAATCGAACCCATCCGGCTGAGCTGCTTGAAGTTGTGGGCTATGAAGGACTGGGCCTGCGATCGCAGCTTGTGATGGTCGAAGGCGTCGGCGAATTTGAGGATGGCCGTGCAGTTAGTCAGGTCGAGGCGGCGGGCTAGGAAGGAGGCACAGGCTTCCCGCACATACTCCAGCTGCAGCATGTCGGAGGCCGCGTAAAGGCGTTGCACGTTGGCCTCACTTAGAGACACGCGACCCGTGTAGCAGTAATCGACCAACACCTCAAAGGATTCGGCATCCACGTCGTGCATGGTCACGTTCGTCTGCTGACTCTCGAACATGCCGCCGGTGAACATGCTCTTGAAGTAGGGACACGCGGCAGCCAGCACGTTACGGTTGCAGGAAAAAAGGCGACCCGTGCCAGGCCCGCTGCCAGGCGTGACCACCTCGATGGTCACATCGCAGAGCAGCCGCGCGTCGTAGAAGGACTTGAGCTGTGCCAGCAGGGCTGCAGAATGGGCCGTGTCTTTCAGCTCCTCTGGGCCCGTGAAAAAAGCTGAAACCGAGGGCTTGGAAATCCTCTTGGGCCGCCTCCCCCCGCGGGGACTGGCGAGGCGGCGAGAGCGCGGGGCTTCCTCCCGGGACTGCATGATGGAGATGGCGGCGGGGAGCTGAAGGCGAGAACGGGTGCAGGGACCGGGCTCTGGCGCCTCCTCACCCTCTTCTCGCTGACGCTAAGACCGCGGTGTCTCCGGAGAGACTGCACGCGGGCCGCGCTTACTTAACTCGGCCCTACGCCGCGGTGCCGCCTCCCTTTATCGCGTAGACAGAGTCTGACTCACCCTTTTCCGTTCCGCGCCCTTTCTCCGCCTCAGCTCGCCCTCACAGGACCTACTGGCTGGAACCGAGAGATCCGCCACCGCCGCGCTGGCAATGCCAGTAGGCGTCCAGGAGGACTACCGCTCCCAGGGTGCCTTTCGCGCCTCGAGGCATGCCGGGGCGCTCCAGACTCTGCAGCATAGGCTGCGGCACCCAAACCGCTTTGCATGTTGGGAGTAGTAGTTTGAGTAATATCGCGAGGTTTCTGGGGGTGGACTGCTTTGGCTAACAGAATTAGAAAGCGTTTATTCTCGATTTGATGCTTTAGTGCTTCGGGTTTGAAGTCCAGAGTAGAAGCCCCGTTTTAGTATTCATTAATTGTGTAACTTCTCTCTGAGAATTGTTCCTACTTTGTAAAATGAGGATAAGAGTATTTGGTAGGATTGTGTGAGGATAGAATGAGATAAATTGCATAGAACGTAGGACGCTTCAATAAATATTTGTTAGTTGGAACAATATTTAAGTGCTTACACCGTGCCTAAAATATAGATTAAATTATTGCCGACTTTTCTTTTTATAATTTCTGAAAAATGAGGCATCCCGTTATTTGAAACCAGAAACAGTTTCTGCAAGGAAAACTTTAGTGTTTAATGTTGCTTCTTTTGAAAGGTTCTGAAGGGTATTACACTATTTTCAATACTAAACGATGTATGGGGTGTCTTACACAAAGGTGAGGTCCTACACAACATTTGTGGATGAACTTAAATATGCAAATCAGGCATATTAATAGACAGTTGGATCTCATCAAACCAATACTTCGTCTCCTGAGGAACAAAGATTATTTTCATTACCTCTTAATACGAGTGTTACTCATACTGCTCCTTTCACTAGCTTCCCACAAATCAGTTGAAGATTCTGAAATTGTCTTTATTAAGGAGTTTTAGGGAGAGTTTTAAATTAAAATATTTAAACAAACATGCTTTGTATTGTACAAAAAGCACAAGATCCTCAAAGCTTGGTATTCATGCATACCCTAACATGCCTTGAAATAACACAGTGTAGTCTATGCTTTACAAAATGTTTTACATATGTACCAATCGACGTTGTTACTTAAATAGTCAAAATCAAGTGCTTACAGATTTTTATTTAAGTTAGAGAACTTCTATTTAAAAACCAGAGTGCTCCGGCTGCTAGTTTGTCATATGTTACCATAACCTAATAAAAGAAATCTTTAGTATTAACATAAGTAGATGGATAACACATAGCAGGAGAATAACTCTTAAATACTTTTTCTCTCTTCTCCTATTAGCTGAAGAGGGTCTAGTGGAAATACTCCAGGACAGAGACATTAAACGAAGTGGGGCTCAGAGCTCCAATATCTCTTCTGTACCTTTGTTAGATATCCTTCAGATATACCAGAGAGAACTGTCATTAGTTAACACTGATTTCTTTCTTACCTGCACTAAACACCAGCTAGGGAAAAAGCAATTAAAAATATTTTATGTTGATGAAGTATACATAATATAAGTTACCATTTTAACTTTTTTTAAATTGTTCATTTCTTTGGCGTTAAGTATATTCACACTGTTTTGCCACCATCACTACCACCTATTCTCCAGAGCTCTTTTCATCCTGCAAAACTGAATCTTTGTACCCACTCATAATAACTCTCCTTCCCCCTCCCCCAAATCTCTGCTAACCACCATCCTACTTTGTGTCTCTTTGAACCTGACTACTCTAGGCGCTTCGTAGAAGTTCAGTGATTGATTTTTATCTTCCTTACATCTGCCCATACTTTGTTATTTGGTTTAGATTACCTTTCACAGAACTCAAAATATTTAGTAGATACTGTGCTCTACGGCCTGGAGCAGTGCTGTCATAGAACTTTATGTAATGTTGCAAATCTATTTTTGTCTGTGCTGGCTGATCCAGTAGCCAGAAATCACCTGTAGTTCTTGAGTACTTGAAGTGTGGCTAGTGCCACCGAAGAACTGAATTTTAAGTTTTAGAAACACAGCATTGTTATCCATGCACTTCAGTGGAGAAAGGAAAGTCTTCTCAACAAATAGTGTTCAAACAACATAAAAAAAGATTAACTTTGACCCCTACCTTACACCATAAATGAAAATTAAATCAAAATGGATCTTAATATTAAACCAAAAACTTAACTAGAAAAGGGAAAACTATAGAGCTTCTAAAAGAAAACATAGAAGACTATCTCTGTGACTTTGAGATAGGCAAAGATTTCTTAGGGCACAAAAAACAGTAATCTTAAAAAAAAATTGATAAAATGAACTTCAACAAGATCACAAGGTTTTGCCCATCGAAGGCAATGAAAACAAGATAAAAAGGCAAGCCATAGGTTGGGAAAAAATATTCATCATACATATACCCAACAGCTAATGAATATATGAAAAGCTGCTTAATGCCATTCATTATCAAATGAATGCAAATTAGAGCCACAGTGAGAAGACACTGAACACCTGAGACAGGAGGGAAGGGGGCAGGCCACAACCATTAAAAGAATGACACAGCCATTAATACCAAGATGGTGGAAGATTGAACTGCCGGTAGACCTTGGTCTTCATTATACCCTAACTAAAATATAATAGGATGCTAAATGGTACTCTTACAGGTGCCAGGACCATTTAAGGCTGACCATAAATGGTCAAAAGGTTGGTGATGGCTGAATTCCCAGGAATCCCACCCACATCCCCAAAGTAGTTGGAATAATCCTCCCACTTATTAACATACAAAGTTACAGAGCCCATAAAAACTAACAACATCGCGACTCGTGCTGTGCTCCCTTCTGAATGAGATGGACTGCAGTCTGTCTATGGAGAGTTTATCTACTTTTACTTTAAACTGAGCACCTAAACCCCACACTTTGTGGCCTTTTTCTTGCCTTCTGAAACAGCCTGCACTCTATGGAGTATGTATCTCTCTGAATAAATCTACCTTTACTCAACTGTGGCTTGCTCTTGCACTCTTCCTGCACAAAGTGAAGGACCCACACTTGGGGTGGGGCACATCCCAGAGATTTGACTGAGACCTGAGACACAGCCATCCTCTCACTCTACATTTTTCCTGTGTCACACCCACTAGAATTACTAACCTTAAAAAGATCAATAATACTAAATGTTGGTGATGATAGGGAGCCACTGGAACCCTCATATATTAATAACACGAATATAAACTGGTATACTCACTTTAAAAAACTGGTAGTTTCTTTTAATGTTAATTGCCTGATAATTTCATTCCCAGGCATTTGCCCAAGGGAAATTAAAACATGTCTAGAAAAAGACTTGCACAAGAATGTTCATAGTAGCTTTATCCATGTATTCATACAGTATACTACTACTCAGAAATAAAAAAGAAACAACCTTTGATATATGCAGCAATGTAAATGAGTATCAAAAAATGTTAATACAGGGGTAAGTAATAGCTCAGTGGTAGAGAACAGGCTTAATATGCATGAGATCCTGGGTACAATCTCCAGTACCTCCATGAAAAAAAATTTGAACAAAAGAAGCCAGATATACAGGAGTACATACTGTATGACCATTTATATAAAGTTCCAGGACAGTGAAAATAAGCTAGGGTGAATAAAAATCATAGTAGAGGCCACCACTGTTGGTGGGAGAGCAGTGGCAGGTTGCTAGATTGACTGGAAAGGAACACAAGGAAGCTTTCAGGGGTGATGGAAACGTTCTTTTCTTGGTTGGGCTGGTAGTTACACTGGTGTATGCAACTGTCAAACTCAATTGACTGTCTCAAGATCTGTGCATTTAATTTACTGTAAATTATAATCCTCTTTGGAGGATCCACTTCAGAATTGCTAGCAGGAAATAAAGTTGCAGAATTCCTTGCCAGGAAATCATGAAGATAGTTCAGTCATAAAATAAGAAAGTTCGCGTCTAACGGTGTATAGACCACGTGGTGCCAGTTCTCCGTAGATGTGGTGTTGCTGTAAACACCTGGGAGAAGGGTGCCTCATGGCAATCTTTGAGGACTTCAGCATACTGGATCTTTCAAATGCATAGAGTCCCTGAGTGCCCAACTTTACGTTCCAATATTCTTTCACTCCTGACCCAACTTCATTAACAGCATACACATTATTCATGTTTCCTCAAGATCCCTTGGAATTTGCACAGTCCTCTACAGGACTTGGCAGGAAGATAGAAGAGCTGTTTTTGCCTGATAATTAAGTCTCAGTCATCAAGCCAGGGTGTTAGTTCTTCAGGAATCTAACTTCAACTCTATGTGTGAACTTTTCCAGTAGCGGGATGTTTTCTTCAGAGGAGGCTGAAGCATATCAGTGGTATTGCCACCATTTCCATTTCTGGGTGACTTTGAACATTTTTCTCTTGCAGGCAAGACATCTTCTGAGTCTGTGACTCTTCACTTTTCTTTTTCTACATCCAAAATGACTCTCACTGCCTTTACTCTTTAGTGCCAGTAGATTTTTTTTAATGCGTCCACTATTTTCTTTTCTTTTCTTTTTAATGGAGGCACCGGGGATTGAACCCAGGACCTACACTCTACCATTAAGCTATTTCTCTCCCCTCAGTGGCTCCACTCTTGCTCAGTTGGGGCGGGCCTAGTGAGCTGTCCCAGGCATGACTTCTATCCCACATTGCTTATTGTCAGCTAACTTGTTTCAAACCTGTTATATACATAAAAAAATTTTAAAAATTATTATTGAAACACTTTGTATTGAAGTATGGCATAGAAACAGAAAAGGGAACAAATCAAAATTATAAATGCACTGAACCATCATTAGCACATTGGCAGCATCTCAGAAACTTCAGCCCCAAACACAAGGTCTTCCTAATCACTACTGCCCCCAACAACATGAAAGTCATATGCTTTTAAAAATAATTTCCTTTAATTTTTAGTAGACTGTAGTAGTTTGGTGATCCGTCCCTTGACTCAATTAAAAATATCCCTATGATTTATTCTTTTTAAATTTATTTTTTTTAATGGAGATACTGGAGATTGAACCCAGGACCTCACACATGCTAGGCATATGTTCTGCAGAGCTATATGCACACCCACCCCAGCTTTATTTTTTAAAGCTTTTTATTTTTTGATATCCTATTTTGGGGAGGGGGGAAGTAATTAGGTTTATTAATTTTTTTTTAAGTGGAGATTTCTGGGGATTGAAACCAGGACCTTGTGCGTGCTAAGCATGCCCTCTACCACTGAGCTATATCCTCCCTTCCTTATTCCTTGATATTCTAAAGGTGTTATGCATATGAGGCAATAAACTTTGGCTCTCTGGATTTTTTACAAGAAACTTAATTTATCTTTGGTGTAGTATGCACACTCCTAACACTTTTCTACTAACAGTTAAAGATGTCAAGTTTATCTTTGTAACTGGGGAGACTAATAGGTCTATCTGAATAAAGCAAGATCATGAGTTGAACTGAATCTCACTGTATGAAAATAAAGTATATAACAACTGAAAGTACTTGTTGATTAAATACCAGACGACCTAGAACCCTGCTACTCCAAGTGGTGTTTGTGAGCCAGCAGCATCCATCATCACCTGGAAGCTTGTTGGAAATACAGAATCACAGGCCCCAGACCTACTGAATCAGAATCTGCATGATGGCAAGCTTGCCAAGTGATTTGTATAAATACAGAGATTTGAGAAAAACATCAAATTAGACTGTCTTCACTTTGCCTTGTTTCACACAATATTTTAATATTTACATTTCCTTGGATAAACGTTTCTGTTACGTAAAATGCCTGAAAACAAAAATCAGTTTCTGTGTTTCTAACTTGTACCCTGAAACCCCCTATTCAACATTATTTCAAATTAAATCACATCCTCCAGGGACATCACTTTTCTGGGGGGTGGGGAGAGTAGGGGGAAATGCCTACCCCTAGGGAAATAATGATATTGATTCAAATAGGATTAAATTCTGTCTCATCTCAGATAAAGTGAGAGGAAAGACAAAGGAAAGCTTTCTTTAAAGAATGTCAGCTAATAAATTTGGAAAGAATGTAAGAATGAGAACATCACCATTTTGTAACTCCAAATGTAATAGCTGTTTCAGGCAAAGCAAGATCATTCATTGATGTTAAATCAATGAGATGAAAGGTCATCGGATGTAACAAATTACCCCCAAAATTAGCAGCTGAAACTAAGAACCCTTAATATATTCAGTTTCTGAAGATCAGGTCCTGGAATTAGGGGTGCGTCCAACTAAAGGGCTCTCCTGAAATCACAGTTAAGACTGTCCACAGTCATTTCAGGACAGGACTAGGGCTAAATGGTCGGCTTCTAAGCTCATTCATGGGCTAGCTGGAAGGCTGCTCAGGGCTGTTGGACAAAGGGACTCAGTTTTTCCAATCAATACAGCCACTCCATAGGGTTGCTCACAATATCATCTTGCTGCCACCAACACAAGTGACCCAAGAGAGAGGCAGAGACAGAAAAACAGAGACAGAGCTAAAAGCAAGTTTTTTTTTACAACCTAATATCAGAAGTGACAATCCCACCACTTCTACTGTATTCTATTTGTTGGAAAAGAATCAATAAATCTGGCCTATATTCAAGGGGAGGAGATTGCACAAGTGCATGAATGCCAGGAACAGGGATCTCCCTGGGGTCATTTCAGAAGCTGCCTTGCACGATGAGAAATCCCATGCTTATATGAAGCCAAAGTATTACCCCACAGACTAAATACTATTAAGAACATGTACCATTACCATGAAGAGATTTGACAGTTTCCAAACTTAGCATCATTAAAGTGGAACTTCCTGACATGATAAAATGTCACATCATCTATGAAGTAGTCTTGCCAAATGTGTTTAATCTGAACTGAATTAATCTTTAGACATAATTTTACTTTATAGTACACTGAGAGGGATGGATGAAAGTTACCAACAGAATGAGGAAGCAGCCAGAAACATTTAGAACGTAGGCTATTCTATAAAACAACCTTGTAGGACTCTTAAAAAGGTCAGTGTCAGGGGGGAGGGTATAGCTCAGTGGAAGAGTGCATGCCTAGCACGCATGAGGTCCTGGGTTCCATTCCCAGTATCTCCATTAAATAAATAAAGAATCCTAATTACCTCTCCCCATTAAAAAAAAAAAAGGTCAATGTCATGTGGAAAAAAGGTTGGGGGTTAATCCAAAAACTAAAGAGATACCATCAAATGCAATGTGTGAATCTTGGTTGGATCCTGGATTGGACAAAACAAACAAAAACAGCTAAAAAAAAAAAAAGACACTTTGGGGATAACTGAAGAAATTTTAATATGTAATAGCTATTAGATCATATTATACAATTATTAAATTATTATTAAATTAGATGTGATAATAGAGTTATAATTTTGTAGAATGTCTTCATTCTACAAAATGAAGTGTCTTCAAAATGTGTCTTCATTTAGGAGATATATGAGATCTAGGAGATTTTTTAGGAGAGTTATGAGATCTGCCACCAACTTTTAAATAGTCCAACAATCACTGTGTGTGTGTGTGTCTGTGCATGTAAGAAGAAAACCAAATGCGGCAAAGTGTTACCAATAGCTGAATCTAGAGTATATAGTGTTCACTGAACAATGTTTCCTAAATATTATTTAAAAAAACTTTTCTGTGTGCTTGAAAAATTTCAAAATGCAAATTGGGGAAAAACTTTCTCTCTCATCTTTACCTCCAAATGACTCGATTGGTCTTAAAACTATTTTAGCTAGTCTCCACTGGTATATAGTTCCTCTAATAACCACCCTCTTTTTTACTCAAGAAACTTCCTGAGAAAAATTACTAAGCACAACATGCCACTTTGAATTAGAGTTGTTGACTTTCATTTTGGCTCCCCCTCAGCTGGGGGCTCTGTAAGGTAAGGACTAGGTTTTATATATCACTGCACAAAAGCAACCACATGAATTCCTCATATTATACCACATCTATTGATGCTTATTAAGTCAAAGAACAGTAAGAAATAGAAGTCAAGCAGAGTCTACTTTAAATATTGACTTGAGAGCAGAATTCATTCAGCTCTCAAAGAACTCTACAATCTGCATCCTAGAGATGCTCATGGTTATTGACTCACATTTTCCACAACTTTTATTTATTTTTTTATTTAAAAGTAGCAGCTTTAGTCCTAACTTTAACATGATTAGCAGTACTTTGTCTTTAAATAGGAGTTTACAAAGAAGTTTATACATCTATACCACTAAATTTTACCATGGGGAAAGCCCTGAAGTAGAAGATGAAAAATGTGGGTAATTTATAGATGGTTAAAAAAGGCATATGAAGAGAACAAGTGACCTGTCCTAAAGCACATAATCAATTCTCAATACTTTCTCCTTTCAATGATGCATGTTTCACTTCGACTTGAAGAGTTAAATTGTACTTTACCAGAAACCTAAAATAGAAGGTCAAGAAATGTGACTTGATTCACTAAAAAATATATTTGTGAGTACCGTGTATTTTTAGCTGCACTTCATGAACTTCCATAAGGATTTCCATGCCTCTGTCTGCTTCTTGACATAGGTCCATTTTATTTATATAATAAATAACAAATCAGGATTTATTTTGCTGACTTAAGGTTTTCATCCAAAAATTCAGTAACAGCTTCTTCATCCGCTGATTGAAGCAGTCTCTGTATTAACTGATCCAGGCACTTCTCCCCACACAAAAATTCCTGGTAAAAGAGAGAGTTACTAGGAAAACCTGGTTACCAGAAATACAGGAGAAACACAACAAAGAAGCAAGCGTATATTTATTTCGTTTCTTTAAAGTCATTATTTAATAGTGACAAAGGATTACGAATCTACAATATAATGAACACAATTGCTAGTTTGCGAGGATCCCTGCTTAATATTGGCTTTTCTATGTAAAAAGTGAATCCAAAAGAGTAAATGGAATGATATTCTTTCTTAAATTGTTTAAATTAGCATTTTGTTTAAAAATCAATCTTCTGGGATTTGGATCTTTCTTACAGCTCTCCAGACAACAAAACAGAGATCTGAATCAACTTTTGAAATTGATATCCACCTCCCTCTCTTAAAATTCCTTTGCTCGACTTTTCTGACATCACTCTCCTAGGTTCTCAAACCATCTTTGGGAAGATGTGTTTGCTGGAACCTTTCTCCTCTAGTACCCTAAAAAAGATAAGGCTTTTTATTCTTGCCCTGAAAATCTCACCCTTTTCATCATGTCACGTTATTTCCCAAGGGCAAAACAGACTAGAATGCCTTAATGGCCCAGGTATCTTGCTGCCATGGTAAGATCCATGATGTTCCGGGCCATTTGCTGCCTTGCCAGATTCTCTAGACCTGGCTCAGATAAAGCCTTCCTGAACATTCTCATGCCAACCTTCCAAACTCAACTTATTTAGTCTGTAAGTGGTTTATAATAGTTCTCCTTTTTCTTAAATTAGAAATACAGTGGTTTTACATTATCTAACATACATCTCACAAATGTTCTTCTAGGGCAGTGTACCCAAGCAATAGAAATAAAAGCAAGAATAAACAAATGGGACCTAATTAAATTTACAAGCTTCTGCACAGCAAAGGAAACCATAAATAAAACAAAATGACAACCTACAGAATGGGGGAAACTTCTTGCAAATAAAACTGACAAAGGCTTGATCTCCAGAATATAAAAGCAGCTCATACAACTTTATAAGAAAAAAACAAACAACCCAATCCAAAAATGGGCAGAAGACCTCAACAAGCAATTCTCCAAGGAAGACATACAAATGATCAAGAGGCACATGAAAAGATGCTCAATATCACTAATTATCAGAGAAATGCAAATCAAAACTACAATGAAAATCACACCAGCCAAAATGGCCATCATTCCAAGGTCCACAAATGACAAATACTGGAGAGGCTGTGGAGAAAAGGGAACCCTCCTACACTGCTGGTGGGAATGCAGTTTGGTGCAGCCACTGTGGAAAACAGTGTGGAGATTTCTCAAAAGACAGGGAATAGACTAACCATATGACCCAGGAATTCTGCTCCTGGGCATATAACCAGAAGGAACCCTACTTCAAAAAGACACCTGCACCCCAATGTTCATAGCAGCACTATTTACAACAGCCAAGACATGGAAACAACCTAAATGTCCATCAACAGATGACTGGATAAAGAAGATGTGGTATATTTATACAATGGAATACTATACAGCCATAAAATGACAACATAACGCCATTGGCAGCAACATGGGTGCTCCTGGAGAATGTCATTCTAAGTGAAGTAAGCCAGAAAAAGAAAGAAAACTACTATATGACATTGCTTGTATGTGGAATCTAAAAAAAAAAGAACATAAATACAAAACAGAAACAGACTCATAGACATAGAATATAAACTTGTGGTTGCCAAGGGGGCAGGGGGTGGGAAGGGACAGACTAGGATTTCAAAATTTGTAGATACTGACAGGTATATGCAGAATAGATAAACAAAATTATACTGAATAGCACAGGGAAATATATACAAGATTTTGTGGTAGCTCACAGTGAAAAAAAATGTGATAATGAATATACATATGTTCACGTATAACTGAAAAATTGTGCTCTACACTGGAATTTGACACAACATTGTAAAATGACTATAACTCAATTTAAAAAAATGATAAAAAAAAATAAATAGAGTGGTTTTAAAATCTAGAAGTCCTGTGTAATTGAAAAATATTTATGCTGAAATATTTCAGGGACAAGTGTCCTGAGGTCTGCAGTGTGCTTTCAAATGGTTCAACAGCAACACAGGTATATATATTTAGAGAAAGGGGAAGTGGAGGAGGAAGAGAAAGCAAATCTGGCAACATGTTAACAACTATTGCATTTAGGTAGAGGGTATAAATGAACTACTTTAAAAATGTGTGCTTGAAATTTCAAAATAAAAAATCAAGGGAAAAAATTCTCCCTTATATTAACCATTAAACAATACCATCACTGGATGAAAACTGTTTCAGTTAAGCCTTCACTGCAATTCCTCTCTGAGAAATGAGTTAAAATAATAACTTCGAGTACCTTTCTCTGTCTCTGTTTTTTTTTCTCTTTTGGCAGGAAGAAGGTAATTAGGTTTTTACTTATTTATTTATAATGGAGCTACTGGCAATTAAACCCAGGACCTTGTGCATGCTAAGTGCGTGCTCTACCACTGAGCTACACCTTCCCCCATCAAGTACCTTTCTTGTGTAATAAAGGTTCCGCATAATAGAGTTGTTTGGTTTAAGTGAATTAGCAGTCTTATATTTTAGAAATGCTCACAATCCAGACATTGGCTTAATAGAAATATTTTAATGTTGGCACCTGGAACATAGAACATTTAAAGTTTAGACATAGGCATAAACTAATCTTATATTTAGTCTTCAATGGTCTTGAAGTTAAATTTTAGGTTAAGTGTACACATTTATCTCTCAAATTAAACTGTAGGGGAAGAGATATACCTATTAGCTTTGCATTCCACAAAACACCAGTATATAGTAAAATGTCAATTAACTTTTAAAATTAAACAGAAGGCAAAGCACTATGATTAAATTTTTAAATTAAGAAAACCCTTTTGAACATACTGTGAAAACTGCTTATAAAATGAATGTGCCTGGGAGGAAAGGGTATAGCTCAGTGGCAGAGCACATGCTTAGCATGTACAAGGTCCTGGGTTCAATCGCCCACCACCTCCATTAAAATACAAAAACAAAATGAGTGTGCCTGTAGCTCAAATTATTATGATACTGCCAAGGTGATTTCATCATCTGGAAAGTATGTTGAAAGGACTGTCACTCTTACTGATTGATAATCACATCACATTTAGTAAATTCAACTGGATTAACCAGAGTGCTAGGTACAAAGATCAAAGATAAAGGAATTGTAGGGTTTTTTTGTATACATTTTTTCATTGAACTATAGTCAGTTTACAATGTGTCAATAGGAGCTGCAGTTTTTAACTTTCAGAAGTTCATGATCCAGTGGAAGAGCCAGGTAATGCATAACCATCCTAATACAGTGCAAGAGATTAAAAAATAAAGGAAGAAAAAATTTGCATTAGATCTTAAAAAGAGAATAGAATTTCTCCAAATAGAAGCAAAGAGCATTTCAGTCGAAAGAATGAGTATAAGGAAAGGTATGAAACAAAGTACATTTAAAGCCCAGGGCAGGGGTTAATTTCGGGTGTAATTGGAATAAAAGGCAGAGGATAGGCTGATGCTAAAGAATCTGCAGAAGGACTTTGAGAAACAGAATAAAAATACAAAACAATATGGTAGTCTGTACTTACTATCTGGATAAATAAAAATAAAATTACTTACAAGGAAATTCATAATAAGAATACTGGGTGACCTCAGAGAACCCAAGGACGAGAATATACAGGGTGATGCCACCACCTGAGAATGAAGCTGGGCCTTAGGAATAAATGGATCTGAGGATTCATATAAGGATTCTTTCCATCCTTTTCTCCCATTTTTGCTCCTTTTGTAATAAATAGGGAAGAACAAATCTGACTCTATATTAGGTCTACTTCTTTTACTTCAGCCTTTGGATTCTATTGCTTGTTAATCCCTAAAGGGATGTTGCCTATAAGCTTAAATTATACGTAACGGATCATTTCTGGGACCTCTGCCTCCCAGGTAATGAGCATTAAGCTAAAATACCTTTGTTTAGCTCACAGGAAACATCCTGACCAGACCTGCCTGTGAATGGCTGAAGGGAGGAAGAAATGAACACCTCTCCTCTGGAGTCTGGCTGGAACCAGGACTTTACCCCTTCCCCTTTTAGTATAAAAGAAGTCTGCATTCAAACTTGGGGAAGATGGTTCTTTGGGACGCTAGTCCCGCATCTTGTCAATCTGCTGGCTTTCTGAATAAAGTCATTATTCCTTGCCCCAACAACTCATCCATCAGTTTACTGGCCTGTTGTATGGTATGGTGAACAATATGAACTTGGACTCTGTAATACTTTAATATATCAGCTTTATTCATCTCTCACTGAAGATTGCTTTCTTCCCATGGTTGGAAATGTGGCCTCTAATCTCCTATAAGCTTTCCATATTTCAGCTTTATCCACCGAGAGAGAATGATCCTCTTTGTCTTCAGTTTAAACATCCTGGGAAGAAACTCATTGACTGAGGCTTGTTTGGATTTCCTCCCCAGACAAACCAATTACTGTCTTGGGTCAACATCATGATCATGGAAGAACACAGCAGCTCCATCAGGAACTACGAGGATGGAGCAGGGAGAAGGCCAGGCCCTTGAATAAGGGAGGAGAGCTCAGCAGAGTCCCATAGGTGCCTGCTTTCTTTCCCCTCCCCTCCTTCCATCCTGTCACAGTGGTTGCCCAGCGTTGAGGCCTTTATCACTTTTCCAGTCTCATCTGCAACCATTCAGTTCCTAAATTATTCACTCCGACTAGTCTCTTTGCTGTCCAGCATATAGATTTTGATGTTTTACTGCATTTTTCCCCCATACCATTTTCAAACTTTTTCCTTTCACTAACCTGGAATGGTTTCTTTCAAATTCCAATAAGTTGGTTAGTGATCATTAGAGCAAACCAATAAGATTGTCCTTATTCTTTCTCTTTTTGTTTTGTTTTTTTGGGTTTTTTGGGGGGTGGGAGGGCAGTAATTAGTATTTATTTATTTATTTTTAGTGGAAGTACTGGGGATTGAACCCAGGACCTTGTGCATGCTAGGCACACACTTTTACCACTGAACTATACCCTCCCCCCTGTTCTTATTCTTCCTGAGTCTGGCACGCTAGTTTAGTTAGCAATAACATGTTAGGTATTTAAGCCAAAGTCTGATATTTTATAACTATAAAAGCCAGTTACTCTGCCTCTGTTTCATGACTGAATACCAAACTGAGAACGTGTGTGTCCTTCTAAAACATGCTACTGGTCATAGAATGTGTCTGTCTTATGGAAAACCATCACCACTACTAGAAAAACAACTTAAAAATTATGGTGTAATTAATAATATGGCTCAACAGGCTTGGTTATTACTGTGTGTTTCCGGAGAAAAGGGAAGTTAGCAAATATCTTCTCTTTTTCAAAAAGGCTCTCACATTCCTATGCAAGACAGCCTTCAATTGCCGAGAAGACAGAGGAAATGGCATAAGAGACAAAGAAATTTCTAAATATGTTAAAGACACAGACATTTCCTTTGTAAAATTAAGACTTTAATTTTGTGTATAGAATGAGACAGAATTAAGTGAAAGAAGCCCGAGGTATCACATGGTACCAAGGACAGGGATCAAAACCTTCTATCTCCTGCCTTTTCCACACAGTCCTCTCTGGGAACCAGTTCATTTTCTCCATCAGTGGAAGCAGAAGGGCAATTTGTGCTTCACCATTAATGTGTTAATGTCAGTGATCCCGGCGACCTGGATTTAGGTTAATGTTCAAGCCAAACTGACAGTCTTCCCCGCCCCAACCCAACCCAGCATAATTGTTAACATCTGAATCTAACGAAGACACACTGGGGAAGGCAGAACTCTAAGATGCCCCCTGGTGTACACACCTGGCATAACTCCCTCCCTCAAGTGCAGGCAGAAGCTGTGAATATGATGGAATATCATTTCCAGTGATTGGATGACTAGTTAGTTGACTTTGAATCAATCAAAAGGAATATTATTCAGGTGGGCCTGACCTAAACAGGTGACCCCTTAAAAAGGCCATTCTTGCAAGAGCTTCAAAGTTGGAGAGGGCACAGGGAGGGGGCTATATAGCAAGCAACTGTGGTTGGTCTTTGGGAGCTGACAGCAGCATACAGCTGATGGCCAGCAAGAAAATGGGGGCTTCACTCCTACAACTCAAAGGAATGGAATTCTGCCAACAACCACATAAGCTTGGAAGAGAACTTCAAGCTCTAGAAAGACATGCAGCCTGGCCAGCACCTTGATTTCAGCCTTGTGAGATCAAAGCAAAGAACTCAGCTCTGTCGCGCCTGAATTTGTCGTGCCTACAGTAAACGTGAGATAATAAGTAGGTATTATTTTAAGCCACTAAGTTTGCAATAATGTTACACAGCAATAGAAACTTGGTAGACATATATTGAAAATACATTAATACATTGTGATTGCATAACAAAGAATTTGGAATTTAAAAGCAAGTTGTTTCAAATTTACATAAAGACCATATTTCTTATTTGCAAACTAATAAAAATGTTTGCAGGTTTGGGGTACTAATATAAACTATCTTAATGATTTTAAATTACTCGGTAATATTTCAGAGATGATGCTCTAGAATTTGATTATACTTTCTTCGAAAATAAAAGGTATATTAAGCACACTCAGTGGTATTACCTTAATATTACGAACTTCATATGCTATCCTGTGGTCAGTGACTCTATCCTGGGTGAAATTATATGTCCGAATTCGCTCTGACTGGGCTCTTGTTCCCACCTGTGCCATCACAAAAAACAATTCAGATTTGAACTTGATAATTACCTTTAATACAATGGAGAAAGTACTTGAAAAATGACTCTTATCTTTTAACAGTTTAAATATTTTCTAAAGTCATATATACAAAGTGAAAAGGAACAAGAATGGGCAGAATTTATTAAGACTACAGGTTTGTAAAGCTTAGCCACGGGATAAGAATTCATGTTTCTTTGGTACCTCAAACTCCAAACATTTAAAACAAAATTATTTTTCTATCTCAATCGGTTCTTCCTCCTGGTTTCTATAAGTGACCCCACAATGTTCCCTATGGTCTAAGTAGGAAACTCGACATCTTGCATTTTAACAGACATTTCACGGGTGCTTACTATTTGCCAGGCTTTACAGACACTGAAATGACCACAATCATGCCATTCTCTTAACTGCCCACTTCCAATGGTTTCAAGGGTTTTATTATATCCTGCTCTTTCCATTTCTACTATCCATCGTTCGAGGGCTCATTACTTTCACTACATTCCTGTAGAAGTCTCCTGAGTGATCCTCCACTTCTCGGCTTATGTTCCCTGCTTAGTTTTTGTAGAGCAGAGTTTTCAGATAAATTTCTTTCTTAGGCTCCTTTTTGTCTACTGAGCAGACACAACTCAACTCAGCTTTCAAGACCACTTCATAATGTGGCCACCTTTCCCAACATTGTTTCTGAAAATTATCTGAAATTTCTATAATGTCATTTCATTATGTCATATCATTATGACATGCAAGTCTGTTAACTCTGCTAAAACATCATCTCAAGGGATGCCCTTCCTCAACACTCCCCTACCATCTCTGTCTTTTCTGGTCCCAACAATTGAAATATGTAATTTTCCTTCTTTGAAACCCCATGCACTTGGATCTTCACGGCACACCAGTCTGCCTTATGCTATGATTATTTGTATTCTTTTTTTTTCCTTAAAAATTTTTTTTATTGAAGTATAGTTGATTTACAGTGTTGTGTTAATTTCTGGTGCACAGCATAGTGATTCAGTTACACACATATATAGTCTTTTTCATTATCAGTTATTACAAGATATTGAATGTAGTTCTCTGTGCTCTACATTAGGACCCTGTTCTTTATCTATTTTATATACACTAGTTTGTATCTGCTAATCCCCCACCTGCCCCCGGTTACTTGTGCTCTTAGTCTAGTCTGCTCATCTTCCCTCCCTCCCCGACATACAATGCACATAGCACTCTCTCTTACTCACTTTCACCTTTTAAGATTAAAAAAAAAGACATTTATATAACGTATTCTCCAAAGCAAATAATATGAAACTGAACTCCAAAGTATGGCTGAGCATCAGGAGAGTTCTTTCTCCCCTTAACAGAGGCACTGGGGATTGAACCCAGGACCCTGTGCACTCTCATCCACCACACTGAGAATTTTTAAAAATTAGCTTCCAAAGCCCAACCTAAGGTATACTGAGTCACGGGTTATATATTTTTAAACCATTCCCAGGCCATCCATTCTGCAACAAGCCAGGTTTGGAAACCACTATCCCAAAGCACCATATGAACACCTAGGAGCCCATCCAGATCAATTATATCAGAATTTCTAGGGGAGGGGGGGCCTAGACATCTGCAAAGCTCTCTAGGTGATAAGTGAGCCAAGGTTGAGAACCTGGCATAATGCCTTCCATATAAAGGCTGCTGGGGGCATGGGGGTATAGCTCAGTGGTAGAGCGCATGCTTAGCATGCGAGAGGCCCTAAGTTCAATTCCCAGTACCTCCATTAAAAGAAAAAAAGAAAAAAGAAAAGCCATTGTATACATTAGTTGGAGAATAACTTCTAATCATCAGAAATATCTACTAAAAAATTTCACATGATGGACAAGTTAACTGGGAGGCACAGAGGGCTCCTCTGGCCTCTCAAAGCAGACTACTGAAGAAGATACACATGCGTACAATTTGCGTAAAGCCGATCTTCAATACTTTAAAAATTACTACGTGGACCATCTGATGCCAAAATGTCAAATGGCAAGTAAATCCCAAGGTCTTTTATTAAATCAAATGTGGCAGAGCTGACGGTGCGTACGCCATCACTCAGTCGCCAAGAAGCAATGATTTGTAAATGAGCACCTCTATCCGCAAACGTACACACGGATGCAGTGCCACAAACCGGGGCTACCACGGATAAAGGAGTAATATATTATTTTTCCTGTGACTTTGACTACTGGCAGGTCAGAATGTGGGTAAGGGGAACTAGAAAGGCAAACTGTGAAAGACTAGGGCACCCAGGTGAAAAGAATAATGTTTAGCTTTATACAAGTTAACCTAAAAGACCACAAAAATCTTCCAAATTTACTGTAGCATAGCCACCTACAAATAACACAAAAGCACAGTTATTTCTGGGTTCCATTTTCTCTTTCAATCTCTCTCAAACTTTACCTTTATTAGAATTAAAAATCATACAACACTTTGTTTACTTAAAACAATGACATTTTCTTGTAATGAGCCATAACGGAAAAGAAACTGAAAATACATGTATGTAGGTATATGTATAACTGAATTGCTTTGCTGCACACCTGAAACTAACATTGTAAATCGACTATACTTCAATAAAAATAATAAGAAAAAAATGACATCTTGCTTACAACATCTATTTACACACTCAAATAAATAATACTAAGAATGTATACAGTGCAAAATTCAAAAAGTACAAAATGGTACATAGCAAAAAAAAAATAAATCTCCCTTCTGCTCCTTGTTCCCAGACTGCATCAGAAGCAATCACTATTAACCAGTTTTTGCAGTGTCACATATTTTTGATCTCACATAAAATTATAATGAAAGCATAGGTTTTTAAATTTAAAAAGCTTAAATGTCTCCTAATCTCCAGAGAACTATCTTTTACACTAAGTCCCTCAAAAGACAATCATTATGTAAACTGGGAAGGAAACAACTGGGAAATAATTTTTAGTTCACACATATCTCCTCTACCATTTAGAAATAGGTATGTCCAAATTTAGCTATAACCCAACAGCCTTAAATATTGCTATTTACAAATAGCATGTTTTCCTATGCTCCAACATATTTCCATTCGATCAAGAATAAATACCATGGGAGGAGGGGGTGACAGGTGAGTGGTAGAGCACATGCTTAGCATGCACAAGGTCCTGGGTTCAATCCCCAGTGCCTCCATTAAATAAATACATAAACCTAATTACCCACCCCACCCAAGAAAAGGAAAAAAAAAAGAATAAATACCACATTTTCTACATGATGACTTTTTGTACAGTGGCATTAAGTTATTACACTAAATAAATCTTACCTGCAGTTTTCTGGCACTTTGTTGTTGACACCTGTCTTTCTCAATAATCTGCTGGTAGAGTCTAGCTCTCAACACACGCAAAGCTATTTCCTTATTTTTTATCTGTGATCGTTCTTGTTGGCATTCTACTACAAGTCCTGAAAAAAACACAGGCATCAGAGGTAAACTGTAGCCTCCATTAGCCAAATGAGAAGAGAACTGAGGTGTCAATTATATCTCAAGAAAACTGATGAAAAAGATAGAACTGAAGAACATTTTTAAAGGGGGGGGGTGTTTAATCAGGAAAGGATTGAAAACATTTTGGATTTAGCACACTCCAGAAACCATACCTTGGTCGGGACGATAAGAGCTGTAGACGGCTCTTTAGATTCTGATCTCTAAGTGAGGTATTTCAAGATGAGAGACTGAATGCAGTGACATATGCAGATACTCTTATTCCCAGAGCTCAGCCTCTCCGCTCCAGCTCACTCAGTACTGTCACAGCTCAACAAAGAGCAAACTTCTGCCACCCCCAATGAAGTGCTACTCCATTCTCTGTCTTCCTCAAGGAGAACTCAGCTCTTTCCCCTTAAATCACAAGCACACAGACAGCTGAAGTTTTTAAAATGACTTTCCATATAGAAACTGATAAAAAAGAAACTACTCAAATTTCTTTAAAAGGAAGCGTTTATAGTGAATGTTTCTCAGCTGTCTTGGTTCTGAATCCAGCTAATCGACACAACTAGCCACATGGTTAGCCAGTTGGTTTTGGTTAGCCAATTTCTGGATTTGGGTGGGTGTGGCTCACTGTGTAGCCCCGTTACAAGCTCCAGTCTAGCCCTGAAATGGCGACCCCTGAGACTTCAGGCTGTGTTCCTAACTTTGCAGCTACCACTCTGAAGATGTGTGTCCAATTCTGTATCCAAATCTCTCAAGTACAGCAGAAATGAAAGGTACTTTTTGAATCACAAAACCCAAAAACCTTCTTAGGATAGGCCAGCTGCACTGATACAGCAGTAACTATTTTGCTGGAGACTTAAAGATTTTCCATACAATTCTACTCTCCAAACTATGTTTTCTCTCTGTCTAAATAAGCTACAGTCTACACCAGCTAATACTTTAAGTAGACTTCACCTCTACTGGTTGAAACTTATTTCTTGACTGCCTTATTACAGCCATGGGTTTGGGCTGGGGCACCAACTTGCTCACATCTTCCAGGTACTTGCCTGGAGTTCTCTTTCTTTTAAAAATCACAACTAAAACAACAAGAACAGAAACACAAACTCCATCTGAAGTAAAATGAAATGATGTGTAAAGTCTCCCAACACAGTGTATAAAGACAGAAAGTGGATGGAGGAATGGCGAACAACTCAGCAGAGGAGGCAGGTGAAGCCTGCTTAATGACCTACCTGGCCTACAGTTGAAACTTATTAGTGGATAAGTAGCACCCGTGCGCTCAGAGCTTTTAGAACCTCACTCTTAAATGTATACATACAGCCAAGGAGGTACCTTTTCCAAACAGAAGGGAATATGAACACATTGGGGACCTCAGATCCATGACTCCAATGTCATCTTTAAAGGGTTTGTGCAAGAAACCAGACACCAACATAAGACTATTTCTAAGTCATGAATAGTTTTACAAGATATGAAAAAAAAAAAAGGGTGAAAGTACAAAGGAAAAGGACCTGCTTACCTGTGGGGACATGGACAAGCCTGACAGCACTGTCAGTTGTGTTAACATGCTGCCCTCCCGCTCCTTTGGCTCGAAATGTATCTATTCGCAAATCCTTCGGGTCCACTTTCACATCTACCTGGAGCAAAAAGTATAGCATGAGTCAATTCTACACTCAAGAAATACTTTAATATTAAAGTTATTCCCACATTTTTCAAATAAACTGTACTGTTTTGTGTTAAGTCATAGCTGTTGTGACTAAGAGGTGAAATAACTTACACCAAAGAAAGAACCATAAATTCCCTGTTCCAATGGATGTCATTTTTAACACTGATTTACGAAGCTACGAGATCACTGAGTTATGTAATCTTTCCAAAGTTTCACCATGCATCATCCCACAAAGTTACACTAGATACAAAATATATTTAAAAAAAAAGTATGCGTGTATATATAAGTTGATTCTCATTATTCCCTGATTCTGTATTTGCAAGTACACCTACTCGCTTAAATGTATTTGTTCCCTCAAATCAATTATGGTAGCACTGTCAGAGCATTTGCAGACATATGCAGAACAGCAAAAAATTCAAGTCACTCTACAAGTACATGTTCCCAGTGAGGTGGAACAAGGTGACTCTTGGCTTTCTTGTTTCAGCTCCTGCAGAGATGAGCAGAGGATGAAGACAGGAGGGACAGGGCAGCGCAGTGCAAGACACGCTGGCTCTGGGGCCATTGGGACATGGTTTGACTTTTCAGCTACGGCACCTGTTAGCAAGGTGGCCTCAGGCAAGTCACTTAGCACTTCTGAACACCATTTTCTCTCTTGTAAAATAAAGACAAGAGAATGTACCAGTATAGGTTGTTTCTAGGGTTTAAGATTATAGTCTAAGTGGGATATGTATATATAGTTCCCCTAGAATAAATGGTTCGGTATTCACTACATCAGCCTTCACTGTGACTTTATAGAATATAATTATTGTGAATAATGAGAATCCTGTGTATGTGTGTGTGTGTGCTTATTAGTGGACTGAATGAAGGCACCCAAAAAGGTACGTTCTGTTCTAACCACTACCTTATCTGGGAAAAGGGTCTTTGCAGATGTAATTGAGTTAAGACGTGATCACCTTGGATTATTCAGTTAGGCTCTAAATCCAATGACAAGTGTCCTCAAACAAGACATTCAGAGAAGAGAGAAGAGAAGACCATGGAAATTCAGAGGCAGAGATTAGAGCTGTGCAGCTTCAAGCCAAGGGACACACACAGACACCAGAAGCTGAAGAGGCAAGGGAGGATTCTCCCTCAGAACCTTTGTAGGGATCATGGCCCTACCAATACCTTGATTTTGGATTTCTGGACTCTAGAATTGTGAGAGAATAGATTTCTGTTGTTTTAAGTCTCCAAGTTTGTGATAGTTCATTATGACAGTCTTAGAAAATTTTCATATATATATATATATATATATATATATATATATATATATACACACATACACATACACACACGCACAGAAATAGACAAACACACATACACTCACAAATAGACAAAATATGCTGTTTTTGAGAGGAGACCTAATATTTTATTCCACATTTATCATTTATTTGTATGAATGACAAACAGTAAGTTTGACTTTTCTCCTTAGAAAGTACACCAATAACAGGGTCAAGGTTAGAATCTAATAAACAACTTAGTTGATTGTTCTTCTGTTTCCTCTAAAATGAGTACCATATGATGAAGAAAAGGATTATACAGTGCAAAAATTATATAGCTTTATATAGAAATATGCTAGTATTGGCTAACTTAAAATTTCAATAAATACTACAGAGATGAAGAGTAATTTCCGGGGGAGGGTATAGCTCAGTGTTAGAGTGCATGCCTAGCATGCACTAGGTTTTGGGTTCAATCCCCAGTATCTCCATTAAAAAGAAAGTAAATAAACCTAATTATCTCCCCCTTAAAAAAATTTTTTTTAAAAGAGTAATTTCCCATTTCTTGTGTTTGCAGTATATTAAGTAGTTAGATAACAAATATGTCAATATTATATGTTACAGTCTCCCAAATGTTACAGAAATTATCTAATGACTTTTGGGGAATTCTGAACATAGAAACAGTGACTTAATAATATACAAAGAATTTTAAATGTCAGTTAAGAGAACAAGACCCTATTCTTTTATGGAATGAAGCTTCACTAACTGAGTTTAATTTTCAAGAATATGAAGATAACAAGGGAATAGGTAAGATGTGTTATTTATATGTATGTGTGTGCACATACACACACAATGGAATATTACTAAGCCATAAAAAAGAATGAAATTTTGCCAGCCGCAACAACATGGACTGACTTGGAGGATATTATGCTTAGAGAAATAAGCCAAACAGAGAAAGACAAATACTTTATGATATCACTTATATGTGGAATCTAAAAAATAAAACAAACTGGTGAATATAACAAAAAAGAAATAGACTCAGATACAGAGAAGAAACCAGTGGTTACCAGTGGGGAGAGGGTAGGAGGGAGGGAAAAAATAGGATAGAGAGTTAAGAGGTACAAACTACTATGTATAAAATGAATGAGCCACAAGGATATATTGCACAGCACAGGGAATATAGCCAATGTTTTATAGTAACTATAATAACTATAAACTGAGTACAACCTTTAAAAATTGTGAATCATTAGGTTGTACACTTGAATATAATATTGTAAGTCAATCTACCAGAATTTAAAATTTATTTTTATTTTATTTATTTATTTATTTGGTGGGGGGAGGGAGGTAATTAGGCCTATTTATTTACTTATTTATTTATTTATTTATTTTTAGAGGAGGTACTGGAGATTGAACCTAGGACCTTGTGCTTGCTAAGCATGCACTCTACCACTTGAACTGTACCCTCCCCACTATACCACAATTTTTCAAAAAAGAAAGAAAATAGTGATTATAACTCATTGAATTTAACAAATAAATCTGTAAGTCTATAATGAGGTCAATATATGAAATTCAATATACGAGTTTATAATGAGGTAAAGTCAAAGAGAAAGACAGCAACGAGAAAGGAGAGAAGGTAGTGGGGAGGAAAGTTCTTTACAGAAAAGAAGACCAGTTAAGAAAGAATGACAGAATTAGAAAATCACTCTCCTGCAACCCCCAAATAAATAACTCATTCAGGCGAAGATTACTAATGGATGTTAAAACCACGGAAGAAAATTTATTGGGAACAGGATATATTACCCTAGAGATTACTCAGAAATTACAAAGAGAAAAATATACTTTCACAATGGAGATATTGCTGCGGTCACTACCTTAATTAAATGCTTAAACTAAGCCTCACTAAAAGTGGTACAATCTGATATTCTGTGACTTCTGATAAGATGCAACATGACTGTAACTGTATCTGAAAACTACCCTTTGCTCCAAATGTGTAACCCGGATAGAATGGAACATTTAAATATGACTTTCAATGCAATACAGGGGATAAAGGAACAAGTTAAAATGCACTATGAGGAAACAATCAGAAGAATCCAGAACCTGGAACATTCTATAAGACAAATGGTTTAGAACCTTCAAAAAGTCAGTTATCATTTGAAAAAAAGAAAAAAGGTTGGGAGACTGTTCCAGACTTAAAGAGATATAACAACTAACTGCAATGAGTGAAACCTGACAGGGTCCTGGTTAAAAAAAAAAAAAAAAGCCGTAAAAATATTTTTTGATCACTAAGGAAAGTATAAAATGGACTAGATATTACTTAATTGTGATACTGTGACTTATAATAAGAAACACATATTTGATCTTTGTCCAGTTCTCAGCACAGAGCTCCTAAAACCCTTGGAATTTCCTAAGTGATAAGAGCGATAAAGGTGTCTTTTGTTATTCATAACAAGCCCCTCTCAACTACACTGGAGTTTATGTTAACGAGGTGATATTTGGAAAGTCCCTAGATAACCACTGGATGGGGGCTGGTTGCCAGGGGAACTAACCACCTGACCAGAGGGTTGGAACTTTCAGCTCCACCCCACTCCTTCAACTCCACCGCTTCAGTGGAGGTTGAAGGAATCCTCAATGCCCAGTGGTTTAATCAAACGTGTCTACATATGGAAATCTCCATAAAAATCCCCAAAGCACAGGGTTCGGAGAGCTTCCAGGTTGGTGAACACATGGAGGTGCTGGAGAGGTGGCGAGCCTGGAGAGGGTATGGAAGCTCTGCTCCTCTTTCCACATACTTTGTCCCATGAGTTTCTCCCACCTGGCTGTTCCTGAGTTGTATCTTTTGTAATAAACTAGTGATTTAGTAAATGAACTGTTTCCCTGAGCTATGTGAACCACTTTAGTAAATTACTGAACCTACGGAGGGGGTCATGGGAACCTCCAGTGCACTTCCCATGACATGGCAATGGAATGCCAGATAGTCAGAAACACAGGAGACAACCTGCCCTTGTGACTGGTCTCAGCAGTGGGAGGGGAGGCAGTCTTGCAGGACTGAGTCTAGCCTGTGAGATCTGACGCTATCTCCAGGTAGATGGTGTCAGAATTGAGTTGAACTGCAATACAATCACGTGGTGTCCGCAGAGAATTGGGGGAAAAGAACTCCACACATCTGGAGTGCAGGGAAGTATTCTGTGAGTAGAGAGAACACACAGGAGTTTTTCCTAGACAATAAAATCCCGGTCGATTTTCATAAACAACAGTACAGAGTTTTATGTCAGAGGTTACCTCATCTGGCTGTGGGAGGACAATGACGGACATCGTTCCCGTGTGAATACGTTGCATCCTTGACGACAGGCCCACCTCAGGGATTCGCTGAACTCGGTGAATCCCACCTTCGTACTTCAAATGCTTATAGACACTGTCACCGGAAATTCGGGCAGCTGCATGATGTAGCCCGCCTACGAAAAAATATTCCAGGAATATTCATGAATTCTTCTTTCAAAGGGATCAGGACTGTAAGTGCCCTTATTCTAAGCCCTGAATGTGAGCACAGAGCCTGAGATGAGAACATAAAGTAGGTACAAGACTGTATCTTCCCAATGTAAATGCATGAATATATAAAAGGAAATATACTGATCTGTTATTTATGGTTATCTCTGGGGAACAGAATGACAGCATGTTTATTTTACTTTTAATATATATATTTTTTTGTTTCTAAGCTTTATATAGTAAAAAAATTTCACTTTTATAAAAATAGTATTAGGAAAAAAAGAATCCTGGGGTGTTTCTGCATTGAACTATGCTATGTAATCTTAGGCTAGTTTGGTGCCTTATATAAAACAGTGCTCAATAACACAGTAATTTGATAATGATGAGTAACTCTATAGGTCAAGTTTTCAAGAATCTATTGAAATTTAGATCTTGCTTATCTGTGGAGTGGGAAGATAAGCACAAACTAATCTTGATGCCCAGGCTAGCTTCTTATTGGACATGTTTTTAAAAAATCTTTTTATTATAAAATAATATACAGGGGAGAGGTTAGTGGCTCAGCAGTAGAGCACATGCTAGCATGCATGAGGTCCTGGGTTCAATCCCCAGTACCTCCATTTAAAAAATAATAATAATAAAAAAGAAAATTAAAAAAAATAATATACAGACATAGAAAACCACATTAATAAGATGTATAGTTCAAGATCAAGAAAAAGAACTTTGTCAGTCACCCTGAAGGCCCTCCCATCTGCTCCTTCCTAGTTACAATCCCCTCTCTTTCTCATGAGTAACCATTATCCTTTTATTCCCTTCTTCATTATAATTTCACTAACTAATGTGCTGCCCTAGGTACTACAGTTTAATCTGGTCCATTTAAAAAAATTGATATGTCTTTCAAACCTCTCAGTCTGTAAGTTCATCATCCATCACGTTTGTTTCCTTCAATTATCTGTTGAGAAACCAGGACTGTTGACCCATAGAAATTTCCCACGGTCTGGTCTCCCTGATTGCATACTCTTGGTGCCATTCAACTTGTTCCTCTGCCCTCCGTACTGGCTGCCATTGGGCAGCTCGATCCAGAAACTGGATCGCCAGCTTGAGCTCCTTGGCAAGACTACAGAAGACACATAATGTCTGGTGGGCTCTCTTTTTTATGGTGTCGACCGTCTTTTGTTTGTTTTTTGCAGGGAGAGGTAATTAGGCTTACTTAGTTATTTTTTCTGGAGGTGCTGGGGATCGAACCCAGGACCTCATGCATGCTAGGCATGCACTCTACCACTGAGCTATACCATTCCCGCTTTGACAGTCTTTGATGCTTAATGCACTACAGGAGTTGTAACTCGGTGATGGTCTAACTGTATAATTTCTTTCTCACTTATCAGTGTATCTAAGAGAAAGGTTTCCCAACTCTTGTTTAGGCTGCTCTGCACACCTGGTTCAGAATCTCTCTTCCTGTTATTAAATTCATCTCCTTTCATTATTGAAAGTTGAATTCAAAATACACATCGCAGAGATGACATTTCCAACTATTCTCTCATAATGCTGCTGCTTCTGATTATATTCTTGTCTCTCTCCTCTCCTGCTTCCGCAATGTTATACTGGCCTCACCCTTTTTCCTGCTTATCTGACTCTTCTTTCTCTTTTGCCAATGAGTCTATCTTTCTAAATGTGGCCATTCTCCAAGGTTTAGTGTCCTGAATGTTCCCTCTCTACGAACTCTCCCTCACTTATTCTCCGAATCAGACATTATCTCTGTGCGAACAGCTATCAAGTAACTCTCAATTCTATTCTCTTGCCAAAGCTCTGGTTACATAACTTCAGCATTTACTGGCTATTTCTCAAGGGATGCTCACTCTAATAACACACATAATAATTCAAAAGCCACTAGCATTATTCTTCCCCAATGGACTCTGCCTTCCAATTTCTATTCCATCTGATGGCATGAATGACTATCGCAATCTTCCCAGCTAGAAAGACTAGATCCCTGGGGCTCATCTCCCTGGGGCTCATAGACAGATGGGATGCAGTGTGGTTCTGAATCAGACAGCCTTAAATTTAACTCCAGGCTTGCCATTACTTACTGTGTGATCTTGGATTAGCTACTTACTCTCTGAGCCTAGATCTTCATCTGTAAAATGGGATTGATAATATCCATCTCGCAGGGTTGTGAGGATCTAATACCCTACACTGCACACAGGACACAGTGGGAAAGGAATAGCTCCTCTTGTCAGTTGCCAAATCTTGCTCATTTTTCCTTTGAAGGTCTCTCACCTGTCTCCCAACTCCCAATTCTAACTCTTAGTCATACCTGGATTACTCCAACAGCCTCTCTGCAGTCGGCCTTGAATCTAGCCTCTTCAATCAACCCTTCACACTGTTGTCAAAATAATCCTCTTAAAATATAAATCCTCTTAAAAAATATGTTTATCAAATCATATTTTTATTAACAAATCTCCAATGGCTCCCTAACAATCAAGGCCTGTTCAGCTTTCACAGCCGTTCAACATCTACTCATTCAAACCTATTTCCTTTCACTTCTTATCACAAATACGCTCTGGGTTCACTGGCTTCCTCATTTCTACACACACAGCAAGGTCTTTCCCACCACCAGGCTGTTGTTCAGGTTACCCCTTCCCTCTTCTCTCACTGGTATTCCCTTTCCTGACCACTGGCTGTATTTCAAATCTGTACCGAGCACAGACTTCCTTATGCTCTATACTGGTTTCCATTTCCCTTGATTGTTTAACTTGCATTAATCCTCTTTCCCCACTTTGACAGTCTATGCATTACAATTCATGACCCCTGTGTCTACTGCAGTGTATCTTTATGTAACCAAGGAGACAAAAACTTCAAAATAGAGTAAAAGAATGGAACCAAAAAGAGAATTACTATCAGGTGTTCTGATTTAACACACTCGAGCATGTAAAAGTTTAAAGGCTTGTGTTGTTTGTAGCTGTTTATGTTGTATAAGTTTTTATCAGTCCAATTAGAGCGGGAGCTTCTTGAAAATAAAGACATGTGACTAACCTTTTCTGTATTCCCATAAACATTTAACACACCATTAATACTTTAGAGTAAAAACCTTAATACATCTTGGCTTTGAACAACAGAGCAATGATTTTCCAGGCAAGGCACATATCCATCCTCCACAGGGAAAGTTCTCCAACTCAGATACTCCTTCTAGGAGATGCTCCCCTCCCTCCCACTCTCTCCTCCCAGTTAAGAATTCTACTATAGTAAGCCACTGGGACTGATAAGCCTACGTCACAGTATTTAGTAGATACAAATCAAATGTTTTAAAAAATGGGACAATGTGGTTCTAATCAAGATTAGAGGAAAAATAATTTTCAGCATCCTCTATGGACAAAACCCTCAGACACGCCTACCATAATCAGCTGGTGTATAATTCAGAAGTTCAAATGTCCAGTGTTTGTAGCTTGAATAATTCTGGTACATATCAAATATTTCCCGGGTAAACTGTTGGCAGATATCACCTAAGAGAAAAATACAAAAATATTCAATCAGCACAAATTTCTAAGAGTGTCATCCTTCAGTACAAGCCCCTTAGGAGCTGGGGACTATATCCAAAGTGAAAAACATTTAACAAATATTTAAAGTTACAGTGTCAAATCAAGGTAATGTTTAAGTATTTTTAAACAAACATCATTTACAAAAAATTATTTTATTGACCTCCAGTAGTTCTTCCAGATGTCACCTCTAAAATAACATCATTTTTGTCACATTTCTCCTTTGGCACTAGACTCTGGAAAAGCTGGAAAAGGGGGGAAAAAAACAGTATTAGTGTCCATGGTATACTGTTATTACTTGAACTTAGATAAAAGACCCCCAAATATTAAAAAAAATACCAGTAATTAACAAAATCACATAGCATCCCAAAGAGGTCTAGTCCTAAAATGCTTTAATAAGTAGACCTAATTAGGCCTAAAAAAAGTAAGCAATTCACGTTTACAATGAATTCACTTGTTGGGGGATACGTTCTACAATGTTATCAGATTATCTTAATTTTCTAAAATGCAGACATTTAGATCAAAGTCCAGTGTTTTATTCAATTTTCTTTGGGTTTTGCTTCTTATTAGTCCTGAACAGTAGCTTCTTTCATCCAATGAAAGAAGTAAGCTTTGGTTGTCTTCATTTGGAGAAAATGAGGATTTTTTACATATGATCATACATTCTCTCCTGTAGATGACAGGGCACCAGGCCCATGCCCTGTCTTCTTAGTGGAGCTGCTGTTTAGAGACTATATTGAGGGGTGTGGGAGGGTATAGCTCAGTGGTAGACCCCGTGCTTGGCATACATGAGGTCCTGAGTTCAATCCCCAGTACCTCCATTAAATAAACAAACAAACCTAATTACTTCCCCTCTGCAAATAAATAAATAAAGAGTATATTGAGGACTCCCAAGATAAGGCTTGAATAGTTTCTCAGTGTGACAAGAAAAAAAAAGAGCATTCTAATAAAGAAAGTAACCAACTTTCCTCTTAGGAAAAAAAGGGAAGCAACTTTATCTTCATCATTACTAAAAG
Source organism: Vicugna pacos (assembly GCF_048564905.1). NCBI lineage: Eukaryota > Metazoa > Chordata > Mammalia > Artiodactyla > Camelidae > Vicugna > Vicugna pacos. Next base: position 21,127,478 of record NC_133000.1, on the reverse strand, counting down.
GTCTTTCAAATCAAACTGAAAGTACCAACGTGTCACGACTCTCCCTACTGACAATTTCTGAAATAGTCCACCTCTGCTAGAAATGCTACAGCCTGCGGGAGAGACTGTTAGACCAAGGGTCAGACATCTTACATACGCTTTTGACTAGCTGTCTAAATTGGTGAAGAAAATATCTGATACCTCCACCTCATCCTCCTCAGCCTCTCAAAAAGCTCCTCTTTTTGAATGCAAAGCCCCTCTGGATTCTGAGTAGGAAAGACTGAAAGTAGGAAGATGGTAGATATGACAAAGGGGAACATGGTACATAGCACTGTATTTTCATTATCTTTTAGGCAAATCATCCTTTGAGCTATAAAGACTTGTATTAATCCAGTCTCTATACTCTTGGATTCATTCCATTCTATCCAGAATGCAAATTTTCAACCCTTAACCCAATCACCATGAACCACTCTCTAAGACTTAACAGCTCCCCGCCAACCCTTTCCCCATGTTGAACTAGATTTCCTCACTAGCATGTATTCCCTCGCCTGGTAAGTTAATAGATTCAGCTTTGGAATATTTTCACATGGGGGTGTGGGCGGTGTTTTCTTCTTCGACATCACAATCTCTTCAATATCATTCTGTACTAAATTATAGCACTAAACTCAACATTATCAATTATCACAGGAGAATAAATAAACTGATGTTTGGAGAGCACTCCAAGCAGTTAGTCTAGTGAGAACAGTATTCCTTCATATCAACACTACTGAGATCAGTTTACCTCTTAAAACATACCTCACTGTATAACACGTTGATTTTCTGAGCAATGGTTTGCCTCTCTTCTAATGCAAGTTCTTTTAACTGCTTTTCATCTTGCTTATTTAAACCTACAAAACCATCAACAGAAATAATGGTAAACATGTTTAAATACTTACAGAGAAACTCTTAAATAGCTGCCTAATTTCTACCTACTAGGTTTTATTTCAGTTTAAAGGCAAGGGATTATACAAAACAACAGAATAGTTAGAGAACATCAGTGAACAAGTATTTGCTAAGTATGTCTCAAAAACTCATCGTGAAAAGAAGTACGACCTTGCCCCAAAGAGCTTGTGATTTGAATGTCTATAAGTAATCACAGAAATCAGTGATTAATCAAACAGGTTTTAAAAGGGACTAACTAATTAAATACAAACCCAAATAAGCTACATTTTAAAGTGGAGTGACCATTTTTTGTCTAAAGGTGGCAGCCATTACTCAGCACACTGTGAGTAGACCAGCATGGCTAGAACCTCCATTTTTTTTCAAGAGAAGTTGGAAACAAGAACTCTTAACATTTTGAAATCTTTTGAAATGTTCATACCTAGTAAACATTTTCTAAAAACACCATGTGGGTCAAAACAAACCGCACATCTTTGTAAACTCTGCTTTATGGAAACAATGGTACTTTTCATATCATTTGAAAGCAAGAAGTTAAATCATGGAACTCGAACCAAGCTATCAATGAGAGAGTGGCCAAGCATGGTAGATCCCAAAACCTTTGACTCCACTGCTTTAGCTGCCTAGAGACTCCATTGGTCAGTGGTGATACCTGCTAAATGAGGTAGACATTTTTGACGCTTAATAATAAAGGAGAAAATAGAAATGAAGAGTAATTCTAAAGGAGAGAAGGCTCTTCAACATTCTTCTCCAGTCATGGAAGTCATCGGGGTCCAGTGGGATTCTATGACTCATTCCTGCTTTCAACATGTAACACTTACTTTGTGCTAAATACTCTGCTAGTTGCTGGGGACAGAAGGATGGACAAAACATGGTTCAGGTCTCAAGTGCTCAGTCTGGTGGGAAAGACAGACAGACACACACACACGATTACAGTATGTGGTGAGGGCAGTGCCACGAAGGCACAAAGAGTGGTCTAAGCCAGACTTCAACCTTTAAGAAAGGTTCCTAAACAAGGTGCCATCTGAACTACATTCTAATTACGGATCATCTGTTGCAGAATTGTAACGACCTACTGGCCTCACCTTGTGCATATAAGCCTCAAATGGGAACCAGGCTGACATCACTCAATATAGATATCTGCTGGGTCAAAGGTATTGGAAAAACCTTGATTTGCCATCATACAAAATTATTTTTGTGGCCTCTTATTATTTCCTGAACTGTAAAATCCAACCTAATTTAATTTCATTGTATCAACAGATTCAAGTGTCTATTATATCCTATGTTTGGTGCCACAGGAGATAAAAATGAGTAAGAGACAGGCCCTGTACTTAATGAACAGACAACTCAGGGGAAGGGGCTGAAGTTAAGACAGTTATATAACGGATCAGAATATGAAACAGAGAAAAGTAATCAGACTTGTTTTACAGAGGGGAGTGAAGCCAAGCCAAAATATGATATCCAAGCCATACTTTGTAAGCAGACTGACCTTTAAGAAGGTGAAACTGATGGGTTAACATGATTAAAGACACAGATGTGGGATGGCCTGAGTATATTCAGGGAATGGCAAGTTGCCTATTTGGGTTGAAAGGTAGAATATACAAAGGGAATTAATATACTACACAGAGAGAAGGGGGCTTGCTCTGCAGAGACTCTAAAATGCCAAACCAAGTAATCTATATTTATAGGCAATGGGAGCTAGGGGAAGTTTTGAGCAGGGGAGTAATATAATTAAAGTCGTACTTGGACTAGGAAAGCCTGGAAGTGAGATCACAAGTTAGGAGTTTATTGTAATCATCTATGACTGAGATAAAATGAAGATGTCAACTAGTGGAAAGAACAGAAGGACTTCAGAACACTGTGCAGTGGCTAAGAGCAGGGGCTGTGGAATCTCACTGACTGGGTTCAAATCCTTGCTCCTCTAATGATTGGCTAAGCAGCTTTTGGCATTTTAATCTCTTAGTTTCTTCAGCTATACAATGAGGATATTAATAATCATGCCTACCTCACAAGTTTATTGTGAAGATTCAAATGAGATATTTGTAAAATACGTAGTGCCTGGTGCATACTAAGACTTAGTAAATACAGCCATTATCATTATTATATGGAACAACAGAATTGTAGCTAAAGCTTTAGAAACAATCTAATCCAACCTACTAATATTACACATGATACAACCATACCTGAAAGAGGTTATGTCAATTTAATTGAGAAAGCATTTAGTAAGCTCCTATTACGTGCAAGCAACTTTCCCAAAACTAATTAACTCCAAATTTGAGTGGCATTATGCAGGAGAGAAAAAATAATCCTCATTAATGTGGGTGAAAGCCTCATGGGGCCACTAACAGAAGGCGGGAAAAGGTAAGGCTTTGGACATCCAGGACTTTACAGGCGTAACTGTGACTGGCCTCTACGCTGCTTAACATCTGTAAGGCCAATAGCAGAATCTGGAGAAACGCTGAACCCCGAGTTAGTCCACTATACTTTGTTCTCAATTTCTGTATATCTTAGAGATTTTTCATAAAAGAAAAAAATCTGTTAAGGCAATTATGCAAAATTAACTCAAATACATCAAAGATCTAAATGTAAAGGCTAAAAATATAACTCCTGGAAGGAAAAACAGATGTTAACATTTGTGGCCTATAGATTATACAATAGTTTCTTAGACATGACACCAAAACACAAGTAACAAGAGAAAAAAAGATACATTTAACTTCATCAAAATTAACAACTGTGGTGCTTCAAAGGACAACCCACAGAATGGGAGAACATTTTGGCAAATCATACATCTGATAAGGAACTTGTATCTATAATATAAAGAACTCTTATAACTAATAAAAAGACAGCTCATTAAAAAAAAAGAACAAAATAAAATGAAAAGACAGCTCAACTGAAAAATGGGCAAAGGATCTAAACAATCATTTATCCAAAGATGATATAAAACGGCCAATGGGCAGGTGAAAAGACATTCAGGGAAATGCAAATCAAAACCACCTCATACCCACTAGGATTGCTAAAATCAAAAGGGCAGATAATAAGAGTTGGTGAGGATGTGGAAAAACTCGAACCCTCATATGCTGGTGATAGAATGTAAAATGATACAGACACTTTAGAAAACCAGTCTGCAGTTCCACAAAAGGTTAAACATAGAGTTACCATACAACTCAGCAATCTATGTCCACACAAAAACTTGTACACAAATGTTCAAAACAGCATTGTTCATAATAACCAAATAAGTGGAAACAATATCTAACAACTGATGGATGGATAAATAAAATGTGGCATATCTATGCAATGGGACATAATTCAGCAATAAAAAGAGATGAAGTACAGAAACATGCTATGACATAGGTGAACTTTAAAAATATTACGCTAAGTGAAAGAAGTCAGTCACAAAGGGTATATATGATTCCACCTATGTAAAATGCCTGAAATAAGTAACGCTACAGAGACAGAAGGTAGATTGGTGGTTGTCTAGGGCTGGTAGGAATGAGGGGATTGGGATGAGATGGCTAAAGCAGGGTTTCTTTTTGGGGTGAAGAAATAATATCCAGACCATATTAGACTTTTGATGGGGTACGAACTGTATTTTTGTGTCCTCGGTCTGCAGCACTTAGGAAAATACTTGATAAAGATCTATTCAGTGCTAATTAAAGCTTCTGAAAAGGTGCATACTCAAGTTTCCCAGACCTTCAGAGCTTCTTGGCAAGTACCATGAAGAGCTCAGTCTCTTAGTAGTTGCTCTTTAGTAGCTGAAATACTTCAAACACCCAGAGTTCTGTCCTTTTCAAGTGTGGGGCTTATAACTTGTAGGTTTGTTAAAAGACTGAGTTCAATAAAGCTTTAACTTAGAAAATCAATCCTGTACTTGTACACACACATATCTTTTACCTACTTTTACACATTGATTCTAATTCTTCAATGGCTTGTTCAGCCTCCTGGATTTCTTTGCAAATGGCCGCAAGTGGTGCCAGCTCAGCATGCCGTCGATTCAAGGACCTTCGGTCCCCTTCACTCACAGAGATACGCTGTAGACAATGATCAAGTGTTTGGTACTCCTTACTCAGGTCCTCCATGTATTTCTGTAGTGCTTTATGCTTCCAAAGCATCCTAGTATCTTGATGACAATATCTCCTGGACCAATTCTTATTTAACAGATGATGGACAGTGTGACTCCTGTTTCGTCTAAAAACCCACAGCCTTGTATCAAGATGTATCTGTGTAAACTGATGAGAATGGGGAGGGACGTGGCACTGGCGGTGACCATTAAGAGATGGATGTCTAAAAAGCCAAACATACAGGTGACGATTCATCTCAGCATCTGAAACGAAAGAAACATAATCTGAAAAAAATCAACTCCAAGGATATAAAAGCTGGAGGAGCCTCAAGAAATCTTGCTCAGCTCACTGTCTCAGCCAGCTCCAAATAGTTCAAAATTCAATAACCCACAAAAAGAAAACAATTCTCCAAACCTCTAAGTATATTAAAATAAACAAAGATAGCATTTTTCCCACCCACTCAGCATATATAATTAACTAGGGCAAATGAGTAGGAGTGTAATTGATAAATATGTCAATAGACTAGGTTAAATTAGTTATTTTCTAGAAAGCATCCAGAAACTAGAATTGAATGTGCGAACAGGCACCTGTAAAGTAAGAAATAATCACGTAAAATTTAGGTGGCTCATATATTAATAGATTTCTAGAATTTGAAGGAAATATTAACTATTTTCTTGTCTAATTCTTTAACATTAGGCATCGGGATGTCCAAGGAAGTCGACTAACTTAATCATGATTATTCATTGGGCCGGATAGACTAGAGTTTTTCACTCCCAATTATGCAATCACTCTTCACAGGTGCATCCCTTTTAGCTGAGACTCTAAAGAAATAAAACTTTATTAATGACTAAGGAAGTATGAAGTCCAATGAAAAGGAAAAAATCATACTAAATGAAAAAAGTGGGAGTGAAAACAACATAATCTTAATTAGGTTTTCAAATTTTTCTACAGTATATGGAATACATAGGTTTATGAGGACGTAATCCCATCATAAGTTCCATTGGAAGACCCTTATTTTTAAAAAAGAAACACACCAAAATGTTAATAAGATGATCTCTAGTTGTGGGATTATGGAGACTTTTGCTTACTTTCCTTTTTTTCCCCTACTTTTTCATTTTCCAAGTTTTCTATGCATACAGCACATATTACTTTTACAATCAGGAAAAAGATTACTTAAAAAATTACAAGTTAGGTGAAATTGGCTGTGTACAATAATTATCTGTTCTCCTTCCCTCTAACAGAGATAATCAAAAGATATAACTCACATACACAATGGCTTTATTGAGTAAGAAAGGGAAAAGGGAAAGCGTTCTAAGAAAAATACTTTGCCCCTAAAATCCTGAGGTTCAAAGTTGAAATAAGGGTCAGAATTGATCAGAATCAACCTTTATTGTCTCCAGTGTTCCTACTATGGTAGGTGCATTCATTTATTAGCTCATGTGGTCATTATAAGCCTGCTAACTTGGATATCATTATCTCGTAGGAAATAAAATATTCAAAATGGACTCTTCAAATATTCAAAGTTTGCAGGGTTCTACTAATGAAATTTAACATACTGAATCACATTCGGAAGGGGACTGCAGAAGAGTGCACCAATGCCCAGTAGCCACAAATGTTACAAACCTCCAGCAGGAGTTTCCGTGTGTCTTTCACATCTAGTCTCAAACCCATCACAAGAGGTGTGTCCATTTGAAAAAGGTCAGAACAACAGCAACAACAAATTGGCTAAAAGATTTTTGTTAGAACACTTAACTAAATTTCCATTTTAGGGACAGTTAGTAGAATGAGTAACTCTCAAGGTCACGAACCTCAACGTTAAAAAAAAGAAGAGCCGAAGACATTTACTCTCTAGGGTTATCTATACCTGAGGACAGCAAGTCTTCCCCATCACACAGCACGGTAACGGGATTACTTTGATACTCTAGGAACAGCTCTCAGCGTCGGCAAGTCAGAAGTGGCACTGACCCCGCACCAGAGCAGCACGTGTAAGCCTCACTGTGTAAGTCGGCATAAGGAGCGATCCCATAGCGAGGCACCATGGGGGAAAAGAGCTGGAGAAAGAAAAAAGACTTTTAAAAGATCAGAAGAGAGAAATGAATTGTGAGTACCTTAAAGAAAAAAAAAGAAGAAACGAAGAAGAACAAGAAGAAAAAAAGGACGTTAGGTTTCCTTACTGAGGTCGGAACCCTCTGTGATCCACTACATTTCAGCCCGACAACCACCGGACCACTTTCACTTCCAGGTTCACTCCTTCCGGGTTGATACTTGATCCCGCCTTCTTCGTCTGGACTCTTCTCCGGAGTTGAGTCCTTGAGTGTGCGTAACAAAAAAAGAAAAATGACAACGCGAGAAAAGTGCCCACAAGACGCAGTGTACTTACCCAGAGTCCGAGCCCAGGGTGTGGTTGCGACGCGGGCCGGAGAGTTGCGGGGGTGGCGGTGCCCGAGTGTAGAATGAACCACAACTCCCAGGAACGCCCACCAAGGAATCCTGGGAGTTGTAGTTTATTTCGGACAGGCGCCCCGCCCCCAAGCCCCTAAGCCTAAAGGTGGAGCTTTGGTTTTCACAGTTTCAGGCAAGCCCAGAAGGGAGAATCTCTACAATTCTGATTAAGACATCAAGATACAGGAGAATTTCCTTACGTAAGGAGACACTAGAGCAGGGATTCCTGATTTTTTTTTATGTAAGGATCGCTTTTCATCATTCAAGAATTAAGAGGGTTTTGTGTTTTGCATGTTAATAGCTATACTTTCAGCTGCCACCGCCTGAGAAAGTACCTTATGATTAATTGGGACTATAAATTCGTGTTTTTAAAAATCATAATGGGGATTCGAAAGATGGGTTACTAGATATATCCACAGGTTAGTGATTTTGTAGCTGTTGAATGCATATACACAATTTTGGGGTTCAACTTAGATATATAAACCACTGTAAAGAATTAAAAAACCTAAATAATGTGGATACTAACTAATATATATATATAATAGATAAACAAGTTCATACTGTACAGCACAGGGAACTACATTCAATATCTTGTAGTAACTTACGGTGAAAAAGAATATGAAAATGAATATATGTATGTTCATGTATGACTGAATCACTATGCTATACACCAGAAATTGACACAACATTGTAAACTGACTATACTTCAATTATATATATATATATACACATATACATATACAAAAAAACCCCTAAATAATAAAAAAAATTCCAGGAAAATGCAAACATATTGCCTTACTTTGAGTATTCCAGTGGGATATAGCCCTTGGCGATCACATTTACAGGTCATTTGACCTTTAAGACTTTCTTCCTGGGGGCGGGAGGTGGGAAGGGACAGACTGGGAATTCAAAATGTAGAATAGATAAACAAGGTTATACTGTATAGCATGGAGAAATATATACAAAATCTCGTGGCAGCTCACAGTGAAAAAAAAGTGACAATGAATATATGTATGCTCATGTATAACTGAAAAATTGTAATCTACACTGGAATTTGATACAATATTGTAAAATGACTACTACTCAATTAAAAAAAATGTTTAAAAAAAGAGTTTCTTCCTGAAAAGCAAAGGCAAAGAGAATTCCATTTTCCTGACTTCACAGGATATTTTCTTAGGTAATGATCACATATATTAAAAGGAGAATTGGCCATAAATGTAAATATCTAACCATTACCTATTTCAAGGTATCTACTGCTGCCTACAACATATTCTAAATGGTTTAAGCATATTAATTTAATCCTTACAACAACCCTAAATTACACATTTTGCAGAAGAGAAAACTAAGGCACAGTTTTAAGTAACTTGTCCAAGAAAAGAACTAGTAAGTGATATAGTTGAGATTCAATCAAGGAAATCTGTCTTAATGATCTATGGCTCCTAAGCTCTGTTACCGCCTTCCTCCTCCAGAGAAAAGGAAAGAAAACATTGTCATTCATTCAGTAAACACTGAGCACCAGTTATATACTACTCATTGTTCTAGACATGAGAATTTAGCAATGAATAGAAAAAGCAAAACTCTTTGTCCTCATGGAGCTTATGTTCTGGTAGAGAACAAATTCCAAAGAACCCATGTAAGTCATTCTCCTAAGTTATCCAACAAAATCTTTTAATTCTTTAATTTGATATGTCCATGCAGATCTATAAATTAAGTAGTATGTATAAAGCTTTCTTCTTAAAAAATAAGCCTTAGTGCTATGGACTAAATTGTATCTCTCCCAAATTCAGTACACTGAAGCTAACTTCTACTGGGACCCTACTTGAGATAGGGCCTTTAAGGTGATTAAGGTTAAATGAGGTCTTGAAGTTGGAACCCTAATCTAATAGGATTAGTGCCCTTCTAAGAAGAGACCAGAGAGCTTGTGAGATCTCTTTCAGCACCCCGTCTCACCCTATAAGCACAAAGAGGTCATGTGTGTACACAGCAAGACGGAAGCCACCTATAAGCCAAGAGAAGAGGCCTCAGAATGAAATCTACCTTGCCATAACCTTGATCTTAGATTTTCCAACCTCCAAAACTGTGAGAAATAAATCTCTGTGGTTTAAGCCACTCATCGTGATCTTTTTGTTATTAGTTATGGCAGCCCAAGCAGACAATGGTATTTACATATATAAAACTTTATTGAGATATACACTAAACTTTATACACTTTATGAATGTTATTTCTCAATTAAAAAAAAAATCCCTGAAGCCATTCATGCTTGGTACTAAAAATATTACTTCCTCCTTCATTTTCTAAGAAAGTAATATGGTTATAATTATATTATATGTACACAAAGATGTTCACAATATATTATTAAGTGAAGAGGATGTTAAAAAAACCTCAGCAAACTATTCCATCTAAAAAACATGCGATGCACATATATTTAAAAGTCCAGTGGAATTATAGGTAATGTTTATTTTCCTTTTTATAGTATTATGAATTTCCTGAAGTTGCACGGTGGGTATTGTAAACAAGAAAGCTATAAAAGAAAAAAAAAGACATTCTTTCATGTTTGATTGAAAAGCCTTATGGAAGTTATTATTATTGAATCATTCTATGGTTAAATAACTTCTGTTTCCAAAAAGTCTGCGATATTACAGGATAAAAGTTTCCAGATACAGTAATAAAAGAGGTGGATTCAGTGTGAGGGGGGTGGAAATAGAATTTTGATTAAATTAGAAACAAGAGCTACCATGTCTGAAATCTTCCTTGCAATAAAGTCAACTATGAATAGTTTCTTTGTTGGATGAATTGGTAATGGGCACTGGGAATTTGGTATCTCTTTGTCAGAAACTAAATGACCTGTGTACCCCTCCTCCAACTTGGAGCATGCTAAAACAACAAAATACATGGGGCTATTTTTCAGCTCCATTTAGAGCAAAATCAGCCCCAAACCCAAAGGGGTAGGGAATGAGGATTTTCACTTGGCTTCTTCTCAGTGACCTCCAAATTGTTTTAAAGGTTCTGAGGACACTCTTGTGTCTGGAGTACTAACAGAAGGTTGATTTGTGTTCTGCAGGGATTTCGTATCAATAAAATGGCCACTCAGGGCTTTCCTTGAGAGAAGAACCTGAATGGAGCTAGACCAGAGTGGGTGTAGAGACTGTGGCAGGTTAAGTTGTAACCTTTGGTCCCATCTGGCAAATTTTCAGTGGCACTGAAAGCAACACAAAATCCCAGCACACAAGCCATATAACACACTATGTACACACACTGTGTTTTGCAGCACACTATGAAGATGCACCTGGCTTTCTGGTTCCCTGGAGTTTAGGCTCTTAATCACATCTTGAGACACCTCACAATATGAAGACTGGCAATGGCTCTGGATTTCATTTTTTAATTTTTCTAATGGAGGTGCTGGGGATTGAACGCAGGACCCCCGTACATGCTAGGCATGTGCTCTACCACTGAGCTACACCCATCCTCCTGGTTTGGGATTTTAATTAGATATATTTTGCTACAGAAAAAGTGAAATTAGGAATTGTTTAGCAAATAATACACAATTCAAGCTCTCACTAAGGCAGGAAAGAAATAAAAAAACAAAGATTATTCTATTTGTATTCTTATAAACAATTTTTCCTGAGAGAAGCAGAACACAAACAATGAAAAGGCAGCATTTCTTATTTTCATATATTCATACTGGTTCCCAAGTTTTTCATAGTTTGAAAAAAATAGAGCTAAGAAACACGCCACCTGCTGGCGTTATTGAAACTAGATCACAAATAATTTTCAGTCAAACGATGTTTAATAAGTAAGACTTGAAATGTCAGCTTACACTGTATTCCTTTTACTCTAAAAACCTTTAAAAGAAAAAAGAAAAAAAAACCAAAGGGTAGATCCTGGAAACTCCTTTTTCCTCCCCTAAACTTGTATTAGCCTAGGTTGAAGTCAACTTTGTTAACAAGCTTGTTTAGTGTTGTCTCCTACAACTTCTTGGTAATTTCATCTCTTCCATTTTTCATCCTCAATTTCAGGCTAAATATTTTTCTTTCAGGCTAAACATTATTACACTTCAGTTTTGAATTATACATTTCAAATCTTCATTTCAATACATTTAATTTGTTCAGCTTTTTCTACTAACAGTAGTCTTCATATGTCTTTATAAGCATTACTTTCCAACTTCGATCCAAATCCTCCACTGTAATCTATACTCTGTGCATGTGTGTCTAGATGTGTCTTTTTATTTCTCCCTGTTTATTAAGAAATGTTTCTAACATGTTAAAAAATTGAGAATAGTAAAATGATCCCCTGTGCACCCATCACGAATTCTCAACATTATCAGCTTAGAGTTTCACTTGTCTTCCTTCCTCCCTCTTTCACCCTCAGTGGATTAATTTGAAGCAAATACAAAACACCATAACTTTTCATCTGTAAATAATCTTGTATGTAGCTCCAGAAGATAAAGACTTTCAAAACATAGTCACCCCTAAAAATTAAAAAATAACTTCTTAATATTATCAAATATTTAGTCAGTGTTCAAATTTCCCTGTGTCAGATTTTTTTCTTTTTTCTTTGGCAGTTTGTTCATATCAAGATTCAAGTAAGGTCTGGACACTGCAATTTGTTGCTATGTAATATATTTGGTTTGTTTTAATCTATATGTTCCTCCTTCTTTTTTGTTTTTTTACTTGCAATGTATTTGCTGAAACCAGAATTTTGGCCTTGAAGAGTTTCCCACAGTCCAGATTTTTCTACACTTGTGTTGTGGTGTTATCATCTTCCTTTGTTTCTTGTATTTCCTATAAACTGGTCTAGAAGCTTGACCAGACTCAGATTTACTGTTTTTTGTTTGTTTTTTTTTTTTGGCAAAACTACTTCATAGGTGGGTTAGATACTTACAAAGGAATATGCAAAATATTTAGATGTGTCTTTTAAAAATACTAGAAGCTCTTGATTGCATAGATCCCATTATTTCATTAGAGTTGCAAAATAGTGCTATTTTATCATTCTGACTTCATTTTTTAGCTGGAACCTCTACAAAGAGAAACCTCTCCTCATCAACTATTTGGTGACCTTGCTTTGAAATTTTTAAAAGAAAAAATGAAAACTTTGCCAAAGTGGAAAAGCAAGCAAATTCATTCTAAGTGAAGTAAGCCAGAAAGAGAAAGAAAAATACCATATCATATCACCTATATGTGGAATCTTAAAAAAAAAAAACCCAAATGAACTTATTTGCAAAACAGAAACAGACTCACAGACATAGAAAACAAACTTATGGTAACAAGGGGAAAATAAGATGGGAAGGGATAAATTGGGAGTTAGATTTGCAGATACAAACTATTGTATATAAAATAGAAAAGTTTCTTTTGTATAGCACAAGGAACTATATTCAATATCTTGTAGTAACCTATAATGAAAAAGAATATGAAAACGAATATAGGTATGACTGAAACATTATGCTGTACACCAGAAATTGACACAACATTGTAAACTGACTATACCCCAATTAAAAAAATATATATATATATATATAAAAAGAAAAAAGAAAAAAGCTTGGTTTCTGAACAATTTCCAGGATTTCCAAATTCTATTTCAATCTTATCTTTTTAGTAATACAGCAATTCTCTGCAATTCTCAAATACCCAAAGCTCTGAAAAAGCTTATTTTCAATTCAAAAATCAAAAATCTCTGAAAACTAAGGGGGAAGGATATAGCTCAGTGGTGGAGCACGTGCTTAGCATGCACGAGGTCCTGGGTTCAATCCCCAGTACCTCCATTAAAAAACAAACAAATAAATAAATAAATTTAATTATCTACCTACCCCCCCCCCAAATCTCTGGAAACAGAAGGATTTTTTTTTTTTGTAACTCATTTAATGGGCAAACCTGCCCTAACAAGCTTGGCAGGTAAGCCAACTGAGTCTGAAGTGAGGCCATTTATATTTGTATTTATTTCACTTGGAATGAATATTCATATATTTTACTGAAGAAATATTTATGTGTTGGATTACAGAGAGCTACCCCAGATTCTGCTGAGAGTGCTATGTAACGTAAATGTGTATTTACCATTATAAATCCAAAATAACCTGAAGTTTGAAAACATTTGGTCCAAGCATTTCAGGTAAACATTCACCAAGTACTTGTTCTTTACCAGGTAGTGTTCTAAATGTTTCACATTTAACTAACCCACTCAGTCCTCTTAACAACCCTATGAATTGCAGAGGCACAGCATAGCTAGACGACTTGCTCAAGATTGTGCCCAAGGGATAGTCTAATGGCCAAAGGTATTTGAACCAAGAAGGCTGGGCTGCACTATGACCTTGATTCTGCCTCCTGTACTTTCTCTCTCAGTAACTGGCATATCATTCTCCCAACTCTCCATGATCTGACTCCAATCTCCAGACTCTTTCTTTTGTTGTGACATCCTCCAAGAATCTCATGTTGCAGCTCAACCAGATAACTCCTTATTTCCCCCAAAACATACTTTCAAAATTGTCTTTTTTGTTCATATTGCCAAAGGATATTTTTTAAAGGTAAGATTATGACTTTTGTACAAGTAGGAAATGTACAACTGTCAACTGTCAAATGTACAACAAAATTTTTAATTAATTAACCGTTCATTAATGAGGGATGTTATAATTTGTTAAACAAAAATCCCAAGAGAAAACATAAATACACCATAAAGAATGCTGAAACCAATTTATTTAAAAGAAGAAAAACTGCAGAGAACTATATTCAGTATCTTATAGTAACCTATAAAGAAAAAGAATATGAAAATGAATATATGTATGTATACATATGACTGAACTGATGCTGTACCCCAGAAATTTACACAACATTGTAAACTGACTATACTTCAATAAAAAAAATAATAAAAATAAAATTTTAAAAAGATGAAAAATTGGTCAATATATATACAAGACAATAATCATTTGCATCTGTTATACAAATTTGCATTTCTAGGGACAAGAATCATTTGCATTGTTAGCAGTTGTCTACAATCTTAAAGTGTTGTAAAATAGCTCAAAAGCAATGAAAAACAGTTAACTTAGCAGGAATTTCTATAATCTTTTTTGCCATCATTTCAATATCTCACAATTTTTCTTGACAATACTGATTCCTCTGCCTGGAGTGCAATTCATTGAAATTATCTTTGTCAAACCAGTACTTATTGAATACCTACTATGTGCCAAGCACTCTGCATCTTTTATAGACCAGTTCATCCTCCTCAGCACAGTTCTTCCTTTAAACTCCCATATAATCTCAATCACATCTCTTATAATATTGCTGAATCTTTCCTTGTATTATACCAATTTATTATTCACACTTCGTTTTACAGTTCTGGGGTGCAAGATACAAGTTCCAAATTTGAAATCTCTTTGGCAAAAGATGATAAATTACTTTCCTTGAGGAGGTGAAAACAATTGCCATTCAATTTAACAAATACGTTTTTGATGCTATGCTGCCCATAAGGTACTATGCTATGTCCTACTGGAAGATGATTAATGCAACAAAGATTTTTTATTTTTTGAGAACCAACCGTAAAACACAGGGAATACACAGTGTCCCAGGATTCAGACATCAGTAGTTTTTTAAGCTCCTTAGGTTATACAAAAGTGCAGCCCAGGTTGAGAACCACTGTCTTCAAACAACTGACAATTTATAAAACATAAAACAGAGTAAGACAAAGGCATAAAAAAAGGACAAAGTGCTATGTAAATTAACAGAAGAGATCAGATCTACTGGATCAGATCTACTGAACAGGGTTGGAAAGATCTTATGAAAGATAATGCCTTTGAGATGAAGGACTGGAAAAGATAAAAATTAGGCTGATAGGAGAACAAGCTCATAAAACTATCAGGTTTAGCAAAAGTATGGAGTTCAGAAAATACTGGACCTGCTGTACCCACTGTTTCCACTGCTCGAGGAGAGAAAAATCTGAGAAGAGACTGAGTTCTATACAGTCAGGGGCCATTGAAAGTTTTGATACACTAAGTGACCCATTTAAAAATTCGGATAGAAAAGACAAATCTAGAACAACACGCAAAATGAAATGGAGAGGTCCGAGGAGGGTATAGCTCAGTGGTAGAATGCATGCTTGCCATGCACGAGGTTCTGGGTTCAATCTCCAGCACCTCCATTAAAAAAAGAAAGGAAGAAAGAAGTGGAGAGGAGAGAGCCTGAAAGTAGAGTTAAGAGGTGATTAGTCTCTGCAATATTTAATTTTAAGGTAGAGTTGGAATAGAAAGCAGGGGAGAAAAGGGAGAAATGTGATGGATCTAGAATCTAAAGGACTAGGCAACTTGGATGTGGGAAATAATAAAGAGGAGTCAAAGTTGATCAGAAAATTGTAACTATAAGAGTGGTGTCATTAAGAAAAATAGAGGAGTCAGGACTTGGACTGGTTTGATGGGAAGATGTTATATTTTATTTTTACTATTCAAGTAGAAAATGCTAATAAGACACCTAGATGGAGATATTTAACAAAGAAGTGGACATGCAGGTGAAGAGACCAAAGAGGGCTTGAAACTGGAGACAGATTTGTAATCTGCTGTTACTAATGGAGGCTATGGAAGCAGGAGATTTCACTCCATTTTGCTGATGAGTAGCAGGTGCTCAATGAACATGTTTCATTGCTGTTGTTGAAGAAGAAAAGCTGAACTGTCTGGACAATCAACATTTAGAAGGAAGAGGAGATGATGGAGGACCCAGAGAAGGACTAAGAGGAGGGACAAGAAGAAATCCAAGATTCTGCTGGGTCTTGGTGACCTAAGGCAGAAAAAGTCAAGGACAGGGTGGCCCACTGTGTGAAATAAAGAGGTTAAGGAAACTGTGGACTGAAAACAATCTTTGGATTTGGCCACAGATATTTTTGTTAGTTACAGTGTGACGGACAGTCTTGTAACAAAGTACAGAACAAATGAATTGGGTGATATTTCAGAGACCATTTTCAAAAAGGGCAGAAGCCAAATCTTAAAGAGGATTAGATTAGGACTGCCACTTTCCTAGAAGAAACCCCATTTTCTCTTTCAGAGTGACCTTTAAAAAAAATAAATCAGATCACGTTACTTTCCTGCTTAAAATGCTTCAATGGATTCCCATTGAATTTAGAAGACTAAACCAAACCACACTGCCTGAGATGGCAAGCCCTGGACAAACTGGCCCTACGGTTTCGACTGAACTATGCACAACTTCCCTCTCCCCGTGACCCTCTGCGCACCTCCTTGACCCTGTAGTTCTTACCTGACCATGCCCATCATGTTACTGTATTAGGGCGTGTCCCCTACTCTGAAATGTGCTGTCCCAGCTTCTTACCTGGATGGTTCCCTTCTCATCCTTTCCATCTCTGTTCACAGCATCATCTCTCCAGAGGCCGTTCTAGATCATTCCTGAGCACCTGGTTTAAAGTATGTAGTTCTCAGTGGGGAGGGTATAGCTCAAGTGGTAGAAACAGTAAAGTATATAGTTCAGTCGTCAACTCCCATTGCCCTCACTTGACCTTGTTTTATTTCCTCCCCAGGACTTACCACAGTCTGGAAGGAATTTCTTGTTTCTTTCTGTGTTTGTCTGCCTCTTCCCAGAGAATATAAACACCAGGAGAGAAAAAATGCAAATAGTGGGGAGGAATAACCAATGAGTAAAAGTTTAGGAAAAGCCAAAGGAGGTGGAATCCAGCACTCCCAGGGAGGAATGAAGTGCCCTTGCTTCTGAAACAAGAGCACAGAAGGGAGAAGAGAGAGGAACGTTTCGCAATCTGATGAGTTCTTTTCTATCAGCCTTTAATTACGTGGTTCAGTTGGTGGTGACAATAGCAGCAAATGACTTGATTTTACCCTGTCAGCTGGCTTTGTAAGATATGCTATGTATGTGAGGTGGGGAACATCCTTTTCCAGATTCTTTTCTCCCTGGCTCTACTAGGCTTTGCGGGAGAACCAATGGCGCATATCCTGTATGTAAAAAGTGCTTCGGGACTGTTCAGGTCTTTACAGGTGCCGCTACCATGATTTTACTGAGTGCAGGATTCCAAAGGAGGTGCACCCTGCCTGAAGCACCAGGAGAGAACATCTGGGTGGTGGCCACCCGGGGCTTCAGCATTCTTCC
Source organism: Vicugna pacos (assembly GCF_048564905.1). Lineage (NCBI taxonomy): Eukaryota > Metazoa > Chordata > Mammalia > Artiodactyla > Camelidae > Vicugna > Vicugna pacos. The sequence goes on along the minus strand of NC_133000.1, from coordinate 21,109,981 downwards.
CGAGGGACAGCGAAGTTCAGATTTACAATGCGTTTGTTTTTTCCTATGGGCTTAGAAATGACTAAGCACTACATTCACATAACCCCGCTGTGAAAGATTACAATAATGTTATTATAACCCCATTTTCTGTTGAAAGGTGGAAATAAGATTTGCTCAAGACTAAACAGGAATTCAGTAATAAAAGTATAGCCACAGCTAATCCCGGCTCTCTGACTGTGCTTGTATGGTGTCTTTTAGACACTCCAAGGTTCAGGCTGACAATTACCAGCAGCTACTGACATTCCTTTCAATTCCCCCTACCTATCCCCTCACCCCCATCCTAGTGTAGACAACCGAGGTATTCCTGCATCATTTATTACTGTGTGTGAAAGACAGATGAGGGAAATATTAAATACCAGTATTTATAACTACCCACTTCTCAGTGTCTGCGATCGCAGATTTCCTTTGCCTTCCTGGGAGATGCTGGGGAGACTGTGCCGGGGGGATATTTAGCTGTGGGTGGGAAGCTGCAGACTGCAAATGAAGAACCAGAAGCACCTGACCGATTTAGGGGCGGGAGAGAGCCACGGTGAAGATCTAGCAGCCACCAGAGAGAGTGGGGACAGGTAATGATCTGTCATAAGTTAGGCTCGACTATGCCTACGGGAAACTTTCGTAAAAGATAAACATAACTTGTCTCATTTACATTTGGTACTATGCTAGGTTCCCCTCTTCTATTTTTTTTTCAATTTGTCATTTTGAAATTGGTCTAGAGGTGAGGCTGAGTGGCTTGAGCTGGTTGAGGTACGTTCCAGAAAAGTCCAGGTCCTCCAGCTTGGGGAGAATCAATGGATAACCTGACTGCAGCACTGGAACTTCAGCTCTTCCCAAGCATGTAGATAAATTGGGAGCCAAAGAATTTTCAGGAATCCATAATGCCACGGTGAACAGTGGGTAGGACTATGGGAGTGGTTGGGTCTGAGGATGCTGTGAGCCAATTCCTCTGCCCTTCCCTGCTAGGTGTCAAGGAGACTAAGACCTCAGGTGCCACTCAGCCGAGTTTCCCACGTAGCCTTCCTTGTCTACTTCCTAAAGGTTTGGGGAGCCTAGTTTCTGTCCAGAACACATAAGCGCTTCTGGACCTTCCCTTTTTTTTGGTGGGGGTAGGGGGTTGGTAATTAAATTTATTTATTTAATGGTACTGGGGATGAACCCAGGACCTTGTGCATGCTAAGGAGGCATTCTACCACTGAACTATACCTCCCCTCCCCCCGACCTCCCCATCTCCTTTAATAACAGTTCCTTCCCTATTTAAAAGACTCTGAGATACTTTCTCCCATCACCAATCAACTCAGGCTATAGGGAAGAAAAAAATAAAGTGAGCCCAACCTGGCTCTGACTACAGCCCATTAAATGCAACTATACACCAATTACCCTGTAGTCTCACAAATATGCATAAATGAAGATCCACATGTTATCAATAAGTTTATGTACCTAATATTTACATATTCCTTAATACTAAACTTACACGGTATGTACAGCTATTCTTGTCAACTGTATTTGTCTTCCTAGGCTCACATATTTCTATCAATATGCTGCTTTTTATATACGGCAGAGAGTGCCCCAGAGTTGGAAGAGCCTGGGTTTGAATCCTGTTTCTATCATCAAATGGCTTTTATAAAGTGGAGCAGTTTAAGGAGAAAGAGTAGGTAGGCTGAGAGAATCAGCAGCCCCATAAAACCACCATAATTCTCAATTACAGTGTTAGGTGTTCTAAACTGCTGAGAATACTTTTTTTCTGACACTTCAAACGTGCTTTCATATTGCCCAGTTTCAAGTCCTGCCCAAGTCCGGTGAATACGTCTTTGGTCTGCCATGAAAAGAAAACGCTTCTCTCGAAATCTAAGTCGAAGGGGTAAAGTAGGAAAACAAGTTCGTTCTACATCAAGAAATGTACTTTTGAGTCGAGCACTGTTCAAATTCCTGAGCGGAGAGAAATCAAGAAAGTCAGAGTCTGATGTAACTAACAGTATCTTGGACCACAAGCCCAACAAGCAGAGCCCAATACAAGGCAGCGACTTACGAGGGGGTACGGTGCACGAGACCCACCCGGGGCCGAGGTGCTGGTGACAGAAGCGGTCGCCCGTCACCCGCCCCCGCGCTCCTCGCGGCCGGGCGCCCCGCGCATGCGCAAGCCGCTTCGGTCGAGGGGGCGGGCCCTGGCTGCCATCTTGCCACGCGCGGGAGCCACCGCCGCTGGCCCCAAAGCCAGGCTGCAGCTCCGGGGATCCTGCCCAGACAGCTTTCTTTTTCCATGACAACCCTGCCCGCCAGCCCTGCCCAGGCTGCCCAGCCCCAGCCCCAGGCCAATGAACTGATCCGTCGCCCGCAGCCCAACTCTTAGCTGCAGCTCGTCCCAGTGCCCATCCCACGGAACGGTGCGCGCGGGCGCCCAGCCTCCCCGCCAGCCGCGATGCCGAACGTGCAGCTGCCACCCAAGGAGAGCAACCTCTTCAAGCGCGTCTTGGTGAGTGGCCGGCGGCCGCGCCGCAGACCTCCTGCAGCCCCGGGCCTGGCGCGGCGAGCCGTCCGGCGGCGACGGCGCCTGCGCGGCGGGGCTCGGCCGCGCCGGGTTCTTTGTTTATGTGCGAGCCGGCACGACCCGACCGCCGCCTCCGCCCGGCCGCCACCCGGCTCTCCTCCTTCCGTGGCCGTCCCTTCCAGAGACTTCCCGCCGCAGTCACCCCGGGCGAGGGCGCGCCAGCCACGGCCGGCCTCGCCTCCTCCCCCAGTGCGCCCCAGCCTCCCTGCGTCCAGGTGTTGGTTCACGGCTTTGTGTTGAATCAGCTGCGCCTTGACACCTGCGAAAGCGGGAGCGATCCTGGGGTGGGTGGGGTACGATTTATACCCGTTACGGGGAAACGAAACCCTCACAGGCCAAGCCTCCGTTTGGGAGAGTGTGCCCCTTTCTGGTGTGCCGTTCTGACCCTCTTTGTGACTCGAGCTAAGTTACACAGTCGAACACAGCTCAGGTTGCTTCTAACTGGCGCAGGCCTTGCCGTGACTAAGTGATTAAAGCCGCGCGGACGGGCTGGCGTTGCACTTGAGCGGAGCATTTGCTTCGTTTCCGAGCGGAAACCTGAGTAATGACCCCGTAATGACCACGGCCGGCCGAGAGGGGAGTTTGCTGTAGGTTGTGTGTCAGCGTCCTGGTGTCTTCACGGTTTTCCAGGTTCCATTCTTGCAGGCAGGAGAGCCAGCATGCCTTCGCGCTGCTCGGCATACACTGGTAGCCACTACCGTAGATTTGAAACTTACATGGTCAATAGATAGCCGTCTGTCAGTCATCTAAAGACAAGCGTTTAGGTTTTAACGGTGTATTTGTTAATTAATCCCCGGTTGTGTTGATGATGTGACTATTAGCTGTTGCTTACGTTTATTGTAGCTAAAATACTAAGTTTAGCATGGTTTTAAAAGTATTATCAACTGGGGGGGGGGGCGGGCATAGCTCAGTGGTAGAGAGCATGCTTAGCATGTACAAGGTCCTGGGTTCAATCCCCAGTACCTCCATTAAAAAAAAAATCTACCCCCCAAAATAAAAAAATAAATCAAGAAAAGTATTATCAACTGCAGATGAAAAATCTTAGAAATCAAGCTAATAGAAACTTTACACTTAGGCTTCAGAATGTTTTAAAAAAAGATGCATAGGAGATGGGATGAATTGTTAAGTCTTAATTTTATACGATGGTTAGTGTTGAGCAAATAATGAGAAACAGGTGTATAAACCAAAAAATCTGGTTAAAGCATTGTGGCAGATTGCTTCACTTGACTTTGTATATATATTTTTTCTTTATTTTGCTTTCATTTTTCTAATACCCTTATATTTTACACAATATGGAATTGGAGAAGTGAGCTTTTTTGCCCCTTTCTGCTGGGGTGTTTGTTTAGTTCAAATCATGTTATCAGTATTAAAAAAAAGCGCTATGTGATTTATTATACCCTAGTTATAAAAAAAAAACCTAAAACCGTTGCTGAGTTAACTTTATCCCTAAATAAATTGGGAAATGCTGAACATTTTTGTCTGCATATGTAATGTTTATTATAAGGTTAGTTGACTTTAGGAGGGTGCTACAGAAATGGATGACTTTATCATCTCACAGTTGCGGTACATGTGAGTGAAATTTTGCTCTACCAAATTCCATAGCAAACAGAAGGCTCTATAATAAAATCATTCTTTAAAGTTTGGTTGGCCAAAGTGCTTTGCCAGCAACAGTAATTTTTTTTTGAATTAATTATCATTGTACTTAAACTCAGCCATACTAACTCACTAGCTTGCTTATCACATGTTCCGCATGGCTTATATCTGCCCATCTCAGTCTCCAAACTGGCTGTTAGCACTATATTCTGTTGAGTTTTGGAAATACTCCATTCCCTCTTTCACAGATGAGACAGTCAAACCCAGGAATGATATATGACTAAGTGTCTAATGTTCTCTGTCTGATTGGTAGCAAAGTTGAAACTAGAATCTATTTTCTCTACTAAGTATATATTCCTTACTGAATTTAAGACTTTTCTTTAACCTAAAAGTCTTGGATACTTGGAGATGACTACCTGGATTTGAATTATGGCTCTGACACTTCCTAGCTGTGTAAACTCAGTAACTGTACCTCAGTCTCTGCATCTAAAATGGAGCTAACGTGTATCTCATAGACTTTCCTGGGGTTTAAATAAGGGTTAAATGAGAACAGTGCCTGACACATAGTAAATGCTTCCAATAAGTGTTAACTATTAGTATTACTGTTACTGCTGGTATGATTTTACTTCCAGATGAGTTGATAAGGCAGAAAAAAAAATTTCTCTTTTTTTTCTCCTCCCTAATAACTTGTTTTTTCTTCTTGTCATTGTCAGCTGACCTCCTGTAGTCAAACTCAGATTTTTTTTTAATTTTTATTTTAAATATTTTTGGAATAGGTAATATATTCACATGGTTCAAAATTTAGGTTTCTCGCCTGTCTTTCTCTCCCAACCACTAATTTCTCTTCCACAAGGGCAATTAAGAAGCCTCAATTTAAAGACTTTTTTTCTATGAACGCTCTTCTAATTTTCCCCTCCACATCTCACCCGTGTTGCAAGAATTGATCACTTTCTCCTCCTTTGCTGGTGCTGTTTTACTTTGAACTTAGAAGGCTGTATATATTGACTGGATATTAAACAGTACTTAATTGTCTAGAACCTGAGGATGCAGCCATGTTTTAAATAGGCAAGATCTCTGTTCTCATGGAGCTCACAGTATGGTGGGGAAGATAGACACTAAGTAAGTACAAAAATAAGTGAGAATGTGAGGAAGTGATAGGGCTGTGTAGAAAATAGAGTAATACGACAGAGAGTGTGTGTGTTGGGGGCGGGTGGTGGAGAGGCTGGCAGTGTTAGAGTGAGTGGTCAGGTGGATGATATGTGAAACTCAGGTGATGAGGAATCAGCTGTGGGAAGATCTGGGGAAGAACATTTCAGGTAGAAGGAACACAAGTGTAGAGGCCCGGGATAAGGTTGGCCTGTTGATTCCTAGAAAGAACACCCACTACCACATAAGTGAGAGTGAGAGGTGTTATCCTGGTTAATGACTGGAGGACAGGCACTGATTACTGAGCCTGGCTGGTGGCATTTAGCAATAAAGAAGTTGCTCACACTTGTGTTAGACTGGTGATGGAAAGACGGTGGTCTTTGGAGTCAGACCAAAGTTTGCAACTGACCTGAGCCACTTATGAACAAATTTTATGACCTTTTAAATTTTATGAAGTTTCAGTTTATACACCTGTAAGGTAGAGGTAATAACACCTACCTTAAGCAGTTGTTATGAGTTATAATGAGGTTTGTACAGACACATATAAGTTGCTCAATAAATGGCAGTATTTTTTGGTGTATATGCCTAGGTTCCATTGTCGAAGTAGCAAAGGCTTTTAATGCAGTTTCTAGTATTTTTCTGGGTTGTTATCACATCGGTTTTTGTTTTCGGATTTTGAATAAAAGAAAGCTGCAGCAGTGTGTTGGTTGACAATTAAAGTGCTTTTTTTCTTTATTTTCTGTAAAAGTGAAAATACTCAGATACCAGAACAGTTTGGCAAGGAGTAGGTAACAGAAATACACTTCGTGTTATAAGTGATATAAATTGATATAAAACCTTTCCGTCTCATGCTTTAGGCCTAATTTTGGATCTTCAATTTAGAATTTATATAATGCGGTGAAAAGTTGCTCCAGGTATATTCATTTTATATAATAATTTTTGTTTGCATTCCTTTACAGAAATGCTATGAACAGAAGCAGTACAAAAATGGCCTCAAGTTTTGCAAGATGATTCTTTCGAATCCAAAATTTGCTGAACATGGAGGTATTATCTCATTTGTGAGAGATTACTTTGGGGAAATTGAATTCCAAACTCAGGTGGAAAGGGTTCCTAACAGTGAAAGAAGAACACTTCCCAGATTCCATGGCTTGGTAGCTCTTTATTAGAGTGTAAAAATGTTTAACATTTTTAGTTATGCCTTATATCAGTCTCATTCTAGGTTACTTTACTTGTATTCTGCTTAGGTATGTGTGAAATCTTTACTTTTAGATGAGAAGTGGTTGGTTGATCTATTGATGAATTATTGAAGTATATACTTGTAATTCTTATAGACTTGATTTCATTTATTCCTTTGACTAGAACTTATGTTTATCCTTTAATTTCTTATGTATAAAATTAGTACAATATTTGCAACACCAAAGTTGTGTGAAGATACAGTTAAATGTTTATGTTTTGGAAGATGTCTTTTTTATATATCTTCTGACCTTCCTAGATAAATATGATACTACTGATTTACCATTGGATATCAGGTGGTTTTTCTAGCACAACCCTAGATGTTAATATTAAGTCTTTATTTGCTTGTCTCATCCTTTTTCACTTGTGGTCTGTGTTTGGTAAAAGGATGGATCAGGTTAGACATGTAAATTATGGTCCTGTAGCAGAGCAAAGCTAATTGAGTCTTTGAATATTGACTTGAACAATTCTTGAGACCAGCGTATTTGGAAAATAGGCTGACCCTGCTCAGCTTTTTAATAATGTTTTAAACATTCTTTGACGGAAATGGAAAGAAGTCTTCATTTCATAGAATTTTAGAAATTAAAGCTTGTTTTCAAGCTATTTAGCAATGGAACTCTTCCAATGGGAGCTTGTGGGGAAATCCATTATGTAGAAACAGATAAAATAAGATATTTGGTCAGAGGGGCCTGGACTGCTGGCTGATCATGTTCTGAAAAACAGAGTCCCACAGAGATCAGTTTGAAAACCATTGTTCTTACCTGATTTCCTTCTTGTGGATTATACTGATAATTATTTCATTCTAAACCATTTTCATTAACTACCTTAAACATATCCTTAAGTTGCCACTCCCATAGTCCAGTGTTGTGCTTTTCAAATGCAAATTGATGTTAAGTTGACTACCTGAAATTCATTGGAATAAACTTGCAGCCAAAAATGATATCTGTTCCAATATTGAGTAAGGTGCAATGGAATACATCTCTGTAAGGTAGATTGAGTGATTTGCGGGGTATAAATCAGATGATTTGATTCTTAATCAGATAAAGGCTCTGGTCCCCTGCAGTAGATTTAACTCAGCAGGACTCAGAACTCTGCTGTGTTGCTTTTTTCAGCAGAATAATATTAACCTCCTTTATAGAGTCTTCAAATAGACAGAGAGCTTTTTACCAACTCAGTCCTAGCCAAAGAATTTCAGAAGAGGACTCAGGCTAAGCTTTAAATAAATACAGAAATATACTTTTACTTTTTTGTATTTGGAAAGAAGTTCTTCTAACTATAGGATTAAAAGAATAAATAATATAAGCATTGATACTGTTAAAATAGTGTTAAGAGAATAATTTGAATCTTTCATGTGTAAATAGAGGCTAAAATATTTTTCAGAGACATTGGCTATGAAAGGATTAACATTGAACTGTTTAGGAAAAAAAGAAGAAGCATATGAATTTGTTCGAAAAGGACTTCGTAATGATGTCAAGAGTCATGTCTGTATCCTTTTGCAGTACTTGAATATTTAATTTCATTTATGTATTTTCCGTTTACTAGTTTTTTTCTAGCTCAAATTAAAAAAAAAACTTTACTGTGAAAAAAGTTAAACCTATATGGAAGAGAGAATTTAATGAACTTGGTATGCCCATTATTCAGTTTCAATAATTATCAATATTTTTAATATTCGTTTCATTTGTTACCTACCCCTTGTTTTTTGTTAATTGGAATATTTTAAAGAGTATCCCTATGCACTATATATCAGTTGTGCTTAGCGTAAGAGAAAAGGAGCTTTGATAATTATGTGTGACTTGAAACCCATTATTGTTTTCCTATACATCCATATATTGAGTGGTACTTTCCCCATTCCAAATAACGACTTACCTGTATAGTAAAGTTTGTGTTCCTTAAAAGTTCCTTAAATTTCCTTTTAGAAATTTTAGAAGAGAAATTTAGAAGAAACTTGTTTTAACACAGATTTTATTTAATATTAAATATTATATTTTTGGTTCTTCAGCTTGATTTCTGTTGCCAGGAACTTAGCTCTTATTTCATTGGATACCTGTAGTTGTATTTTTCTTTGGTTAGTATCCCAGTTTGTAAAAAAAAATAAAAATACTTTTTAGGGAGGGATCATTGAAATTATTTTAATGTCTGTTTTGCCTTTTTACTTACTTATTCACAAGCTTTTCACATATCGCCCTTGTATCTTAATTTTTTATGTTTAATTCATCCAGCTATTGGCCAGTATTGATCATCAGTTGTCTTAGTGGTGTTTTCACGTATTTAGTCTAGAGTTCTCTCAAAATACTAAATACTTATTTCTTTATCCCAGTGCTTACCCCAGAATGAAGAGAAAGGGCATGTAAGTATGATAGTTTTTTTGGCTCCAGATATCCTAAGACTTTAATATACGTTAAAGAAAGCCTTAATTTTTGTGGTCTTTAATACCACTAGTGAATTAACTGATCATTACATGTTGTTTTATAATTGATTGAGTATATATACTTGTTTTAAAAGATAGTTGCAATTTTATATATATTCTGTTTCCATACACAGTGTTGAATAAGTGAATGTTGAGGTGCTGGTATAGGAAAAGTGAGGGGTAGAGGCTAGAAGAATTTTAGCGTGAAGAATTTTCACCAATAATTTTCTACAGTTACTTAAATACATATTGTAGAAAATTTCAAACATGTACAAAAATAGGAAAATGAACCCTCATGTGCCCATCACCTAGCTTCAATAATTTAACAGTTGTCAGTCAAGGGTGATCTGGTTTCATCTTTTATCACCTGCTTACCATCCCCCTCCCTCCGATCCCAGATCTTCCTGCAGTAAATCCTAGACAGAATACCCTTTTGTTAAGGTAAGCTTTATATTAGATGTGTAGCATAGTATATTCTAGTATCTGTGAATGTCTGTTTCCTTAACTTAATAGGCTGGCATGTGTATGGACTCTTGCAGCGTTCTGATAAGAAATATGATGAAGCTATTAAGTGTTACCGAAATGCCCTCAAATTAGATAAAGATAATCTGCAAATTTTGAGGGATCTCTCTCTGTTACAGATCCAAATGAGAGACCTCGAAGGTTACCGAGTAAGTACTTTAGTCTTGAATGTACATGTTTCTACAATAGATGTAGCTTAAAAGCATATGAATTCAGAATGAGGTGACTCTAAGACAAGATCGTGTAGATTTGGTTGTTCATTACAGTGTATAGTAGAAGGGGAAAGTCACTTGGGATCTTCCCCCCCCAGTAATAGTTGTGGAACTGTATACTGGAGCATCAAAAAAGGATAACTGTTTATTCATTTAGTGCTTTTTAAAAAACTAGAATATCTCCTATGTGCTGATGCTGTGCTAGATTCTTTGTGGGCTTGATATTTACAAATCTGGTAAAGACAGCTTTTAGATTTGAAGTCTAAATGTCAGGATTAATTAGCTTTATTATGGGTTAGAAAATCAAAATATGTGAGAAAGCTTGTTCTAAATGTAGTCTAGATCTCTTCAAACTGCTGTCTTCAGCCCTTCTGGGCATCTCCATGTGCTTACTCTGCTTGGTATCAATATCTCCAAGATGGAATTCTCTCACTTTCTTAGGTGAAGGAGGCCACTGATGCTTACCAGTTCTCTCTAGATGAGTCTTCTTTCATTTCCTTTTTTTTTTTTTTGATGGAGGTGACCTCATGCATGCTAAGCATGTGTTCCAGCACTGCGCTATGCCCTCTCTCCTCATTTAGAGTGTTGGCAGCATGGGAGTTGTAGCCAGAGAGTGAGAGATCTGAATTTATGATTTCTAGGTGGCAGTAAGGTCTGGGGTGTGTTGTTGGAGTAGGTCCCTGAAGCGGGATGGAGATCACTAAAGACAAGGAAATCTTGGATCTAAGAAGAGAGGTTATTGGATGCGTGATCCACAGTGTTGTGTTTGGCAGGATTTGGCAGAGAGGAAAACTGACTCAGACTTTAAAGAAGGACGGGAGTGACAGAAACAGCAGTGAGAATAAGGGATGAGAGTGATAGAGCTTACTGCCATATGCCTTAAAGGAACAGACACACGTGAACACAGAAGAGTGATACTGTCTGAGTTGTTTTGCTGCAGGTATCATTTTTTTAAAAAGATCCTATCATGTTACTCCTTGTGGCATATAGTGTTGATGGACTTGTTTTTCACCCATTCCAACAATAGCCATGGAAGCTAAACACTCCATTTTCAAAACTCATTGCAGCTAATGTTCCTCATGTGACCCTGTTCCCCCAAGCAGGTGCACTTGCCCAAGACTTTGAGGCAGGTTAGAGCTATGAGGAAGTGGGGGCTGTGTAGGGAGGTTGGCTTTTCTTCTGATCTGACAGTATCTTGATTCTTCTGGGGCAGCCATGGTAGAATTTCTGGTGTTTAAATGTTGTAGATATTAAGCTGTCTTCGAGAGGCAGCAGTGGTGTTTCTGCTAGGAAAGTACAGTCACATGTTTGAGTGTTTTCTCGGACTGTGTCCATCCTATCCCTGAGGCCTGTTATAATTATGTGAATATGGTCTAATTTCATATAATAATTTTATAAACAGCAAATTCTAGTTTAATAAAAAGCTGTATTCATCTCTCTTCTAAGCTGCTTAGTTGTCAAATGAAATTTTCTTTATACAAAGGTAATTTTATGAGGCAGCCCAAAAGCATTGGCCCCAAGGACAGCTTTTCTAAGACAATCTTAGAGTGAGCTTTACAGAGTATTCTAGAACTTAAATTTAGATAAGGAGCATAAAAATATTTCTGTTCTGGGACTCAATATTGTTTGTTCATTGAATTAGAAAGGAATTAAAGATATGTCTTCTTAGAACTCTGGTAAGTTATATTTTAGAAAAACTTAAAAAAGGAAAAAAAAATTCAAAAGAATTTTTTTTTTTTTAAGGAGACAAGATACCAGCTTCTTCAGTTGCGCCCAACACAGCGTACTTCCTGGATTGGATATGCTATTGCATACCATTTACTGAAAGATTATGATATGGCACTAAAACTACTGGAAGAATTTAGACAAACTCAGCAAGTAAGAACCTCATGTTAACATTTTCTCCTACCTTCACAAACTGAAATACTTAACTTCTGTATTGCCTCCACCCCCAAACATGAATCAGTCTTTCAGACCTATGGAAAATTTGCACAAATTTTTGAAATAATTGCGAAAAGCTAAAGCATAGAATTCTTAATATAAAACAAGTTATATAAAATTGTTTGTATACTATAATTTTAACAATATTCAAGTGAATAAGGAAAGAAAATACGTAAAGATGAAAATAGTTTTGTTACTGTGGGACTTGTTTCTCAAGTGTATATTGCTTTATATTTTATATAAATATATGTTAATAAATACATTTTAATATATATGTAAAATAGAAAATACAAAAAATATACACTGTGTCAAGAGAAATTAGAGAGATGTTAACATTTTGCCATGATTGCTCCAGATTTAATTATTTTTTAAAGAAATAAAATGTTACAGAAACAGCTGAAGTCCTCTCATGTCCCTTCTTAGAGGTAAACACTGTTTTGAAGTTGGTATAGAGGAAAAGTTTACAATTTTGATAATGTCCAATTTATCAATTTTTTTTTTTATGCAAAGGATCATGAAGATTTTCTTCTATTCTTCTAAGAATTTCTTTTATAGTTTTAGTTCTCACAGTTACTTAGGTCTGTGATCCAGTTTAAGTTAGTTTTTGTGTATGGTATGGAGTGTGTGTCTAAGGTTATTTTTTGCATGTGGATATTTAAGTGTCCCACCATCATTGGCTGAAAAGACTGCCCTTACCCTATTGAACTGTCTTGGCACCTTTGTTGAAAGTCACTTGACCAGAGTATAAGGGCTTATTTCTAGACCTTGTATTCTGTTCCACTGATCTATACAGCTATCCTGTTGTCGGTACTAACACACTATCTGTATTACTGTAACTTTTTAGTAAGTTTGAAATTTGAAGTGCCTATCTTTCTGCTTTGTTCTTCTTTTTAAGATTCTTTTATCGATGCAAGGTTCCTTTTATTTCCATTTGAATTTTAGAAGTAGCTTGTCCATTTCTGTTAGAAGGCTTGCTGAGAGTATGATAGGGGTTGCACTTAAATTTTTAGATCAATTTGGGAAGAATTGCCGTCAAAACCATATTGAGCATTCTGGTCCATGAACATGGGATAAAATGTCTGTCCACTTATTTAGGCCTTTAATTTCTCTCAGCATGTTTTATGGTCTTTGGTGTATGGGTCTTGTTCCTTAAATTTATTCCTAAATATTTTGTTCTTTTTGATGCTATTGTGAATGAATTTTGTTGTATTTTTATTTATATTTTAATTTTCATTTTTGGGTTGTTCTTTGCTTGTATATAAAAATGTAATTGATTTTCATATATTGACCTTGTATTCTGTCACCCTGCTAAACTCCTTTATTAGTTCTAGTAGGTTTTTGGTCGCTTCTTTATGATTTTAACCACTTTTTATTTTTGTTTTTTTTTTTTGGTGCTGGGATTTGCTGACCTCTTCAGTCTACCATAGGCAGAAGTTCCCACCTCTTTATTTGTTTTAAAGAATATATTAATCTTATTTGCTGTTAATCACTGTTCTGTTTGTAACTGCTCTTGGATTGCTTTTTTAAGTCTGTGTGAATGACTTTCCTGAGAAAGCAATTAAAGATCTGTAACTGCTTTATCTAATTATATAAGCTAATTTTTTTTTTTTTTCAGGTTCCTCCCAACAAAATAGACTATGAATATAGTGAACTGATACTGTACCAGAATCAAGTGATGAGAGAGGCAGATCTATTTCAGGAATCTTTGGAACATGTAGAAACATATGAGAAACAAATATGTGATAAACTTCTGGTGGAAGAAATTAAAGGTAGGTTGAACTGCTGTTTTTTAATGGCCTCAAAGAAAAGAATAAAAGCTATATACTTGATTCTGTCCTAACATTTAAATGAGACTTACTGTATCTCAGGCAATGTTCTAAGCACTTTTATTATTAATCCATTATTAATGAATGTAATCCTCATAACAACCCTGTGATGTACATGTTAAATCCATTTTAGAGATGGGGGACTGAGGAACAGGGAGGTTAAGTGACTTGCTCCAAGTCACACAGCTGAGTAAGGTGCGTACTGCTGGATTTGAGTGCAGAGGTTTTGACTCCAGATTCCATTTTTTTTTAAAATAGATTTTATTATTTTAGAGCAGCTTCAGGTTCACAACAGAATTGAGCAGAAAATACAGAGAGTTTGCACACAGCCCTCCCCATCCATACACATATACTCCCCTACCCTCAACATCCCGCATCAGTGTGGCATATTTGGTACGATCGATGAACAATTTCTATATTCTTTTTTTTTTACTTTGTAGTTCAATTTTTTTTAACATTTTTTTATTGAGTAATGGTCATTTTACAATGTTGTGTCAAATTCTAGTGTAGAGTACAATTTTTCAGTTATACATGAACATATATATATTCATTGTCACATTTTTTCTTCCCGCTATGAGCTACCACAAGATCTTGTTTATATTTCCCTGTGCTATAAAGTATAATCTTGTTTATCTATTCTGCATTTTAAAATCCTAGTCTGTCCCTTCCCATCCCCCGCCCCCTTGGCAACCACAAGTTTGTATTCTATGTCTATGAGTCTGTTTCTGTTTTGTATTTATGTTTTGTTTTGTTTTGTTTTTAGATTCCTCATATGAGCGATCTCATATGGTATTTTTCTTTCTCTTTCTGGCTTACTTCACTTAGAATGACATTCTCCAGGAACATCTATGTTGCTGCAAATGGCGTTATGTTGTCGGTTTTTATGGCTGAATAGTATTCCATCATATAAATATACCACATCTTCTTTACTCAGTCATCTGTTGATGGACATTTAAGCTGTTTCCATGTCTTGGCTATTGTAAATAGTGCTGCTATGAACACTGGGGTGCAGGTGTCATTCTGAAGTAGGGTTCCTTCTGGATTTATGCCCAGGAGTGGGATTCCTGGGTCATATGGTAAGTCTATTCCTAGTCTTTTGAGGAATCTCCATACTGTTTTCCACAGTGGCTTTCCTTGCTTCCCTCTCCCACTCTTAATGATTTAGATGTCTTCTTTAACAATTTTGTGTTTATTCTTTTTGTAATTCATGGCAGTTGTCTTCTTTCCAGTTATGAGTTTCTCATTTTTGTAGCATCCTGCTTTTCTATTTAGAGTAGACCTGTCAATATTTCTTTCAGCATGGGTTTAGTGTTGCTAAACTCTTAGTTTTTGCTTGTCTGTGAAGTTCTTTATCTCTCCTTCTATTCTAAAGGATAGCCTTGCTGGATAGGGTATCCTAGGCTGCATCTTTTTTTCATGAAGGACTTTGAATGTATCTTGTCACTCCCTTCTGGCCTGTAGTGTTTGTGTAGAGAAATCAGCTGAGAGCCTTATAGGGGTTCCCTTGTAACTCACTCTTTGTTTTTCTCTTGCTGCCTTTAGGATCATTTCTTTATCCTTGACTCTGGCCATCTTGATTATGATATGTCTTGGTGTGGGTCTGTTTGGGTCTTTCCTGTTTGGGACCCTCTGAACCTCCTGTACTTGGATATTTGATTCCTTTAGGTTTGGGAAGTTTTCAGTCATGATTTCTTCAAAGACCTTTTCAATTCCCTTTGTTCTTTCTTCCCCTTCTGGAACCCCTATTATGCGAAGATTGGCATTCTTTATATTATCCCATAGGTCCCTTATATTGTTTTCATTGTTTTTTATTTGTTTTTCTCTCAGCCGTTCTGATTGTGTGCTTTCTGTTGTCCTGTCTTCTAGGTCACTTATTCGTTCCTCTGCATTATCTAGCCTGCTTTGTACAGCCTTTAGGTCAGATCTCATCTCAGCAAATGAGTTGGCTAATTCTACTTGGTTCTTCTTTATAGCTTCTATTTCATTTTTGACTTATTTTATATCTCTAAACACTGTTTCTTTTAGTTCCTTCAGTACTTTGATCACTCCTTTTTTGAAATCTTGATCTAGTAGGCCATCAATGTCTATTTCCTTGATTGTGCTTTCAGGGGGTTTCTCTTGATCTTTTATTAATTGGGAGTGGTTCCTCTGCTTCTTCATATTGCTCATATCTCTCTGGCACTGTGGCTTAAGGAGTTATCAGTTGTCTAGTTCTGGAGATGGTGTGCTCTTAATGATTTTATTGTGAGGTCTTTATATCTTCGCCCTGTTTTGTGAACTCAGCTTGCTGTTTCCAGAGGCCCTCTGTTGGCACCCTCGTCTGTGCTGCTCCTAGTGCCTGTCGGCTAACAGATATTGCCCCCTTCTAACACTGGGTCAGGTGCTGAGCTCTTACCCGTGGGCAGGTGGGTCATTCCTCTCCCGATGCTGCAGTCAGATGCTGTGCTTGGGGGAGGCAGGTGGGCGGATCGCGCCCCCTCCCAGCACTGTGGTCAGGTGCTGCGTTCCTGCCAGGAGAGTGAGTTGCCGCCCGCCCTCTCCCAGCACCGGTTGCTCCGCTGGTCTGTGCCGCTGCCTGCTCTGCCTTGGGTCGGCACGCGGAGCCCCTGCTCCCCCGCGGATTCAGGTCTGGCCCCACTGGTGCCTGGACGCTGCGCACGGGAGGAGGTGGCAGCTGTGGCTGCACCCGGCCTCTCTTCTCCCGAGAAGTACCAGTAATAGCAGCGCAGGTCTGAGGAGACAGAGGATATTGCCCCTCTCCCCCCAGGGCACACCAGCTGTGTTGCTTTGCTTTTTTTGCAATTTATGGGGGACTGAGGTGGTTCTGCTCCATATCCCCTCCCAGCCACGACGCGCAGCACCCTGCAGTCTCCTGGGGCTGCCTCAGTGCAGCCACCCCAGTCCTCCGCCTGGCTCTGGCCGCCTGCCCTGGTCCCAGCTGCTGGCTCGCATCTCGGGCTGGGTGTCGCGGGGACCCTTTGTGCCCGTTTAACTCAGTTCTGTCAGTCAGGGGGTGCTCGGGGCAGATCTGAGCCTCGGAGGTTACCCCTCTGTCCCACTGGCCTCTCCGTTGGAGAGGGCAGATCCAGAGAACGAGCACCAGTCCTCCTTTGCCGCTCCTTCCCCTTGGGATCGTCCCGCACTGTTTTGCTTTTTCTTCTTTCTTTTTTCCTTTTCTCCTACCAGATTTTTGGCGTCTTTGTCTTTTGGAGAGGGTGATGTTCTGTCAGAGTTCCGCAGGTGCTCTGGTTGGCTGAGTGGGTCCATAGATGTGAGTTTTGGTGTATTTGTGGGAGAGGGTGAGCTACAAGCGTCCTACTACTCTGCCATCTTGCTTCTCCTCTTCCAGTTTCTATATTCGTAAGCAGCATGTTATGCTGCCTTTGTATTCATCCTCCTCCCCCAGTGTTTATCTTCATATATAGTAGGAGGAGAATTGTAGATCATGACACTGGAATCATCGTGAAAGCAAGATTCATTTATTTTCATTATGTGCTAATTATGAAGACAACATCTTGAGAAGTACTTTGCTAAAAATGTTCAACACAGAATGAGAAAGTTTTTTTTTCACCCTTAGCTTTGCTCATCAATTACCCATTTCCTAAGCAAAACTGTATTAAATAGAATGTCCATCTAAATTAATAATTAGTTTAAAACTAAAGTCTCATGTAGTTGCCAGACTTCTAAAGGTTAATAAAAATGCTAGCTAACATTTATTTACTCCTCTGTGGTAATTGGTTAAACCACTTTTTCTCACTTGGTTTTTTTAGCACTTGTAACACGGGTGTTGTTTATTACCCCATTTTGAAGTTGAGGAAGCTAAGGAGCTTAGAGAGGTTAAGACTTACCCAAAGTCACTCAGCCTTTTAGGAGGTTGCATTAATTTCTGAACATAATCTTTCTGACTTTGGAGCGTTTACTTTTTTTCTTTTCTTAAATTTAAATAGACTTTATTTTTTAGAGTAGTTCTGGGCTCACATCAAAACTAAGTGGAAGGTACAGCGATCTCCCATATACCCTCAGACCCCATACATGCACAGCCCACCTCCCCTCTGCCCCTCACCAAAGTCTGTAGTTTATATTTGGGTTCACTCTTGGTGTTGTGTACCCTTTAGGTTTTAAACAATGTATTATGACATGTTATTTACCATTAGAGTATCATACAGAGCAGTTTCACTGCCCTAAAAATCCTTTGTTCTGCCTGTTTGTTACTTCTTGCCCCCAACCCTGGCAACCAGAGATCCTTTTACTGTCTTCATATTGTGCCTTTTACAGAATGTCACAGGGTTGGAATCATACTGGCTTCTTTCACTTAACAATGTGCATTTAAGTTTCTTTCATGTCTTTTCGTGAGTCCTTATGACTGCTGTCGTCTACTCCTATGGAAGAATGGGGCATGTCCATAGTTTATTTTCTTTTATTATTTTTTTAATTGAAGTATAGTATAGACATACTGTTTACAGTTTTAGGTAGCAAACATTTATGTGTATTCACTTTGTACCAAGTACTGTGTTGACCATTTTAAGTACATTAGTTCAGCTGATCATAAAAGCAGACTGATGCAGTTGATATTTTCCAGGTAAGGGGATAGAAATGCAAGTTTTGTAAGCTACCCAAGGTCACAAAGTTATAAGGTGGTAAAATTGGTAATTACACTTAGTCTTACTGTAGAACTTGAGTAATATATAACATATATAAATAATAAAATAGTATATATAATAACTACGATAGTATGCTGCCTCCTCCAAGGTGCTGAAACCCAAAATAGTGTATATGACGAAAGACATTTCAAAGGGTAATTTGTTTGAAACAGATTCTTAAGGAATGGGAAATCTTGGGGATGGGAAGTTGAGATATTTTCTTTTTGGAAATTCTCCCTTTTATCTTGATTAGGTGTGCTTTCCATCATATGTGAGAAGTTTATATTCTCATTTCCCACACGCACTTTAATTTGTCTGGCTTAGTGAAAAGAATTAAGTCTTAGAGGTGATCCACACGTGAACGTGGTTTGTGCAGTTTCTTGCTGTGAAGTAGTATTTAGTGTTACTGTTTTGTGAGTTAAACTTCTCTGATTTTAGTGACCTGGAAAGGACACCAAGGGAATTGAATGGAGAATTGTTTAACCTATGAATTGATTAGGAAAAGTAGATTCAAATCATGAAGTAGGAAGGCAGGGATATTTCATTAGAATTATTTACCAATCTGTACGTAGGGTATCTTTACCTTAAAGTGTGTGTAAAAGTGTGCATAATGCAAGGATACTTATTAACAAATTAATATCCATCATATATATATATATAGGTGTTGGAGGGGCCTGAAGTGAATATTAAGAATGTGTAAATGGAGGTTCATTTCTGAGGGCAAGCTGTGAATTAATCTATGTTGTTTAAACTGTAACAAGCCCCGAAGGGAAACACATACAGTTCTGTCTTTCATTAACATCTATTATACTAATAATGCTTAGTGAACTCTCTGGCATCAGAAAGGTATTTTATGTTTAAGTAAAATGAATGTGACATTTAAACTTAATTTTAGGGGAAATGCTGTTGAAATTGGGAAGATTAAAAGAAGCCAGTGAAGTATTCAAAAACTTGATTGATCGGAATGCAGAAAATTGGTGTTACTATGAAGGCCTGGAAAAAGCTCTACAACTTAGTATGTAATAATATTTCTCATCTACCTTCTCTTAACTAGTATTTGAAGTATAATAAAATACAAAGTTGTGATAATATTTGAGTATGCATATTTCTGATATTAGCATTCATTTTTCCATTTAGGAAAATTATAGGTTAAACATGGGAGTGAAAATGAATTCAAATATTTATACTTAAGTGATAAATAGAGATAATTTTAGGTTTTTTGATCCATTAAAATGTTATCAATTTGGACTAACTAGAGTGGGAAGAAAATGGGCATTCCCTTTCTGAGTAATGTCATAATTATTAAATATTTTTAAAGAATTAGAGATCTGTTACTCTCAAGTTCTAAACACAAGAATTGGGCCACAGAAATTTTTCTAAGAGTATGTTTTATATAGCATCAGCACAAAGAGTATTCTTTTAATTTCAAACTAGGCTGATTTGTGTAAAACAAAATGTCTTGCATCATCTTTTTGAAAGTAAATAACCTTGACTCTTTTCAGAAATCTAGAATATTATTCCAGAATTTCCCTAATATTTTCATAATTAAATGTCTGTGGGGCAGTTGCTAAAATGTGGCCTAAATAATTATGAAGCTGATAACGAAATAACTGTGAAGCTTGAGAGTATTGGAAGCAGCAGAATTTTTAAATTTAGAAAGTATGGTAAATAGGTGGCTACTCATTCATTTACCATAGGATGAGCTACGTTTATATTTAAAATTTAATATCATAAGTTATTAAAAACTTTTTTCCTTAAATAATTGTTCTCAAGAAAATGATGAAAATCAAAATATTGATTAGATCAATACTTTTTTCTAAAAACACAAGGAAAGAAGTCATAGGTGTGAAGGTTGGAAATGTGAGATAACTATAATTTTTCTTTAAATTGCCAGTTACTGATATGTTTATAATACAGATATTTCAATGTTATAATATGTTCCATATGTCTGGATCCATGCTTACTATGAAATTATTGATTACAAAACTAATTACATTACTTTACTTTTTTAGGTTCCTTGGGACCTTTTCTCCCCCATGGTAAATTTTGGAGCTCCATCTTCTGACTTCAAGTAGGGCACTGAGATGGTTAGGTTTGTCATGATGTTAATTTAACAACATTTCTAAGACTTGTTTTATGTAGGGTAGCGGAGGAATTTTTTTATACTTACGGCTTGTCATTGTCTAAGATTAGGCATAAATATAAGAACTGCTTTTAAAAAATACGCAATAGCCTTCATATACATTTTAGTGTAGAAGTCTTTAATAGTTCCTGAGATCTCCAAATTGTTAATAGAATGTGAAAATTATTTCTCACATATCCCAGTTTTTAAAATTCAACTACATTGGAGCTCCAAACATTTTATTGGGGGAAGGAAGGAGTCTAAACAAAATCGGACTTCACTTTTTAAAGTGCCATGTTTATAATCTTTAATACTGAACACTATGCTTACTGTGAATATACCTTGATTGCTAGCACTAAGGGTTATTCTTAACAGTAATTATATTTTTCTGGTCTGAATTAAAATCCACTTAAAAGCTTATAGTTTAAAAACAGTTTTATTGCTTTTTCTTAAAATTCTGCTGTTGTCTCATGGCTTATATGAAATAATGCATGTAGTCTCTCTTAGTAAATTATGCAGGATATTTTTTTAAAATAATAAATTAGACCCAGATTCTACTCTGCAAATTGCTCTTGTAGCTTATAGATAGATCTTCTTTGTAGTACTATAAGATTAGGTTAGTCTTGAGGGCGAAGATAGAATATTCTTTTAGAAATATATTTTGTATCATTATGTTTGGGAGAAATAATTGTCATTTCAAACAATCTGTACTGATGGGATCTTTATAACGGAGTTTCACTGAAGATTTTAAGTGTCAAAGCTACCTTACAAATTTAGTTCATCTTTTAAAATATCTCAGTCATGACCCTAAAACTGTTGCTTCTGTAAGCCTCATCAGTAGGCATTATAGACTTTTGTGGGAGTATATGTTAAGCTTCATTGATTTAGAGGATTTCTGTAAGATACGTTACAAAGGAACATTGATCACGAGTTGTGCATGCAGGGCTATAGGAGAAGTGCAGTGTATCCTGAGTCTGTGTGTCTGGTGTGTATATGATTTGAGTTGCATGTAGTAGAATCTGTTGTAATGAAGTTTAGATTTCTCTGAAGATTGGATCTAAAATGGTAATTTGCTGATTATATTATTTCACTGCCACAGTGATTTTAATGTCATTCTTAGAAAGATTGAGAGCAGCGTTAATATGGATAATGCGATTTTTATTTATAACATAATTATTAAAGTTTATTAGCATTTTGTCATAGATAAAAGTTTTGATACTTTGAATCTCACACATATTTACTGATAATAGGCACTTTAGAAGAGAGGCTTCAAATTTATGAAGAAATTAGTAAGCAGTACCCCAGAGCAATTTCACCTAGAAGATTACCTTTGAATCTTGTCCCAGGTAATACTAGGATATCTTTTGTAACACTAATAATTATTTGTTGAGATTACGCAACATCATTCACATTTTAAAACCTTGTTTCTGGAATAGAGTTTACATTTACACCAGTCTTGTGGGTGGGAGTGATCAGTTATTAACTTGTTATGCATTTGTTGTTAAGATTATCTATGTTGGTTTAGCTTTATGTTGGTTTTAAGTATCAGAAGCTACCTATATAAAATTGTTTTTCTTATGTGACTTTAAAAAGTAAACACTATATTTAGAAGGTAAATTAAATTCCCTAGAATTGATGACAAATCACATGTGAGGTACTGAGTTAAGTGGTAGAAGTTTTGAAATTGTACATCTTTTTTTTAGAGCACAAATTCAAGGAGTTGTGAGCCCCTCGTGCCCACCAGTGTTTAAGATAAGAATATCCCCAATCCCAAAGAGGACCCTCTCTTCTCAGAGTTGACTGTGTTCCTGAGATTTGTGTCTCATCATGCCATTGTTTTTGTAGAGCTCCATGTATTTTGTATCTGTAGAAACAAAACCAAAAACCTTGCTTTTGTGCTTTATGTAAATTGGGGCACTGTGCTATATATTCTGTGATTGGCTTTTATTGAACGGTAGTATACTCATGACCTTGATCTAAGTTGTAGCATGTAGCTGAACTCATTTACTTCTGAGCTTATAGGGGGTAAAGAGTATATTATTCAGCTAGCTTATGACTTTGTTAATGACTTCATGGAAAATTGTGTCTTTTTCTTAAAGTCATCTTTTATTTGAAAGTGCTATGGATTATGCATTATTTATTGGAACTGGCATGTCCTTTAATACCAGTCAGACCCTAGAAAGCTAATGTAACTTAAAAATCTCTATTCTTGGCCTGGAGTGAGGACAGGGAGCATATTTTCTATTGAATTCTCATTAATAATGGAAATATTTGTTTGAATAATTATGTTATTTTCTTTTTATCAAAAGATTCATAAAAATTGAAAGCTTTTTATTAGTTCACTGACTTTAAAAATATATGACATACCTCTTATAAATGTATTGAATTAGATAGTAGATACAAATTTATTTAAAAATAAATAGTGCCTTTCAGTTCTGTAGATTATAAATAATATTCTTCTGATCGTCTCTTTTTTGTTTTGGCCTTTGTGAAATAGAGCAGGTTTTCTAATATTTTCCAGGGAACATTAAGTCCAAGTGGATGTTCATAGGCTTGGTGGGGAGGGTGCTGGTATACTTAGATGTTCTCAGTCAAGCGACTTTGGGAAGCTTCTGCTTAAACACAGCAATCAGGTTTCTGTAGAACTTTCAGTATATGCGTTGTAAGTTTCCAAGATGAGATACACTGTACAGGAAGGGGCGTTTCCCTAGTAAAGTATCTTCTGGAAGATGCTTGGACTCACATTTCTATATCTCCTTTTAA
The DNA here is from genome assembly GCF_048564905.1 of Vicugna pacos. Taxonomy (NCBI): domain Eukaryota; kingdom Metazoa; phylum Chordata; class Mammalia; order Artiodactyla; family Camelidae; genus Vicugna; species Vicugna pacos. The sequence continues at coordinate 21,086,995 of NC_133000.1, read as the reverse complement.
AAATAAAACAAAATAAAACCCAGCTTTTTGAAATAGAACTCACCATAAAATTCACTTTAAAAAAGTGTGCAGCTCAGCGTTTTAGCATGTTCATGGAGCTGTGCAGCCGTCATCACTGTCTGGTCTCAGAAAATTTCCATCACTCCAGAAAGAACACTCATACCCGTTAACAGACCCTTCCTCCCGACTGGGCAGCCACTGATCTCACTTTCTGTACCTATGGATTTGCCTATTCTGGACATTTTGTATAATTGAAATCATACTATAGGTGTTCTTTTCTGTCTGGCTGCTGCTGCTGCTGCCTTTTTTTTTAATGTCTCAGGTTATGTTTTGCGTTTCATAGTGCCAGTTGGGATATTAGTTCGGGGCTTCCATATGCATTCACATGCCTCTTAGGAAAAGAAAGAAAACTCATTTAGCTTCAGGCTTGCAAATAAGACTTCTTTAGTTCCATAGTGCCTTTATGGAACATGGGGCTTTAGGTTTACACTGCTTAGATTTGTTTCCGTAGTCAACAAAGTTTGCTGAAAACTCCCAGTGATGATAAGAGACACATTTTTACTAACGTATAGCCTGGAGCCAGTTGTTGATTTTAAAGTGTGATTTAGGTTGAAGTGGAATCATCCTGGACCCTCCAGGACATCCTGTCTTTGAAATGCTAAGAGGTTCTCTTGACAAGGGAGGTCTCAGCTGAGGGCTTCAGGGACAGCATCACTGTGAGGTTCTAACATGCATGAATTTACAAAGCTCTGGGGGACCATATATAGAATTATGCAACTGCTTAATTGAATCTCTACAACAGTTGAATACTTGATTAAGTTTTATTTGCCTGTTTAGAAATATTTTTATGCATAATAAGAAAAGCATCTCAGTATTATCAAAGGCAATAAGATCTTTTTCAAGAAATGTGATGCAACTTGAGAAAGCAAGTTTTGAAAAAGATTCTCCAGTATTTAGATTCAAAGGTTTATTACCTACAGTTTAGTAAATAAAGTAGAAGTTCTGGGGAGATTCTCCCACAGTCTAAAGTATTAGGTACTGTAAATATAATACTCCTGTTTTTTTTTTTAGAGGGGGGAGGTAATTAGATTTATTTATTTGTTAATTTACTTAATGGAGGTACTGGGGATTGAACCCAGGACCTTATGCATGCTAAGCATGCGCTCTACCAATTGAGCTATACCCTGTCTTTTCAAAATAACTACTTTAATTTATCATGATCTATTAGTCTCCACTGGCCAAGGAGAGAGAGGGAAGGAGATAGTTCAGAGTATTCAGTGTAGAATGCTAATCAAGTTTTGTTCCTATTTATCTTATTTTTGTTTCATTGGATTATTTCTGTTTATTTTTTTTACTGAGATGTAATTGACATATAACCCGTTAAGTTTAAGGTGTATAGTCTATTCTTTTGATACATATATATATTTCAGTATTATTACTGCTATAGTGTTAACTGACATCTCCATGAGGTCACATAATTATAATTTCTTTTTTGCACTGAGAACATGCACCCTTATATAAAATAAATTCCCCGTTTATCAGATTTTGTTGTTTATGTTCATTATTTTACCAGTGGTTTTGGGGACATCAGTTTTTATGTGAATCTGTGCTACATCTAGTGGTTAATTAGCTTGGCATCTTTGTAGTCATTCAGCCTGTTTTATAAGCTGCACTGCTAAACAGGCACATAATGATTGATGGCTTTTTTTTTTCCCCTAAAGGAAAGATTATGAGGGTACTAAAGAATTGTTTAAAAATAACTAGGAAGAAGGGAGATAATATTTTTTTGTGAAGTGGTTTTTCTTATATGTAAAGAAAATAATTATAAGATGGGTAAATAGTAAGTAATTTGGGATTTAGTATGTGACGAGCAGTTGAGTGGCTGTGTAGGCTTCTGGTTTAGACAACACGTTTATGCAAGTTCTAAATAAAAGGGTGTCTTTTTGGTATTTCTGTCCCCTGGCCACCAAGTTTGCTTCCCTAGACACAGCCATTGTTACCAGTAGATAGTGTATTCTTACAGAAATACCTTGTGCATATATAAGCAAATACATACGTGTGTGGGGTTTTGGGGTAGTTTTCCTTTTCTCTCCCCCCTTTGCCCGGCACCTGGTTTTCCTTTTCACTTAACTCTGTGTCTAGAGTTCAGTCCTGTATCAGTATGTACGATTTCCCTCATTCTTTCTCTCAGCTACCTGCACAGTCTCACTAATAGTTTAGTTGGAGAGGAGGCTTTCAATATTGTGGATGCTTGAGAGCTGGGTATCGCCTTTTAAATCAGATCTGTAGTATGATCTAAATAGACTGAGAAAGTTGACCAAGAAGAGGAGTTCAAAGTAGCCTCTGACATGAAGACAAAATGCTAGGTTTCTCAGTGGGTGATAGCAAATATGGAAAACATTCTTAACTATAGAAACAGAGCGGCTGTCAGATATCACGGCATACAGTGATAGACATTTATTGAGTGGTTATGGTGTGCCAGACACTCCGCTACCACTGTATACTTGTCATCCTCTGTGAGCCACACAAGTGTGTGCCCTTGAGGCTGGTGTCATCCTCATCTTCCAATGGCTAAGTGAGGTTTTCAGTTGACAACGCCATACACAAAGTAAGCAACATCTCCCACTGCCTACTACAATATTGTTAACTTCTGCTTTATTCTCAGAGGGAGTGCTGGAAAGATTTGATCTCTGAAACTACTTCTTTGTTGTCTTGGTATATACTTTGTTATATAACTTGTTGAAAATCACATATTATGAAGACAACACAGAATTTCACTCTGGACTGAGTATACATGATTACTTCCCTAACACTTAGAAATAGTTTCAGAGATCAGATCTTTCCAGCACTTCCTCTGATAAAAAGATTAAAGATCATCTGAAAACAGTCTTTATAGTAAATTGAGGTGATGAATGTTGAATCTATTTTTTATACTTGATGAATTTTTTTCTCCAAATTTTTATGACATCTATAATATATTGGGTATGCATGTTTTACTTAGTGGTGTCAGTTACAACAAGTAAAAATAACCACTTGGGTTGTTATTTCGGTAAAATATTGTGATTCATACGGAAGCCTTAAGAAAGGTCATTTCAGTAGTTAACTTTAGGTTAAACCATTCATGACATATATGTATCTTTTTTTGAGTGGACAGATCCATGCCCTTACATGTTAACCCTTACTGTCGGAAGGTTAGAGCCTTTGTATTTAAAACGAATTTTTTTTCTCAGTTTCTTTCTGCTTTTAAAAAGTGACACCGATGTTTTTTGGTAAGAATTTAGCAATAATAGAATTATTTCCTTGATGTTACAAATAGGGTATTTATTTAATTCTGATGTTAGAATGCCCCAGGGCTCAGTCTGATGTCTTATGTATGTTACTTTGCATATTGCCCATCTTACCCACTAGAATGTTAATAAGTTCCATGAGGGCAGAATTTAAAAATTTTGTTTGTTTGTTTTAATTACATCTGTATCCCTGACCTGGAGCAATGCCTGGCACAAAGTAGATGCTAAGTAAGATGATTGTGGAATGAATGAATGATCACTAGTTGGTTCAGAAAACATTTGTAAATAATGTTTAGTGACATGATATTTTGGCTGCTACTTAAACATAGCGCTGGTTAACGGTAGAATCCCTTTCATAGTTTGCAGCGTGTCCTCAGTGAGATGTCTGCAGATGGCAGGATTGAGTCTCTGCTGTCAGTGAGATTAGGAAAGGTATTTCGATGGGGCCTATATTCAGAATGGATAGTAGGTTACTTTTGCTCAAAGATGCACAGTCCTTTTGTTTACCTGTCTTTTGAACTGTTCCTTGAAGATACTTTGTATCTAGATCTAGGGAAAGTATAATTGCCAACCGAGATACTTGGTTTTACAATTTTTGGTGGTAACAAACAAGAAGTAATGCTAACTGACTTTTTGTGTTTAATCAATGGATAGGGGAATAATTGTTTTGGAAGGTGTTTTATTTTTTATTTACAAGATAATTTTGAGAACTGTTTACATCATCAAAGTATAACAAAGTATGCTTTTGTTTCTAGGTGAAAAATTTAGAGAACTAATGGATAAGTTCCTGAGGGTTAACTTCAGTAAAGGCTGCCCACCCTTGTTTACCACTTTGAAATCCTTATATTACAATACGGAAAAGGTAAAATTTGCTCTTTATTCAGTTTTGCTATAGTCTTTTTACTAACTTAATTATAGAAAGATTTCCATGTGAATAATACGCTGTGATTCAATAATTTTCTCTATTCTATTAGTGGTATACACCTTAGTTTAATAATAGATAAACTGAAGTTATGTGCATGTGCTTTAAGTAGTATCAGAGGAAGTGCCAGCCTATGAAATTTATTGAGTAAAGGCTTTATAAAAGCACCAACATGAGGGTTGTTGTTTTTAATGGATATGCTTTTCTAGCGGGGTTTTAAATTTGACATATTGTCACTAAAGGTCTATATTTAACTCTCTCATGATTATTATTTTACAGTATGATTATGGATTTTTAAATTTGTTACGTTTGCTTTTAAAGTTAGAGCATGGATAATTGTTAGTGCAACAGTCAAATGTCACTTGGTACCATTAGTTTTAACTAATAGGCTGCATTTTAATAAAGACAGTTTTATCTAGTTTTCTAATAAAGAGACTGTTTTTCTCCTTTTTAAAATCAGAAAATGGACTTGGTCTTAAATTAGAAAGATAATTAGAAAATTGAATTAATCGAAAATAAGCTCTACTTCTGTTCCCAAGCATTGCTTCTTATTTATTAAGGTCTAAAATCATGTGTTCTTTTGTGTAATCAGTTTTTGAGAGTTACTAGTGGATAAGGAAAAGATTTTGTAGAAATAACGAAGTAGTTTTAGTTAAACCTCTATCACTTTATTTAGCTTTGACCCATAATTAATTGTAAATTAGCAATAATTATGAATAACAAAATATTGAGAAAAGGTCAATGGGAGGTATAACTGGAACTTTCTTCCTTTGGCAGCAGGTTTTATAAACTAAAAGGGACAATTGATAATATCTAGAGGAGAGGGGCTTGAGGGTGGCTAACAGAACTTGAGAGCTCTGCTCCCATCGTGGCGCACTCAGTCTCCTCATTAATGGGACGGATTCCCACTTCTAGAAAGATACCCATCGCACTTGACTATTAAAAAGTGCCGTTTACATTAGTTCTTTAATGTCTGTAGTGTGCTTTACTTGACTGCAGTGGTGTTGCTACTGATTTTTTTTCTGCCATTGATTTTTTGATAAATAGTGATTGATTCTTATGAAAAGATGTAGCAGCCCCTACTGACAGTTTCTGTAGGTCGTTTAAATTAGCATTTGCCAGAAGTCTTCTCTTTTTTTTGGCAAGGGTGACAGAAGAGAAGGATGAGGTGAAATGTCAGAAATTAGAAAGAACTTCTCTATGTGAATTAAAGTAGAGTCCTGCTTTTGTAACATGCCTACAGCAGCTACTGAATACAGTGGTCACTAAAGAATTTGTTCTTAAGCTGGCATTGAACTTGACTTTCTCAGTTTTCATAAGGGGCATAGACTTAAAAAAAACCCCTCCAATATTGATTCCAAATTACGATCGTAAAGGTGTTAAGCATTTGTTGGTGTTTTATAAAGGCTGGAAATTGCATTTTTAGACAAGGCATTGAGAATGCATTAATTTAAATAGGAATCTTTGACATCTGTTTAGTGTTAAGTTTTAAGTACACAACAGGAACACATACCATGTGCTTTTGAGAACTGAATTAAACTGCAGAAAATGAAGTTGTCAGAATTTAGTTTAGTGAGGAAAAAAAGTACAAGTATGGGAAATGCTTCTCAAATCATTTTGGCGACATATATATGTGATTACTCATAAGGGCATTAAAAATTTGCATATTTCTAACTAGCAGTGTTTTTAGCTAAGGCTGCATTTTTAACTCCTGAATGATTTCAAAGGTTAATAAGGCTGATAAAAAATTACGGTTTTGTAACCTTCCAACTCTTAGAGAATAATCCACGTCAGGTTTCCTTTCTATGTTAGCTTAGGATACAGTACAGCTGTAAAAAGGTATTTAAAAAATGTCTCCAGCATTTTAAATTGTGAATATAGAATTTAAAAGCATTAAGAGCACTTTCCATGTAATTCCTTTCAAGATTTTTTTCTCCCATGAATTTGTTTGTGGTATGTATATGTAGCTGAAGTAATTTTGACAGTAAAATTTTGTTTTTCCTATCCCCTCTAGCGGTTTCACAGGCATTTAATGTGTTATTATGTAGTCTTCAATGTCTTCTTTTTAATGACAGCATAGTCTTTTATCAGTATCATACCTCCAATTATTGAATTATGGTTTTCAAAGTTTTTGCTGTTAAAAAAATACATGTTTGTACACATGTGTGTACATGTTTTCATTTCTTTTGGGGTATATGTACCCAGGAGTGGAATTGCTAGGTCAAATGGTAACTTGATGTTTAAACTTTTTAAAAGCTACTGGACCCTTTTCCAAAGTGCCTCTACCATTTTACATTCCCACAAGCAGTGTAGAAGGATTCTGATTTCTACACATCCTCACCAACAATCCACTTGTTATATAATACTTGATAATAGCCATCCTAGTGGGTGTGAAGTGGTATCTCCTTGTGGTTTTGGTTTGCATTTTCCTGATGACTGCTGATTTGAGCAGGTTTTTAAGTTGTTCTTGGCTATTTGTATATCTTCTCTGGAGAAATGTCAGTACAGATTCTTTGCCCAGTTTTTAATTGGGTTATTTATCTTTTAATTATTGAGTTGTAAGTTTTAAGTATATTCTAGATACAGGTTTCTTAGATTTATAATTTGAAAATATTTTCTACCATTCTGTGGATTATCTTTTCACTTTCTTGAAAGTGTCTTGATGCACAAATTTTTAAAATTTTGATGAAGCCCATTTTATCTTTTTTATTGCTTGTGTTTCTGTGTCATATATAAGAAACCACTTCCAAACTCAGGGAAATATGATACAGGGGAAAGAGCGTTGCTTTGAAGTCAGGCCTGGTTTTGTATCCTGACTCCACCACTTATTTGCTTGAGCAACTACCCAAATCTGTTTCTGAATGATAAAGTTGGGGAAAATAATACTTAAAGAGTTAGTGTGTGCTTTAATTAAATGGTAAGTTCTGTAAAGTACTTAGTTCAGAGAATATTTTTAAGAACTGGTCATTCTCACCACCCTCACCCATCACACCTCATCTTTGCAAGAAATTGCTTATTTTCATTTTAGTGTCAGAGTTCTTGGACAACTTATCTATCTGACTAACTCCTTTGAAATGAAAATTGTCACTGTGCATTTATTGGAAGTTAATCCAACAATTTTGGTCCTTGTTGGTAAACTATTGTGCTTAGTTTTGGGTAGGAAAAAAAACAAAGACAATTCTGGTGACTTTTGTGTCACAGTAACATTTTAAGCACATGATTTGTATTTGTATTGTGAAAAATTATGTATCAGATACCATTTGTAGGACTTTCTCTTTAAGGTTAGTAAAGAATTCTTTTAACTCATACATAAAAGTTGGTCGAGGGCAATAATTTAGGAAATATCTACAATGGTCACATTTGTTAGCAAAAATAAAGCTTTTTCATTTCTGATCACATAGAGCTGTTAGAAGATACTTAAATCAAGAGAAGGTGGTTGAACTTGGAAATTTTTTCTGTTCATAAAAAATGTTGGCTGTATGATTTAAGCTGTCCATTTTGAGGCTTAAAGTTTTATTGTGATCTTAGATACCTAACTTAAGGGATTGGCTTTCTTGATTTTAAACGATAGTGGCAAATACTATTTTCAAGAAGAATGTAATTTTGTATTAAGTTTTATAAGAAAGGAGTTGAATATATAACAATATAGAATTACATTGTGTAATTGAAAATAGTTATACAGTATGCAATTATATAATTGAACATACAATTATACAATATAATTGAAATATAAATGGCAAGTAAACTTGAAGTAAAATAGGCCCTTATTCCTCAGTATAACTCCTTAGACTAATTTTCATAGACAAATTTGGAGAAATGAATTGTTCATTTAATTGCTGAGTTAGTGACTATAATACACATTTTTTAGATTCATTAAATATGCCTAATGAGCCAGGAAGGACTGTGTTCTTTGCAGTTTTTTAATTTAGGACACTTCACGTGAACTTTCCATTACCTTGATTTATTTCCTCAATTAAATCTTGTTTTGAAGTTCTGAAGCTGGAGATCCATTATTTAGCATTATTTGTACTCCTTTATGAAGAACTATTTGTAGCTTCAGTATATGTTTTGTTGTACTTTTGAAAATTACTAAAACTGATTAAAAATTTTTTTTCATTCTGAAGTTTTATGTATATATATATTTTATTGAAGTATAGTCAGTTTACAATGTTGTGTCAGTTTCTCGTGTACAGCACGATGCTTCAGTCATATAAGAACATACATATGTTTGTTTTCATATTTTTCACCCTAAGTTGCAAGATAGTGAATATAGTTCCCTGTGCTGTACAGTATAAACTTGTCTATTTTGTATATATTAGTGTCTGCAAATCTTGAACTCCCAATTTACCCCCCCTAGTAATCATAAATTTGTTTTCTATGTCTGTGAGTCTGTTTAAAACTGAATTTTAAAAATAAGTTTCACCCTAGAAATGCAAAGATACACCCTTATTTAAAAATCTGCTTTAGCTGCAGTTTTAGCAACTGCCAGTAGATGGCAATGTAAGTTCATGAAAAACAATTTGCCTCCATAAATTGAACAGCTTGAGCACTGAATTTCTAAGCCTGGAAAGTTTTTAAAGTTACAGATATTCTAAGTGAGGTTGATGGGGTGTTATTGGTCATCGTGGGTTAAAAATGTTGATTATTTTTTATTTTACTTTATAAAAGTAGTCTTATTGCAACATTTTTCAATCAGTTCTCAAACTCTAGGGTATATCAGAATTAACTAGAGGGCTTGCTAAAAAACAGATTGCTGGACCCAGAGTTTCTGATTCTGTAAATTTGGGGTTTGGTCAAAAATTTGCCTCTCTAACATCACCAGAAAATATTGCTGCTAACACTGATGATATTAATAGTCTGAGGATTGCAATTTTCAAACCACTGTTGTGGTTTTTTTGTTGTTGTTGTTGTGACAAAATACAGTTACCACAAAATTTACTGACTTAACCATTTCTTTTTTTTAATCTTTAAAAGAAGCTTTATTTTATATATATATTTAGGGGGGTAATTAGGTTTACTTATTTATTTATTTTTTAGAGGAGGCACTGGGGATTGAACCCAGGACCTCAGGCATGCTAGGCATGTGGTCTACCACTTGAGCTATACCCTCCCTGTGACTTAACCATTTCTAACTGTACAGTTTTAGTGGTATTAAATACTTTCGCATTATTGTGCTACCATCACCACCATCCATCCCTGTAACTCTTATCTTGTAGTAGTGAAAGTCTATACCCATTAAAGAATAACTTTCTATTTTTCCCTCCTTCTAGCCATTGACAGCAACCATTATATTTTCTGACTTTATGATTTTGGCTACTCCAAGTACTTAATACAATGGAATCAAACGGCGTTTGTCTTTTTGTGACTGGGTTATTTCCCCTAGTGTAATGTCCTCAAGGTTCATCCATGTTGTAGAACATTGCAGAATCTTCTTTTCATCATTGAATGATATCCCATTGTATGTCTATATTACATTTACTCATCCGTTTTTCTGTCTCTGGACCCTCCGTTGCTTCCACATTTTGGCTACTGTGAATAATGCTGCTCTGAACATAGGTATACAGATAATTTCTTCAAGATCTCCTTTCAGTTCTTTTGATATATACCCAGAAGTGGAATTGCTGGATCATTTGGTAGTTCTGTTTTTAATTTTTTGAGTAACTACCACGCTGTTTTCCACAGACACTGTACCATTTTGTATTCCCACAAACAGTGCATGAGGGTTCCAGTTTTTTTTCATATTGGCATCAATAGTTGTTATTTTTGGTTAGTATTATTTTTTTTATTATAGTAGTCATCCTTCTGGGCATAAGGTGGTATCTGATTGTAGTTTTGATTTGCATTTCCTTATTAGTTAGTGATGTTACACACCTTTTCGTGTGCTTATTGGCCATTCATATATCTTATTTGCAGAAAAATACTCAGATATTTTATTAAACATTTTTGAATTGGGTTTTTTTGGGTTGTTAAGTTTTAGTTCTCTATATATTCTGGATATTAATCTCTTAGCAGATACATGATTTGCACATATTTTTCTCCCATTCTGTGGGTTGCTTTCTTACGCTATGAATGGTGTCTTTTGATGTATAAATTTTGAAGTTTTCATGATGTTCAGTATGTCCATTTTTTTCTTTTGTTACTTGTGCCTTTAGTGTCATATCCAAGAAATTACTGCCAAATCCAATATTGTGAAGCTTTTGTCCTGTGTTTTCTTTTAATAGTTTCATTGTTTTAGGTCTTACACTTAGGTCCTTGATCCATTTTTGAGTTAATTTTTGTATATAGTAATAGTAAAGGTTCACCTTCATTCTTTTGCATGTGGATATCCAGTTTTCCCAATACCATTTGTTATAAAGACTGTTATTTCTCCATTGAATGATCTTGACACCCTTGTCAAAAATAATTTGTATATGTGAAGGTTTTTTTCTGGACTTTGTTCTGTTTCTTTAGACTCTGTGCCTGCCTGTATGCCACTACCACACTGTTTTGATTACTGTAGCTCTGTAGTAAGTTTTGAAATCAGGAGCAAGTCCTCTGGTTTCGTTCTTCTTTTTAAAGATTGTATTGGCTATTTGGAGTCCCTTGAGATTCCTTGTGAATTTTAGGATGGTTTTCTATTTATGCAAAAAAAAAAGCCATTGAGATTTTGATGGAGATGGCATTGAATTTGTAGATCTCTTTGTATAGTATTGATATTTTAATAATATTAAGTTTTTCAGTTCATCAATATGGAATGTGTTTCCACTTATTTGTCATCTTGAATTTTTTTCAGCAGTGTTTTGTAGTTTTCGTTATACAAGTCTTCCGCTTCCTTGGTTAAGTTAATTTCTAAGTATTGTATTCTTTTCAATGCTATAGTGAATGATATTTCTTTAGTAATTTTCTGTTCAGATTGTTCATTGTTCTTGTGCAGCATGCAACATGTGATGTACACAACATTTTTGTGTGTTGACTTTTTGTGTCTTGCTAATTTGCTGAACTCCTTTATTCTAACATGTTTTTGGTGGAATCATTAGGGTTTTCTACAAGTAAGATCATATTATCTGCAGAGATAATTTTACTCCTTTCTTTCCAAGTTGAATGCCTTTTGTTTCTTTTTCTTGCCTTCCAGCAGCAGAGCTTCCAGTACTGTGTTGAATGGACATGATGAAAACAGACGTCCTTGCCTTGTTCTTGATCTTAGTGGAGATGCTTTCAAGCTTTCACCATTGAGTGTGATGTTCATTGTGGGTTTTTTGTATGTGGCATTCATTATATTGAGATAGTTTCCTTTTATTCATAGTTTGTTGAGTATTTTATAGTGACAGGATATTGAATTTTGTCATGTACTTTTTCTGTATCAGTTGAGATGATCCATGTGGGTTTTCTTCCTTTGTTTGGTTGATATGGTATATTATATTTTGATCAATTTTTATGTTAAATCATCCTTTCTTTCCAGGAATAAATTCCTTTTGGTCATGGTATATAATCCTTTTAATATGCTACTGAAATCTGTTTGCTAGTATTTTGTTGAGGATTTTTGCATCCACATTCATCAAGGATATTGTTTTCCTGTGGTTTTTTTAATCTGGCTTTAGTATGAGAGTAATGCTAGCCTCATAGAATGAGTTTGGAAGTGTTCCCTTCTCTTCAATTTTGGGGAAAGTTTGGTACTAGTTTTGTAAGTGTTTTGTAGAATTCACTAGTGAAGCCGTTGGGTCCAGGGCTTTTGATGGTAGATTTTTGATTATTGATTCAATCTCCTTACTAGTTACAGAGCTATTCAGATTTTAACAACCATTCTTTTGAAACAGTCTTTGTTTTAAAAGTCTTATTAAAACAATACAGCATTATTGTTGTGTTTAAAAAGACAGCACCCATATTCTGCTGCTCTAATCCATTTAGTCATATTTTCACTGACTATATATTTGTGCATGTATGTTTTAGTGAAGTCATAATGTGTGTAAATTCTTCCATATTCTGTTTTTCATATGTTTACATGTCTCCCCCACTGTTAATGTATAGTCCCACCTATTTCCTTATGGCTTTTCTGTCTAAGAGAATTATGCCATATAATGCACCATCTTATCAGATAGCATGTAGGTCTGAGAAGTGCTTTAATTTGGTCTTTCTTGTCTTTTGACTATTGTCAGTGGGCTGATTAATGGCTTCATGGCCATTATACTATGACTTTGTGGAGTTGGGCTCTGATTTGGATTTATATGATTACATCATACCAACTTGTACTACGTGGAAAGTGTGAAGAATTTATTTTGCAGCCGTATGTCCCAAACTCTGTTTAGGACTCCGTGACATGTGGTCTGCTTTTCAGAGGCAGTGGAACTATAGTGAATTTAGTTTGTAAAGAATCCTAGGGGAAAGAAAGAAATATAATTGTTTTTTTGAAAATAAAAATGTGTAAAATTTTTGCAAAATAGTGAGCCACGTCTAAAACCTTATTTTAGTAGGAAATAGATAAGTGAATTTGGGTAGGAAAACTTACAATTGTCTTAAGTATAGATCCTCACCTTCTATAAGCAAGTCAGAGTCATTTAAAATTTCACTTAAATTTTACTTTTCCAGCCTTTTTTGGTAGACATGCTAATAATGATTCATAAATGTAATAAATCCCTTTTGTTAATTTTATATTGCTTATTTTTAGATTATTATAATGTTTAACAACTTGAAAAAGGAGATCTCAGTTTATTTATGATGCAGTTAATTTATGGCATTTGATGTTAGAGATGATAATGCATGCAGAGATCTGAGACACGTTGGTCGTTAGGACTTCTAAGCTGCTCGGCTGGCTGGTTTATTCCTCTGCAACACACTCTCTGTCCTCATCCCCAGATCCAACAAAACAAAGCAAAACTTCTTTAAATTTCAAGAACTCTAAGATTCTTTGGGAACTCAGTCTGGAAATCTGTATTTATAAAAGCATTACTTAATGTCACATCAGGGTGTAATTAGCATGTCTCTCCTAAGCCACCTCTTACTTTTTTTCCTCTCTTGCGTACTGTCCCCCCATTTTGTGTGTGTGTATGTGTTATTTTAAAAGCTTACCCCTCCCCGATTTTGATGTACTTGGCATATTTTCATACGTAGTCTGGTTGATTTAACGTGCACCACTTGGTGTTTTGTGCAGTGAAACTAACTAGGGAAAGGTTCCTGTCCTGCTGTGTTAGTCTCCAGTCTTAATGTTCTCCTGGGAGTCCACAAGAACTGCCCTTAGTGATAAGTGTGCCAGTGTCCCGTATACCAGTGACTGGTACAGCAGAGTGGTTAAAAGCTATTTAGGAGCCATGTTGCTTGCGTTAAATTGTAGCTCCACCATTGTATAATTTCAGCTTATTTTTGTTTTTCCTTTCCTGTAAAATAATAGTGCACACACTTCATAGGGTAGTTTTGAGGCTGGGCTGATACAAGTGAAGTGCTTAAAACAGTGCTTAGCACGTAGTAAGTGCCGTGCAGGGTTACCGGTTACAGTCATTCCGTTAGTGCACATAAAGCAGCTGTGACAGTTACTGGCCTGTTTCGTTGCTGTTTCCCTGTCTGGTATGTTCCTTTTGAGTGGTAATATTAGTAGCATCCCACTTTTTAAAACTAGAAAACTTTCAAAATTACCGTTACTAAAATAATACCGTATTGGTCATAATACTATTACGAGTTTTAATGGTTTTCCCTCACTGTTGACCTTTGCTTTTCTGAAGTTCACAAATAGGATGGTTATATTTTCTAACTCATTCTGAACAGTTAATATAAGTAGGCATTTAAAACAAGCCATACATATAAACTGCTTTTTTCCTGTGCCACTGCTGATTCATATCACTCTTCCTTTGCACTTTAAGGGCACAGCACGTTCACAGTGTAGTGGGTAATGTTCCAGACCTGTCTGAGCGTAGCATTGGAATGCACATCTGTTTATCAAATGACCACTAAAAACAAAGGTAGTTAGGAGTTTACTTAACCTCTTCTTCCACCAATTTACTGTATCATTGAGATTATTTCACTTGCCTCTTTTGTAATGAGTGACATTTTAGAAAATGTGAACATGTGATGACTTGCGACTTTACCCTGTAACAGTGGGGTGCAAAAAAGCAGATAAACTGTTAATAGTAAATGATACTGGTGTGTTTATTGACCCCAAAAAGGGGGGGCGTTATAGTAATTAGTGATAATTTATCCATCAGAACCTGAAACTACTTATTGAGATGACAATTTAATGAGCCTGTTTTACTATTAGTAAAGAGAACAGTACATTTTTTGTGTTTTTTTTTTCCTTATTTCCCCTCAACACAGGGAGGGGGAGGAAAGCAGGCACCCTCACTTGTAGTTAACTCATAGTTCTAAAATAAGCTGTATATTGCTTCCAAATCTAATTTAATCCATAGTAAATAAAAGTATCTTCATAAAGTAGTTTTAAATTTTCCAATTATGTTTCTTTAACAGATTTCTATAATCCAGGAGCTTGTTACTAATTATGAAGCCTCTCTTAAAACGTGTGACTTTTTTAGCCCTTATGGTAAGTTTTAAATTAGACTTAGTTGGAATTCGGTTACTCATTTCCCCATTTTTAATCACTTACAGTAAAACTATCTTACGTTTATTACGTATGTGCTTCATGATAGCGGTTCACTAAATCACTTTTGAATTAGTGGAGGAAATGAGAACACTTAGAGTCGGAGGTGATTAAACATTTCCATAATCTCGTGAGGTGGGAGTTAACCCGGTTTTGACCTGAGTAAACAGAACTGAGCGGTCCAGTGGGTTGACCAAGATCAGGCAGTTAGTTTATGTTGAAATGTACTTTTCCTGAATTCCTGCTTCTCTATTCTTTCTACTCTTTTTGTCACTTTCAGTCCTGTATAGTTTGGTTCTTTGTTTCTTTGTCTGTAGGAGGATATGTACATCAAGGCCACTTAATTTAGAAGGCACTCTAGAATATTCTAATTTCAGTCACACAGAGGGTAACTTTAGTTTCTTTATGTGTCATTTACATGTCATTGCCTTTTTGTTTCTGTTAGTTTGAAACGAATTTCATAATAAAACAGCAGACACAGAAGTAGATAATGATCCCTTGTGTCCCCATCACTCAGCCCCTTTTATCAATGTTTTGCTAGTATTGTTTGAAGTATCTTCTGTCTCTTTTTCTTTTCCTGGAGTATTTTTAAAGCAGACATACCGTTTCCCCTGTCAGTACCTTAGTATGCATCTCTAACTGTTTTAAAACACTTAAATAGAAGATGTGGTCACAGTCCTGTCTGACACAGAATGGAACTCCATACCACAATATCTAACACCCGGTCCACAGGCAAATGTTCCTGATTATCTACAAAAATGTCTTTGTATAATTGGTTTACTTGAATCTAGATCCAACTAAGGTCCACACTTTACCTTTAATTGTTATGTCTCTGATACTATTAATCTTGGGCAGTACCGTCCCCTCCCTGTTTGAAAATGCTGTTTGTTGTAAGGTCACTTGTCTTGTGGAAAGTCCTGTATTTTGAACTTGGCTGGTTGCTTTCTCATAAGATCATCTGATACGTTTTGTTATTATCCATGTTTCTTATAAACCTAGATTTAGGCTTGATTAGATTCAGGTTCCACGTAATACTTTGCATATGATGCTTTATACATCTTACATCACATCTGAAGACAGAAGATGTTCCAGTTGTCCCTCTTCTGATACTGAGAATGAACAGGGTTCAGGTGTTTGTCAGCCTGATCTGCCCATTAAAAAGTTCCTCACTGGCCTCTCACCTAATGATCTTTGCAGCCACTGAGGATCATTACCTCGATCCCTTATTTCATTGTAATGCTCATTCCTTTTGCATTTATTAGCTAGAATTCTTCTTATAAATAACTTCCCCTCATCAAATATTTGGTTCCCCTGAAATGTAGTTTATATGAGAGGAGCAAGGTAAATGCTTGGCTCTTTGCCTTTATTTGTTACTTCTGTTTTAATTTATGCTAATTTGTGTGTTGCATTGTTGTCATTTCATTTGGTTGGCCAGTCTAGGAGCCCTTCTGTGTTTTATGTGGTAGTTTTCTTTCCACTTTCTGTACCTCGTTTTATACCTGTATGTTTTCCCTTCTGAAACCCATTTTTGAGAGCTTGGTGTTTCTTTATCTCGTCCTGTAGCTTGAGGGTACAGGATGGGGAACTGGGTAAAACTTAGCTGATTGGATGTGATCACCTTGTCAGGAGTGTATCCTCTTCATACCCTTCAACTTTGGGTTTCCCTGGTTTAGGGTCAAGGCCTAGACAATGCTGAGTAAGCTCTGGCAGTCCTTGCCTTTGTGGAAATCTTGCAGTGGCAGTTAGGGACATCCTTTCTCCAGGCTGTTTTCCTTGGCTTTTCCTGGACCTGCTGCCTTATGCTCTCAGCCTGAGCATTCGTGGAGTTGGATTGATTGACTTCTTTTCCCCGACACTGGTTCTTTGGAGTGAAGTAAGGATTAGAACCTTGTTTCTTGTTTCTCTGCTTTGCTGCCACTTTTTGAACTTCCTGGCGTGAAATCATACCTCTTTCTGTTGAAATTGGTCATTTTTGCTGGGCTTTTACAGCTTACTATTGTGATAATTATTAATTTCATTATGCATTGGGGAAAATAAAGTATGTGATTTGCTTTACTTTGCCTTATTCCCTATAATAATTTTATATTTGTTTGATTACAGAGAAAGGGGAGAAAGAACCCCCAACAACACTGCTCTGGGTTCAGTATTTCCTGGCACAGCACTTTGATAAACTTGGGCAGTATTCTTTGGCTTTGGATTATATTAATGCTGCAATTGCTAGCACTCCAACTCTGATAGAATTATTCTATATGAAAGCAAAAATTTACAAGGTAAAATCTTAGTCATATGTTTTTTGAATGGTTGAAGAATCTGGCCATTTTAAGAACCCTTGGAGTTCTTTCTTTGTAGAAATAACTTTCAGGTACCCTGATAATCTATTCCTAATACTACAATTAATTCTAAGGAGACTTATGTTTAGCTGTATAATCAATATTAATCATTTCATCCAGCTTTTAGTAAACATGAATTGTAATTTATCTAAAGATTTCTGGATAAATTTGACAGAAATGATAACAGCTTTCTAATTTGTCTTTAGAACTTTTTCATTATATTGTACCCATGTTCTCTTAATCATAAACAGTGATTCTTTTAAAAAATACTGTCATCTTTTAAAGCATATAGGTAATCTCAGAGAAGCTGCCAAGTGGATGGATGAAGCACAGTCTTTGGACACAGCTGATAGATTCGTCAACTCCAAATGTGCAAAATATATGCTTCGAGCAAATATGATAAAGGAAGCAGAGGAAATGTGCTCCAAGTTCACAAGGGTAGGAAATAGCATGTAATTGTCTAAGTTAGTAGAATTAAGCTTAAGTTCTGTGATGAGCTGGGAAGTTTGCTGCTAAAGTTCCTGAGGATTCATTTTTGTTACTACTTTTTAAAGTTCCATTTAGCTCATATCCTGAGTATGGTTTCTTACTGTGGTTGAGTGTGTATGCGTGTGCTTCTGGTGGGAGATGGTTAAAAAGCAATCGCAGAAGCAAAATACCTTTGTACAAATTAAATTCAACATTCATTTATGATAAAACTCTCCAGAAAGTGAGCATAGAGGGAGCATAATAAAGGCCACATAAGACAAACCCATAGCTAACATTCATACTCAATGGTGAAATGCTGAAAGCATTTCCTCTAAGATCAGAAACAAGACAAGGATGCCCACTTCCACCACTTTTATTCAGTATAGTATTGGAAGTCTTAGCCATAGCAGTCAGACAAGAAAAAGAAATAAAAAAATCCAACTTAGGAAGAAGTGAAATTGTCACCGTTTGCAGATAACATGACACTATATATAGAAAATCCTAAAGACGCCACAAGAAAACTAATGGAATTCAACAGTGAATTCAGTAAAGTTGCAGTTGCATACAAAATTAATATACAAAAGTCAGTTGCATTTCTATACACTAACAGTGAACTGTCAGGAAGAGAAGTTAAGGAAGCAGTCCCATTTCCCAGCATCAAAAAGAATAAAATACCTCAGAATAAAGCTACCCGAGGAGGCAAAAGACCTATGTTGCAAAAACTGTAAGACACTGATGAAAAAAATTGAAGACTACACAAACAGCTGTGTTCATGGATTGGAAGACTTAATATTGTTAGAATGGCCATACTACCCAAGGCAATGTACAGACTCAGTGCAATTCCTATCAAAATATCAAGGGCATTTTCTTATAAAACTAGAGCAGAAATTTTTGAAGTTTGTATGGAAACACAAAATACCCCGAATAGCCAAAACAATCTTGAGAAAGAACAAAGCTGGAGGAATCACACTCCCTAACTTTAGGCTATACTATAAAGCTACAGGAATCAAAGCAGTATGGTACTGGCACAAAAGCAGACATCTGGATCAATGGAACAGGCTAGAAGGCCCAGAAATAAACCTGTAGACTTATGGTCAACTAATCTGCAACAAAGGAGGCAAGAATATGCAAAGGAGAAAAGACAGTCTCCAATAAGTGGTGCTGGGAAAACTGGCCAGCTACATATAAAAGAATGAAATTAGAACATTCTCTGTGATACAGGAAAGTAAACTCAGAATAGATTAAAGACCTAAATGTTAGACTGGAAATCATAAAACTCCCAGGGGAAAACGTAGGCATAAATCATAGCAATATTTTTTTTGGATCTGTGTCCTAAAGCAAAGGAAATAGAAGCAGAAGTAAACAAATGGTACCTAATTAGAGTTAAAAGCTTTTGCACACAAAGGAAACCATCAACAGGATGGAAGGACAGCCTGCTGAATGGGAGAAAATATTTGGAAATGATATGACCAATAAAGGGTTAATAACCAAAACATATAAAGAGCTTATAAAACTCAACATAAAAAACAAACAACCTGATTAAAATTGAGCAGAAAGTGTGAATAGTCATTTTCCAAAGAAGATATGCAGGTGGCCAACATGCACATGAAAAGATGCTCAACATTGTTAATCATCAAAGAAATGTAGAATTTTCACTGTTTAGAATATTTGTGGAGCTGTTGATGCAAATTGGACATTTCCTAGAGTTTTTGAAATGAAAAATACTGTAGATTTCTTATAAACGTACGTAGTTATCAAAAAAGGCAAATATATGCAACCATAAAGAAGAAATAAAATAACAGCCATAATTTCATTTACCCAGTGATAACCAGTTTTTGTACTTTTAATGAGAATTCTGAAATTGAACTGATGGCTCAAAGTGGGTGTGGAATAGGAAGTGAAGGCTGAGCTCATTTATTTATGTAAATGTACCTTTGTTATCTTTCCTGGGGTCACATAAAATATATTTTATTTCACTTTATTTTTGTGGGAGGAGGCAAGCATAAAATATATTTTAAATAACTCTTCTAAGTTGTGACAAAACTCCAGTGCCCCTGTGCTGAAACTAGTTACTTTATGTCTTATACTTATCTCAGAATTCACAGTGAGCCCGAAATAACAGATTCCATTATTTGGTTTTGTCAACGCACTGCAGAATTGGCATGGAACAGGACATACTGTTAGAAGCAGACACATGGGCACAAAGAAAGTGACAACTGATAACCTAATGTGGAGGGAAGAGACTTGGGAAACTGAAAAGCAGGCTTGGAACTATTATTAAGAGATTTGGAAATGATGCTGTATGTAACAGTGATCCTAAGTGTGCAAGGAAAAGTTGAGTTGCTTTTGCTTCATAAGCAAAAGATAGGCAGTGCTTCATAGGATTACTGTCTTAAATAGATTAAATAAAAGCTTTGGTGTTTAAAAACTTAGCTTTAGTAATTTGGAATCTTTTTCTATGTAGGATGCTGAATACCTCAACAGAGCTGGATAAATAAGACATGTAATTTTAAGTTGGTAGGAGCCTTTTGGAAACACATTGATACATTTGTTATATAATTTCTTAATTCTGTTTATTGTCATAATAATCCTCGTAGACAGAGTTGTAGAAAGAGAAAATGAGATTTTTAGGGTCTCTTTTAACTGTTTGCTTCCTATATTTATGATTGCTTCTGTTTCAGGAAGGAGTATCTGCCATGGAAAATCTAAATGAAATGCAGTGTATGTGGTTTCAAACAGAATGCATTTCAGCTTACCAGCGTTTGGGAAGATACGGGGATGCCTTGAAAAAATGCCATGAAGTAGAAAGGGTGAGTTGATAGAATTTTGGCTTCATTTTTCTCCGGTAAGGTGACGAAAAAAGAAGGTAGACTTCTACATGGGATCATCTGCCTCTTCCAACTACTTTGGGAACTTCATTGTGAAAAAATTCTTGATTCAGAAGTTGTGAATAAATGCTTGCTTTCTTTTAATCCTCAAATGGTTACGATTTCGACATGTCTGCATATTTTTTTCTGAAGGAAGAAGGACAAGATTAGTAAGTTACTATTGCTACTATTAACATATATTCAAAATTTCTATTCCCTGATCAGGCCGGTATTTGATTTTCATCACTAGCCTAGAAGGATGCACAAGCTGATGGCCACCTCTTTCCTCTTTACGTCAGGATCTGCTCCATAGTCAGCCTCTCTCCAGTTTGTCTTCCCAGCGTATCTGTTCTCTGCACTTTGTACAGCAACCTGGGGCTGCTTTGCCAGCTTATTTTATTACTTGCTAGGGGTGTGTGTGTGATTTGCCCCTTAGTGAGGGGACCTTTCTTTTCCTTTGTGTGAATTTTTGTTTTCCTGTTCTTTGTCATCTCTGAAGCACTCTCCTTCCAAATGGACCACAGGAGGAAGAGAGCCACAAATGCACCCCTGAGGCAGGCCTCAGCATCCCTCAGCTGTGGGTCGCTCGGCACCACTGCCCCAAGCTGACGCAGTCTAGAGCCACAGGCGGCGTAGTCAGGTGAGCCTGATGTCTGCTCTCTGGCAGGCACTTTGGCCTTTTTCCCACGTGCAACTTCTGAGGTTGCCCGAGAGGAAGGCTAAATCTCAGGGGGTGGCTTTGGATGGGAACTGGAGCTAGGGTGATACCCAATCCCTTTTAGGAATAATAACCTAGTGTTTGCTTTGTTTTGTTCTGTTTTATTTTTTTTTTCCCTTTTAAGCCTGGACTTGATGCTGGGGAATATCCTTCCCATCTTCTTGGAAAATATAAAGCCCTTGGATGACATGGGAAATATTCAGATGGTATCCAAGCATCCTAAGTTTAAATCAGGCTCTTACTTCTGTGACAAAATGGTAGACACTTATTTTGACACTCCTAGGTGATGATCACTTTAAAAGCATCTGCTTGTTACTACGGAAAGATACATTTTTACTAACCAGGACATTCTCAGGGAACAGTCCATTGCTCCCTGAATGAGGAGGCTGCTAGGCACTTACCGATCAGCAGTTCCAGCAGGACCATAACTAGAAATCTATCAGATTTTCTGTAGTAGTCAAATCTGAGCACCTTAGGATCATTATAAACTTCTTCACCTTCGAGTACCTCCTAACATTCATACCTGGGCTTTATTCTTTTCAGTAGTTTTTGAGGATTGTTAGACTATGATTACTGGCTGTTCAGTTACCACGTTTCAGTTAGATTGCACTTCCTCAAGTTTTAGCAATTTTGATCACCTGTGGTTTGACCCTTTAACGGTGTGGGGGTTTAGAGGCACTGACCCTCTGCACAGTTGAAAATCCCTGTGTGACTTCTAGTCAGGCCTTTGTAGTGCGATTCTTAAAACAACCATGGATGGTGAAGTTCTGAAGTATTTATTTACTATTGAAAAACTTCATGTGTAGGTAGACCCACATAGTATTGTTCAAGGTCAGCTGCACTTCCAGTTCAAGAAATATGTTTTGACTGGTAGAAAGCATTTTTGAAGGAAAAAAAATTTACAGGAATCATTGGTTATTGGAGATTAAAACATGACAGAAGATCACATCACCCTCTGGTCATGTTACATAATTATCATTGCTCAAAACTTTACAAAATGTCTTCAGGGTTTGCTGTTGGTGCTTGAGAATATAACCAAAAGCAGATAAACAAGAAAAGATCCTATTCATATTCCACTTGTAAGCTAGTCTTTGTAGTGAATAATTCAAATTAAAAGTAAGTAAGACTTAACTCTCCTAGTGGTTTAATATAAAAATGTTAGTGTAGTACAAATTGCTGATTGATGCTTCTGAAATTAATTTCTAAGAAAAATTAATGTAATCTAAAAGAAAATTCTTGGTGATATAGCTGTAAGGATTTAAGGGAAATCATGGAATTGAAAGACAAAATAGATATCTGCTTGAGTTACTTTTGTGCCTAGGTTTTAAATATTTTAGTACAGGAATGAGCACTTTTCAGAATTCAAACTTTGCGGTTGACCTTCCAAAGAGAAGATCAGTGAATAGAGAAATAAGTTCCAAGAAAGACTGATTGTTTCTTCTCCCTTTAAGAATTCATTCAAGGGTTCTTTCACTGGAAGCAGTTTCAGTTTAGGACATACTGCTGTGAGCGCTTAGTAGTGGAGTTTCAAGTGTTAGGATTCTGGAACGGCCCATCGTAGTGCTTTTTCTGCCTTCATCTTGCCCCGCTTACAGGATTTTAGGATTATATATAAAGGTTATGTAGTCCAACCCAGTCTGTTGTTTACAACTTGAGTTTTATTAAAAACAAAACAAAATGACCATCCTCAAAGTATTGGCTATAAAACTTTTGTTCAGAATAATTTGTTTTTTAAATGGAGGTACTCAGGATTGAACCCAGGACCTCGTGCATGCTAAGCACGTGCCCTACCACTGAGCTATACCACTCTCCCCAGAATAATATTTTTAATTATTTTATCTTTCAAGAATTGATTTTCTTTCTTTTCCCTTTTTTTCAGGTGGTTAGTTTCTCATTGTTTTAATATGCTGGTTTATATCTGAAACAGAGCAACAATACATATTTCTAAAATTTTTGATACGATCTAGAATTTGTGATAGATCAAAACCATAGGAAGTTCATAACTTTATCTTCTGGTGGTGTGTATCTTAATCTCTATCAAATTGACACATGCTTTATAATGACAGATGTTCCTATAAGGAAATAGAGTTGCTTATTGCCCTCATTGGTCTAGTTATTATTATTTAAGTCCAGAGATTTTTGTTGCCTTTCTGTGTATAAACTCTCATTAGTCTTCTCCCTGCATCTCTGAGGAGTAACATGTGAGAAATCTGGGTCAGAAGAGATGGCCTGGTAGGGAATTCCTAAAGAAAACCGCGCTCTTAAGCTGTGAATAGCATTTCTTAATTCTTTGCTGACTTGTCTTACTTTAATTCAAGCCTAATTTTGACAGTTTAAGCAACTCCTGCCAGCATTCCCCCTAAGTTGTCCCCCACCCCCAAAAGAGAGAATTAGCGTTGATACTGAGGGGAAAAGTGAGTTAAGGGCATGAGCTGTATGTGAAAATTTGGGTACCTGTTTTCTTCCATGAGCTAAGTGACCTCCTCCTGCTCATGTTTGGATAAAGTGCAGGGAAAATAACTTTACCTGTTTGCTTGTTTATGTCATCTAGTGTATTTTTACGTTTTATGAATTCGGAGACTTAAAAATCACCCCAAGGTAGTACCAGGGAGACCTTTGTGGTAATGGAACAGTTCTGTATCTTGATTGTGGTCGTTGTGACGCAAATCCACACGTGATACAATCACAGGGAACTGTGCACACACGTTATACCGCTGTCAGATTTGGTTTTGCTATTGTTACTATCCGTATGGAAGATGTAACCTTTTGGGGGCAACAGAGGGAAGAGTGTAGAAGGACATCTCTGTACTACTTTTTGCGAGTTCCTTTGTATATAATTATTCCAAAATAAAAGTTAAAGAGGAAAATCACCCTAAGATTATTTAGTTGTTTTTGAGTAGGGATCTGCCATTGCTGACTAGGTTTCTGAGAGAGAGGGCTTTCCATGGAAAAACTGAGAAAGCCTCAGACAAACTGGGATAAGCTGGTTATCCTCTTTATGGAAGACATTAACTGGAGAGAGGCAACCTGTGGGCTGTTACTGACAAAGAGGCGGCTTAAATGTTTGTGGTTCCATATGGCTCCCTCCAAGCCTTGACTTAAATCTGTGTCTGCTAATGCTGCTAGGAGTACCTCTTTCAACTTGTGTCTGCCTTTTTACACAATGTATCTCAGCCTAGAAAAAGTCCTGTAAGTTCTTAGAAGTTTTCATTCCGTACGTGTTCCATGATTTTGGGCACTGCCATTATTCCTCAGTCAGCTGTATTGAATTTTAAGATACTGTGTTGCTAGATGTAACTTCATTTACGTTAACTATGTACAGCTATGTAATCCCTTGATGGAAAAAACAAGTTTATGCTATTATTTGATTTGTCTTATTGGCAACTTTCAAATATAACATCATTAAAGCATGATTCTTGAAATATTAAATATAAACTACTACTAATATAAAAACTGAAATGTTCATTTTTTTCCATTTCTTTCCTGTCACTGTACTTTTATCCTTTTTAAAAAAATTTTTTATATATATTTTTACTGAAGTATAGTCAGTTTACAATGTTGTGTCAATTTCTGGTGTACAGCACAATGCTTCAGTCATACATGAACATACATATATTTGTTTTCATATTCTTTTTCATCATAAGTTACTACAAGATACTGAATATAGTTCCCTGTGCTATACAGTATAAACTTGTTTATCTTTTATCCTTTTTATCTTAGTAGTCTTCCCTTAAAGTCTCAGGTATTTAATGTAATTCCATGTATAGTGTACTTCTGATTACCACGACGACTTAAATTATCAAGTGATGTGAATAATTAGTAATGTGTCCTCTGCACACGTAGTTGCTAGGCCTCCAGGACAGAGGGAGAATGAAGTAGTGGAAGAGCTTGCTCTGTATTTGTGTAATGAATCATTCACTTTCCTGTATATTTTTGGAGGAGCTAAAATAGGGGAAAAGGAAGAAGACAGAGGTAGAGATGCATGTAGGGGAGAAGATAAAAGTATAAGTTGTTTCGTCTGGGGATTAGTCATCTTTCCATGTAAGGAATTAGTTCTGAGCCCTTCTGGTGCCGTGGACCCTCGGAGGATTGGATGAAAGCCTCAAGCTCTCTCCTTAGGAAAATGCTATTCTTGTTTATACGTAGACTCCAGATTAAGAACCTTTGCTAAAATAGAGTGGAGATAGATTAAAGAGAGTGAAGTGAGTGAGAGAAAACAGTAATGCTCTGCATTTGTTACAGCAGTTTACTGTTTAGGATGAACGTTAAAATACTTTTTTGATCCTTTAACAACCTTATGAAATTTGCTGTGTATATTTCTTTATTCCTAACATAGGTAGATAATTGAGGCTCTAGGAAATTAAGCGGTCACATGTCTGATAAGCAGCTTCTCCCCTGAGTTGGCAAATACCGTGCTTAATGAATGTCTGCTGTGCTAGGCCCTGTGCCAGGCAGTGGGGATGGAGATGACAGGCTGCCCTCGAAAAGCTCATGGCCAAGTAGAGCAGTCTGATTTGTAAACATTCACTGTGAACCTGTATGTATGTAGTTGCCATTCAGAGCTCTGTTTAACTCTGCCTTGCTGCTTTTGGGGGAGTACTGAGAAGTATTTCATGAAACTATAATATCAGTATGTTTTTTTTCTAGCTTTAGAAAATAACCTGATCATCTGACTTATTACATAGAAACTGAGCATCATCATCACAAAACACGATCTATAGGGAATGGGCATGGAGGAGAAACTTAAGTTGAAAGCAAAGAACAGCTTGATGTCCTTTATATATTAAACACTTTTTATGATTTTCTTTTAAAAGCAGACATTGACATCAGTGTAAAAGATAATTTTGTGGTTTTGTTTTTAAGCATTTTTTTGAGATAACCGATGATCAATTTGACTTCCATACTTACTGCATGAGAAAGATGACCCTTCGTGCCTACGTTGACCTTTTGAGATTAGAAGACATACTCAGGAGACATGCCTTCTATTTCAAGGCTGCTAGATCAGCAATTGAAATATACTTGAAATTGTATGATAATCCCTTAACCAATGAAAGCAAGCAACAAGAAATAAATTCAGGTAACTAAAGGGGAACTTGTTTAAAGAGATTTGAAAAGAACACAAAATTTCGGAATGTCATTAACATAACAAAAGGTAGAAAAATATATTGTCAAGTGGATGTGAAGACAGCATTAGATAACTAATATACCAAAAAAAAAAAAAAATGTTGGGTTAAGACTTAAAAAAAAGTTGACAGGATGTCCTGTAACTGATGCTTCCAAATTACCCTAATGGAATGACTTGTCTAGTTTTTATCTTTGGTAGGACCAATTCAGGAAAAATAGAAATGTCTGTGGGCTGGGCTTTTTATTTTTTAATTGTCATTGAAAATAGGTTTGAGCTCCTTAGGGAAAAATATATATTCATACAGCTTCTCACACCTATTTGATTGAAAATAATAATGCCAATATGACTATCTATATTCACCCTTTTATTCACTAAAATGTTAATATCTAAGAATGTTTGTGAAATAGTCACATGGAAGCAGGCTTATGATCAGATGATGTGTTTAAGCGCATTGTCTCACTTATCCTTGATCTGTTCCAAGAGGATTGCTGGTGTCATCAACTCCACTTTTTACAGTTTGAGGCTTGAGACTGGGGGAGATGAAAGTGGTTTACCTAAACCCACGTATTGTGGAGGAGGCAGAGCTGGGTCAGAACTGGTTAACTTCAGTTGATGTAGCATTTGCCATTTGTGTGCCAGGTCTGAGCTAGTCCTTAGGAGTACACTTTCTAAGAACTTTCATATAGTTGTCCCTCAAAAACTAGACTAATGATATATATGAATAAGAGTATGAGGAAAATGGAAACACTGACTCAGAATTTTCATTCATTTGGATATTTATAGAAAACCTGTCAGCTAAAGAATTGAAGAAAATGCTTAGCAAGCAGAGAAGAGCTCAAAAAAAGGCTAAACTTGAAGAAGAGAGAAAGCATGCGGAAAGGGAACGTCAACAAAAAAATCAAAAGAAAAAAAGGGAAGAAGAGGAAGAAGAAACCAGTGGTCTCAAAGAAGAACTTATACCAGAGAAATTAGAAAGGGTGAGATGACTATCTTTGTTTTGACCATAAATATGATTTATTTAAATCTATCCTGACCATAAACATGATATATTTAAATCTATAAATCAGAAGCCATTTTATAGTATTTGTAGTATTAGCCAAGGTCCTTATGATGGTTATTAATTATTTTTGAGTGATGATATGTAAATTTTGGCTAATGCAGATTATAGATAGAATTGTAGTTATGGTAAGCAAACTAATGGTCCTCCAGATGTGTCCACATCCTAGTCCCTGGAACCTGTGAATATGTTACGTTACACGGCAAAAAGAATTAAGGCAGCAGATGGAATTTCTGGTTGTACTTAGCTGGCTTTAAAATCGAGTAGCCTGGATTATCCAGGTGAGCCTAATGTAATTAATCACAAGGGGCCTTAAACATGGGGCAGGGAAGCAGGAGAGGAAGTCTGAGTGGTATGAGAAAGACTTAGTCCTTTCTTGCTGGCTTTGGAGAGGGAGGGAAGGAGCCACAAGCCAGAGGATGTGGACAGTCTTGAGAAGCTGAGTCTTATTGACACCTTGATTTTAAGCCCGGTGAAACCCATGTTGGGCTTTTGAACTACAGAACTGCAAGGCAAAAAGTCTTTGTTGTTTAATGGAGGAAATTTTATCATTCATACAGAAAGTCAATAAGGAAACACAAGCCTTAAATGCCATTTTAGACCAGATGGACATAATTGGTATTTCCAGAGCATTGCATCTGAAAGCAGCAGAATACACATTCTTTTCAAGTGCACGTGGAATTCTCCAGGAGAGACCATGTGCTGGGCCACAAAGCAAGCCTTGGTATATTTTAAAAAACTGAAATCATATCAAGCATTTTTCCTGACCACAACTTAAGAGGCTAGAAATCAACTCCAAGAAAAAAAAACTGGAAAACCATGTGGAGGCTAAACAATATGCTACTGAACACCCAGTGGATCACTGAGGTAATCAAGAAATGCCTGGAGGCAAATGAAAATGAAAGCACAGTAACCCAAAACCTACAGGATGCAGCAAAAGCAGTTCTAAGAGGAGATTTATACCGATACAAGCTTACCTCAGGAAACAGAAATCTCAGATAAACAAACTTACATCTAAAGGAATTAGAAAAAGAAGAACAAACAAAATCCAGAGTTAGTAGAAGGAAAGAAACCATAAAGATCAGAGCAGAAATAAATGACATAGAGACAAAAAAAAAAAAAACAATGAAACTAATAGCTGGTTCTTTTAAAAGATAAACAAAATTGATAAATGTTTAGCCAGACTCAAGCAAAAAAGGCAGAGGGCCCAAATCAATGAAATCAGAAATGAAAAAGAAGTTACAATTGGCACCACAGAAATACAAAGGATCGTAAGAGAATTCTATGAACAGCTATAGGCTAATAAAATGGACAACCTAGAATTAATGGACAAATTCTTAGAAAGGTACAATCTCCCAAGATTGAACCAAGAAGTAGAAAATAAGAACAGACTAGTTACCAGTATTGAACTTGAGTCAGTAATTTTTAAACTTCCAACAGACAAAAACGTCCAAGACCAGATGACTTCACAGGTGAATTCTACCAAATACTTAGAGAAGAGTTAACACCTATCCTTCTGAAACCATTCCAAAAAATTGCTGAGGAAGAAACACTTCCAAATTCTTTCTGTGAGGCCAGCATCATCCTGATAACCAAAACCGGACAAAGATATCACAAAGAAAATTATAGGCCAGCGTCACTGGTGAACATAGATGCAAAAATCCTCAACAAACTATCAACAAACCAACTCCAACAAAACATTAAAAGGGTAGGATCATACATCATGAGTGGGATTTATTCCAGGGATGCATGGATTTTTTTGATGTCTGCAAGTCAACCAGTGTGATACACCACATTAACAAACTGAAGAATAAAAACCATATGATCATCTCAGTAGATGGAGAAAAGGCTTGTTACTTATTTGGTCATTTTTAGAATGGCCATACTTCCCAAGGTATTCCACAGATACAGTGCAATCCCTATCAAATTACCAATGACATTTTTCTCAGAACTAGAAAAAAATATTTTTTACTTTGTATGGAAACACAGAATACCCCGAATAACCAAAACAATCTTGAGGAAGAAAAGCAGAGGTGGAGGAATCACATGCCCTGACTTCAGACTATACTACAAAGCTATGATAATCAAAACGACACGACACTGGCACAAAAACAGACATCTAGATCGATGGAACAGAATGGAAAACCTAGAAATAAACCCACACACTTATGGTCAATTAATCTACAACAAAGGAGGCAAGAATATACAGTGGAGAAAAGACAGTCTATTCAATAAGTGGTGTTAGGAAAACTGGACAGCTACATATAAAAGAATGAAATTAGAACATTCTCTAACACAGTATACAAAAAGAAACTCAAAATTAAAGACCTAAATGTAAGATCAGATACTATAAACTGCTAGAGGGAAACATAGAACACTCTTTAACATAAATTGCAACAATATTTTTTTGGATCCTAGAGTTCTCCTAGAGTAATGGAGATAAAAATAAACAAATGGGACCTAATTTAAAAAGCTTTTGCACAGCAAAGGAAATCATAAAACAAAAAGGCAACCAACAGAATGGGAGAAAATATTTGCAAATTATGCTACCAGCAAGAGGTTAATTTCCAAAATATACAAACAGTTCATACAATTTAATATTAAAAAAGTTTAAAAACCCAATCAAAAAATGGGTAGAGGGCCTAAATAGACATTTCTTCAAAGATGACATCCAGATGGCCAATAGGCACATGAAAAGATGCTCAATATCACTAATTATTAGAGAAATACAAATCAAAACTACAAGGTATCACTTGACGCCAGCCAGAGTGGCCATCATTAAAAAGTCTACTAATAATAAATGCTGGAGAGGGTGTGGAGGAAGAGGAACCCTCCTACACTGTTGGTGGGAATGTAAATTGGTGCAGCCACTTTGGAGGACAGTATGAAGGCTCCTTAAAAAACAAAAAATAGAGTTATCACATATTCCTACAATCCCATTCTTGGGCTGCTTCATAGCAACACTATTTACAATAGCCCAGACACGGAAACAACTGTAATGTCCATTGATGGATGACTGGATAAAGAAGATGTGGTATATACACACACACACACACGCACAATGTGTACACACACACACACACACACACACACACACACACACACACACACACACACTGGAATACTACTTAGCCATAAAAAAGAATGAAATAATGCCATTTGCAGCAACATGGATGGACCTGGAGATTGTCTTACTAAGTTAAATCAGACAGAAAGACAAATATATCACTGATACGTAGAATCTAAAAAAATGATACAGATGAACTTATTAACAAAACAGAAGGAGACTCACAGACATAGAAAACAAACTTAAGTTACATACAGTAAATCTTTAGTAATTTGTTGGAGCAGCAATATAATTGTGTATTAAATATGGAAGCATTTTATATATCTCACTAGATAATGTTTTAGCTACAAAGAAATAGATCCATGATTTCTCAGAGTGTTAATAGTTATTTAGGAACCAGATTTAGGGAGATATTCAGCTTTCTGGTTTATTCACTTGAATCTAGTATAAATAATTTAAATTTGTCATTAACTTTTCTCAGTTACGTAATGTGGTTATATTTGTTTCCGTACCTTAAATGTTTGTAGTTTAAGGGGCTTGGTGGGATAATGATACTTGTAAGTATAATGGTACTTGGTGTACCATTGCCTTAAGTCTGTGGAGTAATCTCCCACATTTTCTTGGTTTTTATAAAATTATCTTGATTTTATAATCAGAAAATAGAGCTATTTCCATTTTGAAAATCATTGACTACTTTGTTTATAGTTGATAGTTTTAAAATGTTTTATTGCTTATTTAGTTACATTGTCTAAGTTATTGTATGCATTAATTATATGCATTAATATAAAATTTAGGGGGAAATTTGATGTGTATAACTGATTTATAAGTATAATAATTTTTCTTTCTGTTTCAAAATAGACAGAAAATCCATTAGAAGAAGCTATCAAGTTTCTTATACCTCTTAAGAACCTTGTTGCTGATAACATTGACACCCATCTATTAGCATTTGAAATATATTTTAGAAAAGGTAATAAATAATTTGAATTCAGATTTTAATCCTTGGTTTTATTGGTGACCATATTCAGTTTAATCTTTGTGAGTTAAATCTGTTTTTGTTTCTTAGAGTATCATTCCAGCCTTCCACAAAAGCTATTAATCCCTTTTTTCTTTGCTGCTCAAACCTTTACTGAGTAGTAAATTACGTTAGTATGATCAAATGAATAATTTGAAATCATACAGATTGTTTGCCTGAAGCAATTCCTCATAATTTTTCAAGCATTCCTTTAGAAAATAAAAGTTGTTTTTGGTAACCAAAGTCAGCTTTCAGTTTTGCTTATGAGTGTTTTAGGAAAGGTAACATTTTGTTCCTGGATTTTAAGTGAGTCTAAAATAAAGTGAAGAGAACATGCATAAATATTGATCCTGTTACTGTTATATTTTTTTCTGACAGGAAAGTTTCTGTTAATGCTGCAGTCTGTCAAACGAGCTTTTGCCATCAACAGTAATAACCCATGGTTACATGAATGTTTAATTAAGTTTTCTAAATCTGGTAAGTATAAGAAAGGAATTATTTATGTAAAAGTAAATATAACAGTTCAGCTGTCTTCCTTTTAAGCTGGACATTAAAGAGATTTGCAACAGTGTAAAGCAAAAATAGATATAATATTTATAGTATTTATAAAGATGTGTCTATAAAATGAACATGCTGGCAAAGATGCGTTAGAAATTAGTGAATTTTTTTGTTTGCTTGTTTGAACACTTTTTTTTTAAACATTTTTTATTGAGTTATAGTCATTTTACAGTGTGTCAAAATTCCAGCGTAGAGCACAATTTTTCAGTTCTACATGAACATACATATATTTATTGTCACATTTTTTCGCTGTGAGCTATCACGAGATCTTGTATATACTTCCCTGTGCTATATAGTATAATCTTGTTTGTCTATTCTGCATATGCCTGTCAGTATCTACAAATTTTGAAATCCCAGTCTGTCCCTTCCTCCCCCCGCCCCCTTGAGAAATTAGTGAATTTTAAGCTAGAGTGTTTTTATATTCCAAAGGAGCAATAACATTTTTGACGTGTAAAATACATCAAGCTTAATAATAAATGACTATATATCAAATGATTTTGTTTCAGCGGACAGAATTTTTTAATTCCAAATGTTCTGTTTTTATAGTGTCTGATCACAGTAATCTTCCAGACATTGTGAGTAAAGTTCTGTCTCAAGAAATGCAGAAAATATTTGTCAACAGGGACCTGGAAAGTTTCAATGAGGATTTTCTCAAGCATAATGCTACCTCTCTTCAGCATCTACTTTCAGGTTGGTATTTAGCTCCTGGGTTTAAACGTTTATGGAAAAAAGTTAGAATGTGATATTAAAGGAAAAAAAAGTTTGGAAAGATGATCCTCACTAATTAAGAGAGAGAAAAAAATGAATGCAAAACCATGTTGATCTTTCAAATTAGGAAATTTTTTTTTTTTTTTTGAAGGAGATTGAAGGAGATGGGAAAGATGTGGTGTAAAAGCCCTCTTGTATTTTGCTGCTGTAGGTGTGAATTGGTCCAGCCATTTAGGAAAGCAGTTTGTCATTCTTATTAAGAGCATCACATTACCTGTGCCTTTTGCTGTAGTCATACATACCTGTGTAAATAATTTTAAAGATTTAATCTAAAGCAAAGAAAGAATTTTAAGGACAAGGATGTTAACTGAAATGCTGTATGCAAGGATGGGGAAAAGAATGAGGCAAATTTAATTCATGTCCAATGATATGGGAAACAGTAGCAGGTTCATAGGATGGGAATACCAGGTAGTCATATAAAGTGCTATTTATTCAGAAGTTTGAAATAACAGGACTAACATACAATACCATCTCAACTATGTAAATATATACATGGCATAAAGGTTGGAAAGAAGTATATTCTAAAGCTTTAAAGGTTGCCTTTGGGTGTCATGGTTATGAGTAACTTATATTTTCTTGTGTTTTTATTACTTTACTTATTTTGCGTTTTGAGGACTTATATATCCTGCTTTGTTACAGGAAGGATTTTAGGTGGTTTATACCAATTTATAGAATAAAAAGATACAAACTAAATGCAAACTTGAAAAAGATTGTGGAAAAGGAATTCAGGACAAAATGAAGTACATAATATAATTCACCATGCTCCTACTTTAAGCCGCATATTTAAATATTTGAACCTAAGCTTTCTTGTCGTAAAGGGAAACTTCTTGGTTCTATCATTTATGGAAAAAAGTTAGTACCTCTGAAAAATCAACAACACTTCTCGGTAGTAAGGGCTAGATAAGAATTTCTCTTCAAGCACACAGGATAATAGAAGAAGATACTTCTTTATTATAGTAATGAGAAATGTCTTTCTAAACATTATGTGAAATTCTAAGGAGAAGATAGTTTTTGCCACATTAAAAGAAAACCACACCATAATGACAGTCACAAGGCCAAGTGGGAAAAATATTCACAGATATGTAACTGATTAAAAGCTAATAGTATACATATAACTGTTGTAAATTCACAATAGAAATGTAAATAAACAAAAGCCCAATTAAAAATGAGCGTAGAATATGGACCATGTAGTTGAAAGCAGAAATTATTTAAAAGCAACTTTAAAAATTACATACTTTCTTTGTGAATATACAGACATTTTCCTGTTGTCCATCTCGCACACTGCTCTTTGGCAATAATTTGTTCCTTAGATGTTTTATTTTAGGGTATCATCTTTTAAAAATAATTTTAGTTGAAATACTGATTGATGCCACAAGGTAACCCATATTTACATTTATTGTTACATCATTTCTTAGGGATGAGGCTGTTAAATCTGGTCTCCTGGTAGATGTTTAAAAACCATCTCTTTGTGACAGAAAAAGCCCTGATGTGTAGTATTCTGCCATAGTGTGAATACTCCCAGTGTGACCCAAAGCTGTCATTGGGATGTCCCGGGCTAGGGAGCTGGGAAGGGACGGCACCGCTGGCTCCCGAGAGCGGGTAGGTGCGGCCCCAGCCCCCGCTGACTGGGCACCTGCTGTCACTGGGCAGTGCGAATCATTTTGAAATGTCTTGGTATTTCAGGTGCTAAAATGATGTATTTTCTGGACAAGTCAAGGCAAGAGAAAGCAATTGCTATTGCCACTAGACTGGATGAAACGATAAAAGATAAAAATGTAAAGGTAAGATTTTTCACAGACTGATTTCTGCAGATTACGGATACTGAGTGATGTAACGCAACACGTCTTTACAACATAATTCTTGAGGGAGCCTTCACAGTTATGTCTGGATTTGAATCTCAGCTCCACCCATTAGGAACTGTGTCACATTAGGCAAGGTACCTCTCTTAGCTTCCTTTTCCTCACTTATAAGATAAGAATGAAAATACTATCCATCTCAGAGTTGTTATAAGGGTCAACTGAAGTAGTAAACTGAGGTTGCTTGGCACACAGTAAGCACTCAGTAAATGGGAATTATTGTTATTAATCAAGGACGCTTCCATTTTAGTGATCACAGTTTTCAGAGATTCACCTTTTCAAATATTAGAATTTTACTGCTTTTTTAAGGCTTTGCAGTGTTGATTAAAAAATCTTTTTAATTTATTATTATTTTATTTTGCAGAGGGAGGTAATTGGGTTTGTATTTATTTGCTTATTTTTAATGGAGGTACTAGGGATTGAACACAGGACCTCGTGCGTGCTAGGAACGTGCTCTACCACTGAGCTAGACCCACCCCCTCAGAGCTGATTTTTTAAGTGTTCCTTTTTTGAGGGGATTACTTACTATAGATAGCGAGAAATTAGTTTAAAATGAGGCCTTGTTAAGTTTTCTCTAGCTTAATTAAATTGCATCTTTTGATTAAAGTAATTATTAACCAAACTTCTTTTTTTAAAAAAATAATTTTTATTTTCCCCTGTTTAAATAGACTTTAATAAAGGTTTCTGAGGCACTGCTTGATGGCAGCTTTGGGAACTGTCATTCCCAGTATGAAGAATACAGGGTGGCCTGTCATAACCTGCTTCCTTTTACTTCTGCTTTCCTGCCTGGGGTGAACGAAGTCAACAGTCAGAACGCAGCGCGCGGCCAAACAGCTAACTATGATGTCTTGGCAAATGAAACTTGAAATCCCGTCGAAAGTTGATGCCTGTAAGACGCAAAGCTGAATCCAGATCAGGGTTTCCTTTGTAACTTGTATTTTAATATAGATATGAAATGAAACACAGTTGACCCTTGAACAGCATGGGTTTGGATCGCAGGGGGTCCACTTACATGTGGATTTTTTTCAGTATTAAATACGACAGTACGGCGTGATCTGCAGTTGGTTGAATCCATGAATGCGGAACCCCAGATAGGGAGTGACCGCATATGCAGAGGGCCGACGGTAAGTTCTAGGTGAATTTTTGACTGCACGGGGGTAAATAACTCTTGCTTTTGTTCATGAGTCAGCTGTAATTGGATAGAATTTTGAAAGGAGTTCTGTAAGCTTATTTTATTCTTCATCTGATTCAGACAGCTTACATAAATGTCTGTTAAAATTACCTGTTTATACTTGCATAGTTTTCTTAAACTTCTGCATTATCAGCATTGTGATGGGTGCTGTCACTTCATAACTATGGTAATTTCTTAATTAACCTGTCTACAGCTCCACTGTATTATTTTCCTTAGCTCCTGGTTTCATTTCTAAATCTGTGTTTTGATCCCTTATTGATTTGTTTTGTTATTGTTTACTTGCTTTTTAGTTAAAGTACATCAATTTTAAAGTGTTAATAACTATATGTGAAAAACAATAAGGAACTCCTTTTGGCAGATATTTATTTAGAACTTAACTTCAGTTTGACCTCTTGTCTAGCTTAATTTTTGTGTGTGTGTGATTTATCATTTCCTTTTCAATATTCATGAAAATGATATTTTCTGCTGAATGAGGATACTCCAGTTTTATATTGATGATTCAGTGTACAGAGATGTGTTTGCCACTTAATCATGGAAATTCACTGATAAATTTGTTGCATATCTGTCGATCAGTCTTAAAGGCCCACAGATGAGAATTATGCTTTCTTCACTAAATTGCTTTGTGTGTTACCAAGTAGTTTATAGGTGAGTGGTGTGCCACTGGGAACCATAATGGGGCAGATTACAAATTATAATGAAACATGCATACTCTTACAGCCATGTGTTGACTATTAAATACGTCTTTATATCAGCAAAATGAGAATTTAAACTATCAACTAGTTTAACTCTTAAAACATAGTATTATTGAGCAATATATTTTTGGGAGGATGACTTTTTGTTTTTTCTTGTACAGAAAACAGTAATAGAACCATTTAATGTGTTTCTTTCAGAACTGTGTAAATATGTCAGTAATACCAGTACTTTCTTTTAAGGCAACTATAAATTCAAAAGGGGAGATTTTATTTAGAGAAATAATTAAAATAGTTTTCCATCACTCTAAGCTGATACTTAGATTCATAATTGTTGAGAGAAAAAACTAACTATAAAATAATGTCAACCTATATATGCTGTAATAAATTATTTTGTACACAGTTGCCTATTTGTGCTTATTATTGCTCCCCACTATCAAAGTATTTTTGCAAAATGGTTTTTCCTTGAGGGAGTAAAAACTTCATTTTTATACGTTTATTTAAAAAAAATAACCACCTACCGATGTATTCTGGTGCCTCAGCAGCTTGGCTTCTTTTTGGTGTTTTAATAATTTTAGAAGTAGGCAGTTTTTGTCGCTAAATATCCTGGGAAACATGTAATTCATTATGTTACATCTTTTTGCAGTTTGTCCATCCAGAGCCATCCACTCAGCTCTTCTCTTTGGACATTTTATTTATTTAGCTTCATTATAAGTGCCCTGATGTCTCCAGCCTGGTCTGTTTTGAGTGGGAATCACAGAGCCCGGCACCAAGTAATCCTGATGACGAATGCTTGCAGTCACTAAGTACTCGGAGTACTGTCACCAATCTCACTTGACCCTCCTAGTTGCCCAGTGGGAGAGGCATCGACTATCCTCGTTTTACATGACACTAAGCTAAGAGGGGTGGAAGCTTTTCCCAAGGCCACACGGATTTTCCGTAGCAGAGCAGGATCCACACCTGCTGCTTCCAACTTTGCATCGCGTTCCTTCCTATCTGTCATCACGCTCAGTAGTCCTTGTACTGTCTTACCCATTGGTCTGGCCTTGTATGTGTTTAAAGTCTTGTCTCAGTAAGAGAGTTGGTTTCCTGAGAGCAGGACCCAGGCTAAGCCCCCAGCAGGATCCACTCCCTGACTTACGCTTAGTTCCCAGTTAGCAGGTTTGCATGAGGCTCAGAGCAGCAATTGGCTTTCTGAAACTTCGAAGTGAGTTCATTGTTTCCCCACTGGAGGGCAAGCTTTCCAACTCAGTTTTTACTTCTCTGATTTCTTAAGAATTAAAAGAACAACTGTACGTGGGCCTGAGTTGTTTTCTGGGTTTTCACTATTTCGGGGAAATCAGGTTGTTTCCATATGTTGGAAGTTGTGTAATATATACATTTCTCATTCATTGAGTCCTGAGAGTTGTCTTTTGTAGAGATTAAAAATCCCCCGTGCAGCTTTTGTTAAGTGTAAAGGCACTGCCCAGTGGAGTTCTGTGTGGCAGCGGGCTTTGATCTGAGAGGGGAAGAATGGGTGCTGGTTTTAGGTCACACCCTCCCGCAACCCCCTTCTCCTTGTTTCTAGAGTAGGAGGGTTAGCCAGGTGACCAGTATCCCACGATTACTGTGTTCTCAAACTAGAAGGCCCTTCGAGTCAAGGATTGTGTAGACCCATCTTGGTTACCCCACAGGTACCTTCCCTGGCACAGAATATGGCCCCGGGAACGCGGGGCAGTTCTGCCTCTGCAACCTTCTGCTAATTAAAGTGGTGGAAGCAGCCTGGGTCTGTGCCCCAGTGAGTCACCTCAGCCCTCTTCCTGGGCTCAAAAGTCTACACAATGGGAGTCTTAAGTGGGGGACAAAAGCAAACCAAGGCTTTGAATACACTAATCCAACTTGTTCCACGTATAAAAATAATATGGCGCTCTCTACACATACAGATCTAGCTGCCTGTTCTTGTGCATGTGAGGATTCAGGTTCCCTTCCTGCGCCCACGGGTCTGCTGCTGAGCCTCGCTGCAAGACCTCCGTTTGTAGACCCTGAGGAATGTGTCACAGCACAACTGCATGTCTTCTCCCATGGTCACCAGGGGATCTGAGAGTTGTGTGCACCTAATACAGCCTCTTCCAAATGCGATATCCATCAGCCACTTTTGCCAGGGGGACGAGTAACTTGTTTCAGTGGGTTCTTAGATGCTCTCGTCTCATCTTCATCTGTCTTTGCTGGTAGGGGAGAGCTTTAATCGACAGCACTACATCAGTGGACGTTCTCCCTTAAAGTCAAGAGAGTAGGACCTGGAGTGAGATGATACTTTGAGAGCATCAGAGGAGTCTGATCTATTTAATTCTACACTTACAAAGGGAATCTTTTTTATTAGCAGAAATGATAACTGTCTTATCTCTGTAATGTGAAACAGTGACCACTGACAACCAACAAACAAGTTGGGGAACTGGGGATTGACTGACTTTCATCGATATTCATTTGTTGCATTTTTTTGTTTGTTTGTTTCTTCTAATTTATGAGTAGGCATCAAAGCTTCAGGAAAATTTGTAATAGAAGAACTTGAAGTGGTAAAATGCCATCAGTTGCTTAATTTTCCCACCGATGGAATAAGGCTGCCATTAGTCCATGTTAGTGGCCAAACATACCTAGCTGAAGACACAGCCAGACCTCCTAGGACCAGAGTTCAAGGACCACTGCCCTAACCCTTCAAGGCTCTGCTCTACTGTCACCACCTTCCTGAACGCTTCCCTGACTCCTCTGATGCAGTTTGTCTACCCCAAATACACATCAAGCCACCTTACAGCAATGATCGCACTGCATTTGTCACACCTACCTTGCTGGGGTGTTATATGGTTACGTGCCTCATCCCCACTACTGGACTGTAAGCTTCTTAAGCCCAGGGATGTGCGTCACTGCCTGGGTTTGAATCCCTACTCTGCCACTGGCAGCAGTGTGATCTTTGGCAAGTGATTAATCTCTCTGCCTCCGTTTCTTCATCTATAGAATGGAGCAATCGTACCTCCTTCATAGAGCTGCAGTGAGGATTAACAAGTTCCATGCAAACCACCTAGAATGGTGCCCGAACAGTTGGTGCCATATCCGTGTTTGTAGTCGTTGCTGTTACTTCTCTGTCTCTCCCACACCACCTTGCTAGGCCTTCCTACCAGGAGGTGGGCTCCTGATGGATCCTGCAGAGTAAGATGGCTTTCCGCTGTGCCTTGAGTTCTTATTCAGTAGGAGCTTTGTGGCCAGCCCCCTTCTCAGGACCTATGAGGCCTCCTGTGCTCTCTCTCTCCTACAGTAGATGCCAGCCCACCAGGCCATGCCCTGTCTTCTTAGTGGAGCTGCTGTTGAAAGACTACTGAGAGGGGAAAGGGTATAGCTCAGCGGTTGATCACGTGCTTACTGTGCACAAGGTCCTGGGTTCAGTCCCCAGTACCTCCATGTATATAGATGGATGGATGGGTGGATGGATAGATGGATGGATGGATAGATAGATAGATTATAAAATTATCCCCTCCAAAGTAATAGTACATTTGTATGATAGAATTTTATGCTCTTATTAAAATTCCAATTATGAAGGCTGTATAGCATCACCAGAATATTTAGCCTAATGCTCAGAAGGCATGGATGGTGACTGCCGCTGTGTAAGTTCTGTCTGCATGTGGACAAAATCTGGGAGATGTCTGCGGAAAGCGGTGGTATGTTGTGGGTGACTTTTGTTTTTCCTTTTAAAAACAGTTAATGTTGCTATAACATTTTTCCACTTAAAATACCTATTTATTCTTGCAAACTTACAAAACCCAAAACAGTTCAGCCTGGCTTCCACATTCTCCCTAATGCATTTCTAGCCTACCTCACCCCTCCATGTTTCCACTTTGTGGTTCTCTGCTCCAAGAGGTTACAGTCAAAATGAAATCTCTCAACTCATCGCTTTCAACAGAGAATTTACCAGAGTAATCAATATATTAATTTTTTCCTTGGCTAATAAGCAGGGAAGATGAAGATAAAATTTTAAGGATCTTCTGTTGAACAAAGTAATTTAAACTTGAAATAATTTAAGAGTAACAAATACCTTTTAATACAACTAGGTACATCTGGCTACATGATAATCAATTAGGCAATTTAGAAATTCTTTATTACGGGATTTTCAAATGCACCAAAATGTAGAAAGTATAGGACAACAACCCCCCTCCCCCGCCATGTAGCTATCCCCCAGCTTCAGCTGCATGAAATGAATTGGGGAAAGGTTGAGAAATGGAGTCCACCCACCCCTTTTCTTTCAAAACAGTGTAAGGAGAACTCTAGTCATCCTGTCCTTTCACCAGCTTTTCTGCCTTCAAATAACCACCATAGCATTACTACCCTGAATGAAATGTTTTGAAATTAAAACTTACACAGCACAGGAAAGAATGAAATAATTCCATTTGCAACAGCGTGGATGGACCTAGAGATTATCATACTAAGTCAGTCAGACAAAGACAAATATATATCACTTAAATGTGGAATCTAAAATATGATACAAAGGAACTTACTTACAAAACAGAAACAGACTCAGAAAACAATCTTACGGTTACCAAAGGACAGGTTGAGGGGGTAGTAAAGAGTTTGGGATTAACAGATATGTACTACTATATATAAAATAGATAAACAACAAAGACTTATATAGCACAGGGAACTATATTTAATATCTTGTAACCTATAATGGAAAAGAATCTGAAAAATAATACATATACATATATATATAATATATATACATATATAAAATAACATATATACATATATATAAAAAACTGAATCACTTTGCTGTCCATCTGAAACTAACACAACATTGTAAATCAACTCTACTTCAATAAAAATTAAAAAAAAAATTTTTTTAAAGCTTATACAACACAGGAGAGAACAGTAAACTTTAGAAGGCCACATGCTTCCAAGGGGGTTTGTCACAGGTAATCGTGTAAGGATACTGTCATGAAGGGAAACTACGATAGGATGGTTAATTACAAATGTACACTTTCCAGGCAAGTCTGCAGAAAGAAGCAGGCAAGAGTTCCTTCTGAATGACTTCAGCCTCCATAGGCTGGATCTGAGCAGTTTTCAACAGCTCTGGTGAGAATTTCATCTACTACTTGAACTTCCATCAACAGCTCTTGTCTGTCATTGGCTTTCTTAGTTAACACCTGCCAACTCAAGAATACAGTCAGGACTTCATCTGCTGACCTGAATCAGAAATAAAACACATAATAGGGTTGGGGAGGAAGGGAGAATTAATTGTTTCAAAGTTACCAAGTTCCTAGTATTCTGCTTCCATGCTGCCTTCTCCCTCTCATGCCCACCCTCCACCCCACTGTGGATCTTAGCTCTCCAGACTCTCCACCCATTCCTCTTTTGGAACATATGCTTTTCTTCTCCATTAATGCACCAGCCACAATTTCTCAATCCTTCCTCTAAACTCAGACTAGATGTCACAGCTTGGGACCCCTCTTTTGTAGAACCTGTGTGGTTCGTCTCGCCTCCAGGGGTGGTTTTGTTTCCTTAGTATTTATATTTATGTTCTCTTTTCATGGCAAATCACACTTGTTTTACATTCCTAGTAGTGCTATAATGTTTTATTTTAAGCTAATTTGTTTGCATGAAATAAATGAATTGGTTTCAGGAAAAATTAGGTAAATAAAAGTAAAAATTCAAGTGCAGAGTCAACTGGATAGCCACATGCAAAAGAATGAAGTTAGACCCCTTCCTCACACCGCACACACAAATTAACTCAAAGTTAGACACATCTGTATGAACTACAATTACAAAACGCTTATAAGAAAGCATAGATTACATCTTGGGACCTTAGGTTAGGCAAATACGAAGCCAAAAGCATTAGCAACAAAGGAAAAAGACTTCATCAAGAGTACAAAGTTCTGTGCTACAAATGATACCATCAAGAAAATGAAAGAAAACCTACAAGATGGGAGAAAATATTTGCAAACTATATATCAAATATGGGAACTGTATTCCAAACACATAGAACTTATTACTTAGTAATAAGAGAGATAACCCAATTAACAAATGGTTGAAGGATCTGAATAGATATTTCCCTAAGGAATATATCCAAAAGACCAATCAACAAGCATGTGAAGAGAGGTTTGGTATCCTCAGTCACCAGGAAAATGGAAATGAGATACTACCTCACACCCACT
Source organism: Vicugna pacos (assembly GCF_048564905.1). NCBI lineage: Eukaryota > Metazoa > Chordata > Mammalia > Artiodactyla > Camelidae > Vicugna > Vicugna pacos. The sequence goes on along the minus strand of NC_133000.1, from coordinate 21,044,348 downwards.
AGGAGGGCTACAATGAAAAAGGCAGTTAATTATAAATGTTAGCAAAGTTATGGAGAAACCGGAACCCTAATACATCGCTGGTGAGACTAAAATGGGGCAGCTGCTTTGCACAACGTTTTGGCAGTTCCTCAAAATGTTAAACATAGAGTTTCCATTTAGTTTGGTAATTTCACTCCTAGAGAAATTAAAACATGTGTCCACACAAAAATTTGTATATGAATGTGCACAGCAGCAGCATCATAACTAAAAATGGAACCATAAATTTCCATCACCTGATGCATGGATAAATAAAACGTGGTTGTGATGGTTAAGTTGCTGTGCTAACATGGCTGGACCACGGTGCCCGGATATTTAGTCAAAGATTATTCCGGATATTTCTGTGTAGGTATTTTGAGGATGACACTGACATTAAATTTATTGAGTAACGCAGATTATGCTGCATAATGTGGGTGGGCCTCATCCAATCAACTGAATGCTCCAATAGGACAAGATTGACCTTCCCTGGGCAAGAAGTAATTCTGCCAGCTTGAACTGCAATTCTTCCCTGGGTCGCCAGCCTGCTAGCCTACTCCATGAGGTTTTGGACTTACCAAGCCTCCATAGTGACATGAGCCGACTGCATAAAAAGAAGAAGAAAAATATACATATGTCACACATCCTGTTGGTTCTGCTTCTCTGGAGAACCCTGACCAATACAGAGGCATATCTAATGGAATATTATTTGGCAATGGTACAGTACTAATTCATGCTACAACATGGATAAACCTTGAAAACATTGTATAAGTGAAAACAACCAGTCACAAATTTTGTGATTCCATTTATACGAAATGCCCAGAATAGGCAAAATCATGGAGATACAAAGTAGAAGCCTGGTTTCTTAGGGCTGGGGAGTGGGAGTGCAGGGGGAATGGGGAGTGGTGCTAATGAGTATGCACTTTTTTCTGCAGGGGATGAAAATGTTCTAAAATTAGATTATGGTGATGCTGGCCCAACTCTGTGGATATACTAAAAAACACTGAATTGTACACTCTAAATAGGTGAGTTATAGCTCAATACAGCTGTTTAAAAAATAGTCTAAGTAGTACGTGATGCAAGGAAATTCACGAAAAGAGAGCAGAAACGTCCAACATGTTGTGAAACACTGAACTGGAGCCTGCTGTCCCTCAGAGAATCTCGGGGGCCTCTCTGGAGACACACTGTCTGTACATGTTTCCTTTTTGTTCCCTGTTGCGTCATTCATAGTCACAAGCAAATCAACCCACCTTTGCTCTAGACTGGTCACTGCATTACTCAACCTGATTAAAAATATAAGAGCAAAATATGGGTTGGCTTACGAAATAAGAAGTAGACACTGACGGATGCTAAAGAAGGAATCTAAAATACACATTGGACCCTTGCCTGGAAGGAGGAATGAAATTTATGTCGTGAGGGAGGTGTATGTGATATTTCATGTTCTGAGTGTTTCCATCCATGAACAAAGAGCCTGATCTGCTTCTCATCCTACAGGGAGACAGGCAGAGCTGGAGGGCCCACCTGCTTGTCCTGCATCCTCAGTTTTCTCTGAAAATCTGTGCCTCAGGGATTTTTTGGAGACTTGGTGCCAATATATTTCTGGCCATAGTCTATTCCCTCAAAACATACATATTTTTAAAAAATGGATTCTTCATAAAAATCAGTTTTCTGCAGTTCACTTGCCTCTTAAATAAAAACCTGTATTAAGTAGTCAAGTTTTTCTGGGTGCCACCCTATTCTCTGAGAACCATTAAGCACGTGCTCCCCAACCCCTCACGGCCCCTATTGAGTGGACGGCAAGTCTTGTGACCCCCACCTCACTGGCCACAACCAATTCCACCAGGGGTAGCGATCTGACCCACACTGGGCCAATCAGGTCCTCTTTTCTGGGAATGTGCGATTCAGATTTAAAAATTAGTTAATATGCTTCCTAAAAGAAGTTTCGAGTGACTTCTAAAATTTTTCACATGGAAAATCAAGCATATGGAATTGCAAAGGATGTTATTTCCTGGGTTCCATAAATACTTACACTTTAAAATAAAAGAATTATGTCACTCCTTTACCTATATCCAGTGGAATCTAAATTCATCCATTAAAAATAAAAAAGAACAAGCACTATATTACCAGCAGGACATTTTACATCATTCTTTTTTCTCTTTAAACCTATGTTTCCATTCCGAATTCTCTTATTTTTTTTCAATTGATCACAGCATCTTAATTCTCCAGAACAAAAATACCTATGTAAATTGAAATTAGAAACATTGAAATCTGCAGTGACCATAAGGTTTTATTAAGTGTGTTAAAAACAAATTAAAGATGCTATATATTTTCATAAGTATGCAACATAAAGTAAAATTTTATTGGCCCTTAAAACTCTTAATTCATGTGTCCAGTGATAAATATTATATGTTGATGAATATCACATATTCCTACTTATCTCCATTTTTTATCATACATATGCTATCTGTAATCAATATATATGGTGATTAACTTTGTTTAAATATAAGTACAGAAGAGTCTGGAAGTAATTTGTGTACTAACATCACTCAATGGTTTGAAGTTCTCAGTTTTATGCCAAAAAAATCACTTAGTGATCTTCCATCAAATTTTATTTAACTGACAAATCTAGTAGCTCCTTCTTTGGTTTTGATATAAGCAAGAACATAAAAACTACCTGCCTTGCCTAGTAGCAGATGCTCTCAGTGCCTCACACGCATCCCTGAAGCTCTAAGCATTTCAGTGTGTGCAGATGATATCTTGCTTCCAATACATATATTTTGAGCTGATCCCTCAAAACTTTCATTTTGCTTGAATGTCAGGGAGACAAGTGTCAGGGAGTTAATACCCCTGCAAGCAGACTTCAGTCAATGACAAATGAGATTCTGAGCATAAATGCTCCAGCTTCCTTGCCTCAGAATGCTGAAGTATGTTCTACGCCATCTCCCCAGGGTTCTCTAGAAAGTGAACCCCAGTTTCTCACAGGGGTAACTCATCAAGGCACTCTATATTGGCTTCCTTCTCTTCCCTGTCAGTCATTTTCCACTCTCCTGCTGATGCTTCCTGGGGTCACAGCTCTAATATAACATTTGCACTCAAGTCTTGATCTTGGCAACGCTTCTAGGGTAACCCAGCTGCAGTGGGTTGAACTGTGCCCCACCCTACCCCGAAAAGATGTATCCATGTCCTAACTCCTGTGAATGTGGTCTCATTTGGAAAAAGAGTTTGCAGGTGTAATTAAGAGTCTCAAGATGAGATCATGCCGGATTACTGCAGAGGAGGGGCCCTGTAGGTGAAAGAAGAGGAAACACAAGGAACACGTGAAGATGGAGGCAGAGACTGAGAGATGCAGCCACAAACCAAGGAATGCCTGGAGCCACCAAAAGCTGGAAGAGGCAAGGAAAGATTTCTTTCCTAGAGCCTTAGGAGGGAGCTGGTCCAGATCAAGCCTCCAAAAAAGGCCCTACTTGGGTTGCAGGTTGTGCCTCCTTGTGGGTAGGGAAGGCGGGGGCCCTGTAATTGACAGCCTTCAGGGAAGATGGAGAAAGGAGTTCCTGAGAAGAAAATATCCTGGACAGAACAAAAGTGACAGTCATCTGCTGCAGACGTGTATACCAATGATTGCAAGTCAGATGACACGTACTATAAAGCACATCAAGGTCCAGCGGGGTCAGATAGGGGGCTGCCAATTCCACTAGGTGTGTTTCAGGTAAAGACAAGTAAAGCTTTGTAAAACATATCATGCATGATACAGTTTTGTAAATAAAAATAGAAATATGTTTATTTTACTAAACATTGTTTATCAATAGCTCCATGGCTCTTGTCTTTCTTGTTCATTGTTTTTTTCCCTAGATCCAAGCATAGTACCCACATAGTTTAGGAACTCAGCAAATATTTGTTGAAATGAGGTCTTAGGACAACAGTAGGATAACCTCCTTTTAAACTAAGAGTTAAAGGAGTTGAACCACAAAAAGCTCATGCTGATAAATTTACATCCCATTTTTGGAGTGGTTTTTGGTTAGCACTTATCTACAGAGACTCAGCTTTGAAATAACACCAGCACCCAGTTTCACTTGTATTATTGTTAATATTTCTTGTCATTGACATCTGATAGCCTTGATTTTGTAAGTTCTCAGGCTCTTTGTCTCATTATCAAATGAAGCGCGTATATGGGGAACACTAAGCAAATATAAAATTCTATTTAAAAGAGGAGATAGAGCTCGGTGGTAGAGCACATGCTTAGCATGCACAAGGTCCTGGGTTCAATCCCCAGTACTTCCATTAGAAAAAAAAATTCTAGAAAAACGTAAGCTGTTTTTATTACTAGATGTTTGGAAATATCCTAGTCTTTAACTCATTCTTGTGACATAATGGGAGTCTTTGAAAAGTCCAGAGGTGTTCTTAAGTTGCTTCTCTTTCAATCCAGCTCCTTCCTAGAGAATTTATTTACTTCTTTTTCACAGACCTGAAAGGACATGGAATTTAAGCAGGCTGCATATTTATTAACTAACACCTGATCCAGATCTACTAAAAGAAATGACTAAGATGAGTTTTGATTTATTAATACCTAACCATTACTGTACCAAATAGATTTTTGATCTTTGATTTTAAGTATCATCACTTTATGCCTTAAGCCAGCTCATTTCTCAAAGAGTCTGTGCTGTCTGTCTCCCCCAGTTTTATTTTCAGTGGACCTCTGGTGTATTCATCATCTTTGGTTCACCTCCCACTCTCATCATTGGTCCATTCTTGGCCGCCTTTTACTTTAGCTACTTGTGTGTTTATTTGTTAATAAGATAACGAACACCCATGAACCCACTATCCAATTAGAGAACTAACACATTGACAATAACTTCTACCTTCTGTGTGTTCCCACCCTAGCCCATTTCCCTCTGCCTCCTCTCACTTTTGTAGCCACAATTCTGAATCCTGTATTTTTATTCATTCTTAATATATGCACCCCTATGTTCACAGCAGCATTAGTTACAATTGCCAAGAGATGGAAGCAACTTAAGTCCATCAACAGATGAAAGGATGAAGATGTGGTTTAGATATATATGCAATGAAATACTACTCAGCCATAAAAAAGAATGACATTTTGCCATTTGCAACAACATGAATGGACTTGGAGGGCATTATGCTAAGTGAATTAAGTCAGATAGAGAAAGACTAATGCTGTACGATATCACTTGTATGTAGAGTCTTAAAAAACATAACAAACTAGAGAATATAACAAAAAAGAAACAGACTCACAGATACAAAGAACAAATTAGTGGTTACCAGAGGGAGAGGGAAGGAGGGAGGGGCAATATAGGGGAAGGGGACTAAGAGGCACAAACTATTGAATATAAAATTAACTACAAGAAGGGGGAGGGTGTAGCTCAAGTGGTAGAGCACATACTTAGCATGCGTGAGGTCCTGGGTTCAATCCCCAGTATCTCCTCCAAGAATAAATAAAAAAACCTAATTACCTTCCCCCGCCAAAAAAAAAACTATAAAATAAGCTACAAGAATATACTGTACAACACAGGGAATACAGCTAATATTTTATAATAACTATAAATGGAGTATAGCCTTTAAAAATTGTGGATCGCTATACTGTATACCTGTAACATATACTATTGTACATCAACTATACTTCAATAAAATTTTTTTGTCACACATCTATACATGCAACAAAATAATGATTAATTTCAAGTGTTTTTGACTTTTATAAAAAGGATATTATGCTGTATGTAGTCTTCAGGGATTTTTTTACCATTTAGTTTCTAGCTGCTGTAATTCATTCATCTCCATTGCTGTATCATATTTCATTGTGTGAATATGCCCACATTTATGTATCTGGCCTCTTGGACACTGGAGTTTAGGCTCTCAAATTTCTTGCTGTAATGGACATTCTCGTATGTGGTTTTCTCTCCCAGCGCACACCTGCTGGAGTTGCCCTCAGTTTATACGTAGCAATATACTGTGAGTCAGTTGTAGCATGTGTGAATGTTCAGCTCTGCAGTACAAAGCCAGACTGTTTTTCCAAAGCAAGTGTAACAATTTATTCTCAATTATTTCTCACCATCCTATTGATCTATCCTCTTCAGCACTTGGTATTGCCAGACTTCACAACTTTTTCCCCATTAAAAAAAAAAATGAAGTATAGTTGATTTACAATGTTGTATTAGTTTCTGTTGTACAATATAGTGATTCAGTTATACATGCACACACACACACACACATATATATTTTTCATTACAAGCTACTATAAGCCACTGAATATAGTTCCCTGTGCTACACAGTAGGACCTGTTTATCTATTCTGTATATAGTAGTTAGTATCTGCAAATCCCAAACTCCCAATTTATCCTTCCCACTCCACTTCCCTCCCTGGCAACCATCAGTTTGTTTTCAATGGCTGAGTCTATTTCTGTTTTGTTTTTGTCATTATTTTTAAGAGTCCACATATAAGTGATATCATAGATATTTATCTTTCTCTGATTGACTTACTTCACTTAGTATGATCATCTCTAGGTCCATCCATGCTGTTGCCAATGACATTATTTCATTCTTTTTTATGGCTGAGTAGTATTCCATTTTCTTTATCCATTCATCTGTTAATAGACATTTAGGTTGCTTCCATGTCTCAGCTATTGCAAAAAGTGCTGCTATGAACATTGGGGTGCATGTATCTTTTCAAATTAGTTTTCTCCAGATATACGACCAATAGTAGGATTGCTGGATCATACAGTATTTTTAGTTTTTTAAGGAACCCCCATACTGTTTTCCATAGTGAGTGCACTAATTTGCATTCCCATCAACAGTGTAGGAGGGTTCCTTTTTCTCCACATCCTCTCCAGAATTTATTATTTCTAGAAGTTTTGATGATGGCCATTCTGACTGGTGTGAGGTGATACCTCATTTTAGTTTTGATTTGCATTTCTTGAATAATTAGTGATGTTGAACATCTTTTCATGTGCCTGTTGGCCATCTGTATCAGACCTCAATTTTTGCCAATTAAATGGATGTAAATTAGAGTCTCTTTATGGTCTTGATTTGCCTTTCTTGGATTATTTATGAGGAATTCAATAAATGGAACAGGAAAAAAATGATTATCCGTATGAAAAATAAATCAGATTTCTATCTCATATCAGACATGCAAATCAACTCCAGATGGATTAAGGATTCAAATATCAAAAGCAAAACTTTAAAACTTTTAGAAAAAATATGAGTGACTATCTTTAGATCTGAAGGATAGGGAAGGACTTCATAAACAATGGACATAATAAAGCCCACTATAAAGTAAAAGTGTGATGAGTTTGACTATATTGAAATTAAAAACTTGTATTAATCAAGAGACATGTTGAAGGTGGAAAGACAAACTACAAATAAAGAAGCTGTATCATATATAACAGACAAAGGATCTGGATCAAGACTATTTTAAGAACAACCTAGCATGCACAAGGTCCTGGGTACAATCCCCAGTACCTCCATCAAAAAACAAAATTAATTAATTAACTAACAAACTTAATTACCTCCTCCCAAAACAAAACAAAAAAGAATATTTTAAGAACTACAAATCAATAAGGAAAGGAGAATAACCTAATAGAAAAATAGGCAAAAGACATAAATGGATATTTCACAGAAGAGGAAACACATAAAGCCAATACTCATATGGCAAGACACGCAATCTCCTCAATTTAGAAGGCATTTTTTGAGGAAAAACAGAATATTTTAAAAACATAGCTACTCTGGTCTTCTTCTAGGCTAAGAAAAAACAAACACCTAGAAAAACAAAAGCAAACTGAAGCGCTGAAGCTTCATCCAATATTTCAGGAAAAGCAACTAAAATTAAAGGATATTTACTAACATATTTTAAGCTTATTTTCCAATTTTGATCGTTTCTGCCGCTTTACACATTGTTGGCACTCAAGAACGGTTAATTGATCGATTCCCTGTGCCTGATTTTCTGCAAGCCTAACTTTGATTTCTTTCAGACTCGGAACAGATGGGCACATAGTTTTAAGACATTAATAAACATTATAGAACATGATCTTCTTTCTCTGAACCCCGCGCCCTGTTGGCTATGAGAATAAAGCATCCACTTGAAGGAAGAAATCAGATTTAATCTAAAAGGCATGGTATAGCTATGCAGCGCCCAGACCCTGTGGTTGAAAACAAAGTGCTTAGTCGGCATTGCTAGGGCGAATCAGAGCACAAAAGAGATGGGAATGCCCCCAGGCCCCTCACTTACTGATCCCGAAATCAAACGAATGTGCTTTTATAACACAGGCACTACAATGTAAGTTGCCCTCAGAGAGCACTGGTTTCATAAAGATGACATTCCGGAGAGTAGTTACTTCTTTTGTATCAGATTGTTAAAGTGTGAGCTCATAGTATTTTAGTTATAATTTTTATTCATGAAAACTACTCAAAATATTAACCTTCTGAGGTTGGTCTGTAGGAGATTATCTGGAGAAAATTGATTGATGTGATGATACTGCTTTGGGTCTTCTGCAGAAAGATATAACCTTATGGGTATAATCTTTATCTGGATAATGTGAAAATACATACTAAAAGGCCCAGAATTTTATATTTTCTTTGACCCAACAATTTAACATCTATGAATTTATTCTGAGGAAGAAATCATGGATAAGCCTAAAGATACAGCTACTAGAATATTCATCAAAGTACTGTCCATAAAAGTGAAAAAGTGAAAACAATCTAAATGTTAAAAATTAGGAATTGATCAAATTGCAATTTACCAGCACATCTATTAAAATAATGACAAAGCATATTTGAAGACATGGAAATTGATCATATGGTTAAAGGTTACAAACAGAATATAAGGTATGATCTTATTTAAACACACACACACACACGCACACAAAACAACCCTAGGGGAATAATGGATTGAAGGAATGAAAAATGGAAGCTTGAATCAACTCTCAAAAAAGAAAAGCAGTGATGATTATGTCTAGAGTATGAAAAAATATCAGGCCAAAGTGGTAAAACTGTTACACTAAAATTGAAAGGCTTGGATGCTCTGAAGCGTATGTGCAGTGAGAGTAAACAACATCAGAAAAATATGTGTTAGATCTAGGGCTCAACATTTCTGAGCACCTACAATGTGCCAGGAGCGATAGACGTACCTTTTTTAATCCTTTCCAGAGACCTCAGGATAAGTAACAATCGGGAAGACGAGGTGGTCTGCTTGAGGTCGCACGGCTACGACAAGGTGGAGCAGGGATTCTGAGCCGGGGCTGGGTACTGCTAGTGCACCATGGCAAGGAAGGAATGATTGGTAACAATGATTTTTAATGATTTTGAACTTAAGCTCCAACAATGGAGGAAAAAGGCTGGCAAACTATGGAAAATTATGGGTGCCTTATCAGGATCTCAAAAGCAACAACATTGTGAGCTATTTCTTTTTTGCGTTTTTTTTTTTTGAGGGGGAGGGTAATTAGGTATATTTATTCATTTAGTTTTTTTTTTTTCTTAACAGAGATACTGGGGCTTGAACCCAGGACCTTGTGCATGCTAAGCATGTGCTCTACCACTGAGCTACACCCTTCCTGCCTGCTAGAGATTTTCTTTACTAGGAGATAGGGACCAAGTTAATTCTCTTCTTTGGACCATTTGACTAGTTTATCATCTTTGAACACAAGGATTTTTATTAGTTCTTGTGCTGTACTGGTGCTGATTAAGGACTGGACCCCTTTCTATCATGTTATTAAGTTTTTACCGCTTTTGGTACAGTTCCTACTTTTCCTGGAGTTGTTTCATTAACTTGTGGATTTCAACTCATTGCTTACACAGATTTTAAAGGAACTATGCCTTATAAACCAACGTGTTCTTAAAAGGAAGACACAAACATCCACGTCTATTAATAAATGTGATTTTTTTTACAGCTCCCTTTCCGTACATTTCGTATTGATTTTTTTCTTTTGTCATAATGGACTCATAAATTCTCACAGAATTGCCCAGTTCAACTAAGGTCATTTATATCAATGGTTCTCATAATGTGGTCTCTAGACCAGTAGCAGCTTCACCTGGAAACCCATTAAAAATGCCCTGTTCCAGTCGTGTTCCAGATCTGTTCCAGATCTGCTGGGGGGTGGGCCCAACAATGTGGGTTTTCACATCTCCATGTGGTCCTGATGCGCTCTCAGCTTTGAGAACCACTGATTTACACTGTACATGAAGATGGTGATGCTGAAATTATTACATGGCCATTGGGAGCTCACTCTGAGTTATCTGACTGCCGATGTTTTAAAAAAGCATCTTTGCTGTCTAGAAACACCAAGATATTCCAGATTCAAAGTGATTTTTTTTTCCCTTTCCTAAGATATTCAATAAGCTTCTCTCCAAGGAGTTCTTTTTCTACTTAGTGAAATTAGAGAACAAAATCCTGGTGTTAGTGATGCTCACATGTGTTGTGGGTGATCCAAAGAACAGCCACTGACACTGGGACACATTCAGTGAGAGAGCTTAAAGGTTCTCTACTCACACTGATCTTTCTTTCCCCATTGAACATATAAAGTTACTGGATTCTGTCTATTGTATGAGGTTTTATTGAACAGCAAAATTTTCTACTATGTTGACAACATAAGCTGACTTTCATCGTTTTTTTTCCATGCAAAGTTACCCAAACTCTTACTTACTACAAAGTTATTAAATTAAGCTACACTTCCTTCTCAAAGGGTCATCCTTTTGAAGAGTATTTCAAGAGGATGAAAGGATCATCCAGGGAGAGAGGAGGATAGCTTTCTAGCAAGTTCCTTTCCATAGGGCGGGGTCACAAGAAATGTTTTCATAGTCCTGGGAAACCCTATAGCTGGTCTGTTTTATTATTTATTATTATTATTATTAAAAAGGTATCATTGCCTTATTTGTATTTCATTGTAATTAGTGTGGTCATCTTGAAGTTTTTTCTACCAGCAGTTTCTGATGTTCTTCAGAAGGGAATTTTGCATTCTTCTCTCTGCTTCTCTCCACACATATGATGCTGGTGGTATGTCATCTAGGTTTGAGTGTTTCTTCATTTATTCATTTCTACTCATGTGAGTATCTGTGTTAGGACACAAAAAAGAGTGAAGTGATCCCACTGGAACGCACAAGACAGTGTCATGGAATGTCGAAGACGGAGAATCTTCTGTGTAGCCCTCAGAAGGTTATGATTTACTACCTCACATCATCAGTCATATCCCCTGACTCCAGCCCAAGTCAGATATTCATCCACAGTAAACTCTGGGTAGTAGGGGAGATGGGCAATGTGCCGGTGGAGGCAGAGGAGGGTGAATAAAGGTCAAATGAAGATTTGGTCCATTCTGAAGAATTTTAGATCTGTATGTCTTTTTTAAAAAAAACAACAAAACAACTTTATTATGGTATAATTTCTTTACAGTAAACCACATATTTCAGATGTACAACTGGATGAATTTTGATAGATGTATATATACTACAAAACCACCACCACAATCAAGATAGCTAACATTTCCATCACTCCTCAAGAGGTGCAAATTTCAAACTCCCAATGTATCCTTTTTTCCCCCCTTAACAATGGTGGAAATAGTCTCTTGCCTTAGTAGACTGTTAGTTTTATTGTATTTTAAAAATATTGGACTATGGTGGGAGAGGGTATAGCTCAATGGTAGAGTGCCTGCTTAGCATGCACATGGTCCCAGGTTCAGTCCCCAGTACCTCCATTAAATAAATAAATAAATAAATAAATAAATAATAAAGCCTAATTAACCCCCCCCCAAATTGGACTACATGTTTGAAGTAGGTGGTCTTTATCTGAGAAGATCAACACCACTTAGAAAATAACCAGGATAATTATTCTGTATGGTACAAGAGAGAAATTGGCATTTGCTTTCAGGTAGACTGATTGAGCCGAACTCCATCATGAGGAGTGCCAGAGACTTACAGCAACACAGAGAAACACTGATGGAAACACAGAGAGAGAGAGGAAATGAATTTGTCCTCAGAAAGGAGTGCCAGTTCCGAGTCTGCCCAAAAATGACTCCCCGTGTAATCTTTGGAAAGTCAACTAAACTGTGGCTCAGTTGCTTGGTTTCCTAGGCTTGGCAAAAATTTGTTTTTCCTTAACTCACCAACAATGTAGAGCTAAATGTATGAGACAGATGTGAGTTTTTGGAAGATGATGTAAAAAAAAAAAGTCCTATTGGATAACTGTTTTTATTTGCTAATACATTTGTAAATAAATTTGTAAATGCAGACATTTTATAAAGGATTTTTTTGTGTGTGTCATCTTATTTAAATGCCCCCAAGCTAAAGAAGTCAAGTTGTTTTCATGTTTTATATTTAAGGAAATTGAGGCTCAGAATGTCTTCCCCGCTGCACACAGGTTTAACAGCAAGACAAGCACCGGAGTCCAGATCTTCTGACCCCTACTTCACTAAATGATCTTGCCCTTAACCAACTGTACTTTGTGTGGCTAATTAGAGGAATGTGTGCAGTATTTATTCATTCATTCATTCAAATACACAATAAATGCACACCATGTGCCAGCACGAAGAGGAAAAAACACCTCTGCTGTATTTCACGATTTGCCAAGCTGGTTTGGGTTGCAAAAAAAGGTGCTAGCTCATTTCTAGCCATTGAACTCCTTTTTTCCTCTATGACATTTAGATGTTACAAAAGACTGGAAAGTAAGTTTAAGCCCATGGTCTTCTTCCTTTCCACTGAGTTATGTCTGTGGCTTGAACCACTTGAATTCCTCACCTGTAGTCAAGTTAGGCCTATGGCTTATAAATGGGCCATAGGCTGTGGGTATGGAGGGGTGGGGGCAACACTGCAGAGAGCGGGGAAAGAAGGACAGATCCTGGTCCTGGGAGGGGACTTCTGAGGACAGCGCTCTCCTCTTTTTGCTCCCAGATGGTGGCAGCAGAAAGTCATAGATCCAGGCACTAGGGGAACTTGTTTTGAGATGGCCTGAGGCTTGCTGTGGGTTGTTTTGGTTTGACATCACACAAAAATGCTTTTCTTTCTTTGGGAGTTAAAAGTTAAACACACATCTACCATATAATCTAGTCTTTTTACTCTTAGGTATTTATCCAGAGAGAAACAAAACCATCTGCTTATACTTGTATACCAGCCTTATTTGTAATAGTCAAAACTGGAAACAACCCAAATGTCCATCAACAGGTGGAGAGAGAGACTGTGGTATATCCATACAATGGAATATTGTTTAGCAATAAAAATGAGTGAGTTGTTGATACACACAACAACATGGTTACATCTTAAAATAATGAAAGGAGTGTACATGCTGTATGATTCCATTTATTTAAAATTCTAGAAAATGCAAACTAACCTATAGTGACAAAAAGCAGATTAGTGGTTGCCTGGGAATGGGGCTGGGCGAGATTACAAGGGGGCAAGAAGAAACCTTTGGGGGTGATGGCTATGTTCACTATCTTGTGAACAAATGTCAAAATTTACCAAATTGTATACTCAAAATTTGTGCAGTTTATTGTGTGTTGATTATATTGAGATAAACCTGTTAAAAAAAATCCATGGGGGTTATTTGGTATTTTTCTTTCTCTGAAATTTCCCTTGTTTTCTCTGCCTTGACTTCATTTACTGTTTTTTTTTTTAAATAGACTATTTTTTAGAGCAGTTTTAGATTCACAGCAAAATTGTGTGGAAAGTACAGAGACTTTCCATCTACCTCCTGCCCCCACACAAGCATAGCCTCCCCCGTTATCAACATTCCCTACCAGAATGGTCCATTTGTTACAATTGATGAATCTGTACAGACACATCAGTATTACCCAAAGTCCACAGTTGACATTAGAGTTCACTCTTGGTGTTGTATGTTCTATGGGTTTGGACAAATAAATAATGATAGGTATCCACCATTATAGAATCAGACAGACAAGTTTCTCTGCCCTTAAAGTCCTCTGTGATCTGCCTACTCATCTCTCTCTACTCCTAACCCCCGGCAGCCACTGACATTTCTACAGTCTGCATAGTTGGGCTTTTTCTAGAATGTAGTATAGTTGGAATCATGTAGTACGTAGCTTTCTCAGATTGGCTTCTTTCACTTAGTAATATATATTTTTTAAAATTTGTTTTATTTTAAATTATTTTTTAATGGGGGTACTGGGGATTGAATCCAGGCCCTTGTGCATGCTAAACATGTGCTCTACCACTGAGCTATATCCACCCCCTACTTAGTAATATGTATTTAATGTTCCTCCAGATCTTTTCATGGCTTGAGAGATCATTCCTTTTTTTGGTGCTGAGTAGTATTCCATTGTCTGAATGGACCACAGTTTACTTTTCCACTTACCTACTGAAGGACATCTTGGTTGCTTCCAGGTTTTGGTAATTATGAAAAAAAGTTGCTTTTTTAAAAAGAGTCTCAGCTAGGTCTTCTTCAAGGTAGGCCCTTAACTGTGGAATATTCTGCTTACATTCATTGCCTCATTTACTATAAATCACTAATGATTCCTGCCAGGAAGCAGGTGCAGTGCCAGGGGCTATGGAGGGAAAGTGGGAGGGAAGTAACTTGGGGTCATGCAAAGGGGGTCAAATGGGGAAGTCAGACAGACGTGGAGTCTCCCATTAGCTGGGTCACATCCGGCAGATTCTTTGCTTTTTGAATTTCAGTTTCCTCTTTTGTAAAATGAGATCCCAATACCGGCCCCATGAGTTTGTCAAGAGGACAGAATGAGAGGAAGGTAAAGGGGCTGACACATGTCACATGCTGGACTTGCTTCCCTTCCCTCCCACGGACTGTAGCAGGGAGATCTGTTTGCCAGAGAAACTCTACGTTTTCTTGGCTTTTCAGGATGATTAAAGCCGAAAGCCCAGTGGCATCTGGGCTTGAAGATGGTGATTTTGTAGGTCTGGAAGTGACGAAGGGTGTGTGCTTGGTCTTGAAAAGAGAAATAGAATAGAGCTAATGAATAAGAGCGCTTGATAATCAGGGAAGGCAAAATGCATACCTGATCCCATTTTATATTTTCCCCCCCGCCTTGAGGTACATTTTGTAGAAAGTGAATCAAAGTGTATAGTTCTATGAATTTTGACAATAGTATACACACATGTAACCATCACCCATGTCCTGAACATGTCCTGAAAGTTCATCTGTGACCCTT
This sequence comes from Vicugna pacos, assembly GCF_048564905.1. Taxonomy (NCBI): domain Eukaryota; kingdom Metazoa; phylum Chordata; class Mammalia; order Artiodactyla; family Camelidae; genus Vicugna; species Vicugna pacos. Next base: position 21,029,227 of record NC_133000.1, on the reverse strand, counting down.
TTTACTAGGGTGGGTCCCTCCCCAGAGGCAGCTATTGATCTGACTTAATTAGAAGCCCCAAAAGGGGTCTCAGTGGACAAAGTCAAGGTGTTGGCAGAGCTGGGTTGTTTTCTGGAGTCTCTAGGGAGAATCTGTTTCCTTGCATTTTTCATCTTTTAAAGACCACTCATATTCCTTGGCTCGTGGCCCCCTTCCTCCATCTCTGAAGCCAACCACGTTGCATCTCTGACCATTCTTCCATAATCACCTCTCCCTCTGACTACAGCCAGGAAAGTTCTCTGCTTTTAAGGACTCGTGTGATTAGATTGGGCCCCCCTGCCTGTATAATCCTGAATGATCCCCTCTCTCAAGGTCGTTAAGCTTCACGACGTTCCTTCTGCCAGGTTGCCATGGGGATTAGAGCTGGACATCTTTGAGGGGCTGTTATTCCACTGACTGCAGCATCTTTTGGCAAGTGTCATATTCCTAAGATCCATCCATGTTGTTGTGTATGTCAGTAGTTTTTTGTTTCTTTGCCGAGCAGTATTCTGGTGTATGACTGTATCATAGTTGTGTGTCTGTTCTTCCATTGATGCATTTGGGTTGTTACCAGTGTTTGGCTGTTACGAATAAATTTTATTCTTACATTGTTTTTTATTTCATTTGGGTAAAACCGTAGGAGAATTGCTAGGTCACAGGGTAATTGCATATTTGACTTTTCATGTGTTTCTTGGTCATTCCCATATCTTCTTTTGTGAGGTGAGGTGTGTTTCCAAGTGTTTTGCCCATGTTTTGTTTTTCCTAGGTGGTTTGTCTTTTTATTATTGGTTTGTAGATGATCTTTCTATGTTCTGAAAATCCTGGGTCAGATAAATGGATTTCAATATTTTCTTTCTGTCTCTGGCTTGCCTTTTCCTTTTTGTAATGGTATCTTCGATGAATGAAAGTTTTAAATTGTGATGAAATCTGATTTCTCAATTTTAAAAAAGTAATTAGTGCCTTTTATATACTGTCTAAAAAAAAGCTTTCCCTGTATCTGAGTCTTGAGGATATTCTCCAATGTTTTCTTCTGGAAACTTTGTAGTATTAGCTCTTATGTTTAGGTCTATGATCCATCTCAAGTTAATTTTGATATGCGGCGTGTAGTAGGTGTCACAGTAAAATTTTTTTCTGTACAGATATCTAGTTATTCCAGCACCATGTTTTGAAAAGACTTATATTTTCTCATTGAACTGCATTCATACCTTTCTCATAAATCAATTAACCAAATACATACTTATTTCTGAACTTTATTCCGTTCCATTGGTCTGTTTGCCAATCCTTGGCCAATATCAGTTTTAATAATTTAACTTTATAGGAAATCTTGAAATCAGATAGTGTAACTTAATTCTCTTCAATATGATTTTGGCTACTATGGGTCATTTTTTGGCTTACATCACTGTTGTGGATTGAACTGCGACCCTCCTCTCCCCCAAAAAGAGATATGGTACCTGTGAATGTGGCCATATTTGGAAATAGAGTGTTTGCATCTGTGACCAAGTTAAGATGAGGTCACACAGAATCAGGGTGGACTCTAATCTAATTGGACTGGTGCCCTTATAAGAAGATGAGAAGAGACACAAAGACACACAGGGGAAAGGCCACGTGAAGATGGAGGAACAGATCAGGGTGAAGCATCTCCAAGACAAAGAAGGCCAGCTATTGCCAGCAAGCCACCAGAAGTGAGGAGAGAGGCCTGGAACAGATTCTGCCTCACAGCCTTAGAAAGAAGCTACCCTGTCCACATCTTGACTTTGGACTTCCAGCCTCTAGAACTCCGAGACCACACATTTCTTTGTTTTAACCACTCAGCTTGTGGTACTTTGTTACAGCAGCCCTGGAAAACTAATACAGTTAATGAAACAACTCAAACTTGCTTCAGCAATAAGGAAATGACAGTTTCTTAAACTGACACATCCAGAGTTGAGGGGTTCCTGATGAAATTTATGTGAAGTATTAGGTGTGAAGATGCGGTTCAATTGTAAAGGTCAGAAATCCCCACAATACTGGCTCACTCAAGATGAGTATTGTCTTTTCTTTTTCTCTCATGTAGGTGTTGGTATTCCAGGATACTCAAATCAACTTGGTTATCCCACTTCCAAATATATACATATCCTAGAGACTCTTACTCTTTTGTTTTTTTTTTTTTTTGGAGGGGGTAATTAGGTTTATTTATTTATTTACTTATTTTAAGGGAGGTACTGGGGATTGAACTCAGGACTTCGTGCCTGCTGAGCCCATACTCTCCCACTGAGCTATACCCTCCCTCCTGAGACTCTCACTCTGGTATACGGGATGACAGATGCAAGACTACTCATATGAGTCCTTAAAAGCAGAGAACTATCCTGGCTGTAGTCAGAGGGAGAGGTGACTACTGAAGAATGGTCAGAGATGCAACGTGGCTGGCTTCAAAGATGGAGGAAGGGGCTACTGCATTACAGCAGCAACAATGACAAAAACAACGTAACAGCTCAAATAGCCACCAGTGGGAGGATGGATTCACACCACAGCAACGTGGATGAATAATTATCATGGACATTATGTTAAACAAAAGTAGCCAGATATAAAAGAATATACACAGCATGATTTTAAGGAGTTGGCAAAAGTAATCCCTGGTGACAGAATTCAGAATAGGAGTTACCATAGGGATTATTTCTGGAGTGCAGTTACTGACTGAAAAGTGGCATAGAGATCCTTCTGGGGGTGATAAAATACTACATCTTGAGCTGGTTGGTAATTACACAGGTGTATATAAGCAGAAATTTACCAATCTGATTTGTGTACTTTATTGTATGTAAGTTATATCTCAAAAATATCCTAAGCAAAAATGACAAAATGTTAACATCTGTTAATTCTCAGTGATAGGTACTCAGAGTGCTATTATTGACTTCTCTGTATTTTTCTGTGCATTAAAATTATATTATAATTTTAGGAAAGAGAGGGAGAAGTAATTCTCCATGACTGAAGTGACACCCATCCTAGAAGAGGTGACATTTTGAGTTGAGGTCCCTGCCCATAGGACTCCCCAGTGCTTGGGTGAAGGAGTTCCCTCACAATGGAATGCAGATGACACCAACCAACCAGCCTCTCCCGGTGGAGGTAGGGTGATCTGCATTGTCACTCTCTCAGTAAACTGGCATGACTCCTAAAAAGTGGGGCTGTTCTGGAGACTCTTTTGAAGATCAGCTTGACTGATTCTTTAGCTGAGAGGGACCTAGAGCCACCATGCAAGAGCTGGGCTAGGGTGTCCACTACCCTGCACCCCAACCTAGCGAAGGAGGGAGAGCTGCACTTGAAAGGCAGCTCCCTGGCCTCAGCTCCCAGATTGGTTGCTGCTCCGTTAGCCCAGGGCATACTCAGTGGGTGCTACAGCGAGTCAAAGAATGTGAGGGAGGGAAAGAGAGAAAAGGGAATTTAATAAGGGAGGTAGGGAAAAAAAAAAAAAGAGGTGAAATGGAAGACGCATATGCCTTCAAGGATCTGGGTTATCTGCTCCTTTATCTGGAGGCTCTTTCTCCACCTTAAGCTGGAGAAAGGGAGTCTGTGGTGAAGCCCAAAGTGGCTCCAAGCCAGACAGACCTGCCTTTCCATTATTAGGTGACCAGACTGCTGCTTAACCACTCTGTGCCTCAGTTTCCTTACCTGTAAAACAGAAGCAGGAATTCTACCTCTCAGGGTTGCTTTGGGCCTGGAAATGGTGCATGCCGAGACTTGAGGGAGGAGGTCCTTGATAACCGGGGTTAGACGCCTCGCTTCCCTCTCCGGCCAGTTTGTTGCTCAGAGACCAGGGCAGAGCTGTCCAAAAGGACTTTCAGCGATGATGGCTGTTGAGAACTTGATATGCGACTAATGCAACTGAGGGACCGAATTTTTCATTTTATTCGATTTCCATTGCTTTATACATAAGAAGCCACCTGTGGCAAGTGACTACCGCATTAGCAGCGCAACGTGTAGGGCCTTCGCAGAGACTGGAGTTATTCCTGGCCACGACTGGTCCCCCGCCAGGCGGCTGGGCGGGGTGGCTCAGTGTGGACACTGAGAGGCGCCCGCTTCGCGCTGCGTCTACACAGTAATTTCTTCCCTAACAAACTCCTCCCGAGCAGTCAGGGCTGGTGTGAACTCCCAGGGCTGTAGTCAGGCCACAGGCTCCAGGATGGGAGCAATACAGGTTAGTAAACGCGTGGACTCCACTGACTTCTGTCCCTCTGGCTTCCTACCCTCTCTGCTCCATCCGCGCACCATCCTCAAGTCCCTTGGGGCAGTGGGGAGGCGATGCGCAGGAGACCCCTCTGTGTCTCCCACATCGGTCTAGGTCTGCCACGGCTCTCGGCTACTGTTTTCTTTGCAACAAGCCCGAAAGGCTCAGCATTTCCATTTCATAGAGGAGGGAACTGAGGCTCCAGGAGTGTAAGGCCATAGCGCGGGAAGCAGCCGAGCATCAGCCATAAACTCTTTGGGGCTCTGGTGACGCCGAAGCCACTTTCGTGGGGCGCGTTGTCAGGGCGCGCGGGGAAAGCGGAGGGTAAATATTTGGGGCTGTAACCCAGACTCCGGCGACTCCGCGTCACTGCGGTTCCGTGGCGGGCGCGTGGCGAGGGAGGTGCCTGGGGGACCGGGGCGTCCCGGCGCGGCGGCGGGGACTGACCTGGCAGCCCGGCTCCCGCGGCCCCGCCCCGCTCCGCCCCCGCCCGCGGCTATAAGACCTCGGGCGGGCGGGCGGCGGCGGCCGGGGAAAGAGCGGGCGTGCGGGCCGTACAGGCAGAGAGCGCGGCCCGGCAAGGGGACAGGCAGAGCCATAGCGCCGCCGGAAGACTGGAAAGGCGGCCTCAGCGCGAGCATCCGCACGATCCCTGCGCCCAGACTTAGCAGGAGCCCTCAACGCGCGCCGGGCAGAGCTCGCCCATGAAGCCGCCCGCCACGCAGGGCAGCCCCGCGGCCGCCGCGGCCGCAGGTGAGTGGGGGTCCCCTTAAAGCCCGGGCTTTGCAGGTGGGGGGCGGAAGACGAGGACCTTGCGTCGTTCCTTTACACCCCTCCCCCAACCTCACCGGCGGGACCCTGGCCCTGGGGCGGGTCCAGCCTCCCTCCCCATGCGGGGCTGGGGATCCGAGCCCGACACGTCACGGGCGCATCCTGACTCAGTGATCCCACGGCCAGCAGGTTCACACGCGCCCCCAGGGGAGCGAGCGCGGGGACAGGTCCCCGACCGCGCGTGGGAGAGTTCTGTTGTACCGATTAGCTGCGTGATCTTTGGGCTGCAACTTCCCCCGGCTGAGGCTCAGTTTCCTTGTCTCTAAAATGGACTTGATAGTAGAGCGCACTTCAGGGGGTGGTGGAAAGTATAAGAGATGACAGCAAGCAGCGGGGAGTGTCGGCGTGGCTGTCCCTGGGCAAGCGTGCAGCGAATGTTAATTAGCGCCCGTCGGGAACGGCGGCCGCCGCTGCAGGGCGGGGGATGGGACTGCCTCCCCGCCCCGCCCTCACCCAGCCGGCCGCCCCCTGCCCCCAGCCCCAGCCTTGGATTCGGCGGCCGCCGGGGACCTGACCGACGCGCTGTGCGAGTTTGATGCGGTGCTGGCCGACTTCGCGTCGCCCTTCCACGAGCGCCACTTCCACTACGAGGAGCATCTGGAGCGCATGAAGCGGCGCAGCAGCGCCAGCGTTAGCGACAGCAGCGGCTTCAGCGACTCCGAGAGTAAGTGGGGCCCCGCGGGGGAAGGTGCGGAAGCCATGGGGATCCCCGTACCCGGCCCACCGTGGAGCACCCTGGGCTCGGGGCTCAGTTTGCTTGCTGGAAACCGAGGGCTGGGGCCCGGCTTTAGCAGAACCTCTCTAGGACCCCGGAGAGCAGTATCCAGAGCTGCAGGCCCTGCGGGGACAAGACTCCTGAGGGTGGTCACAGGAAGGCTCTTGGAAGGCCGGCCGATCTACCTGCCGCCTGCAGGTATCAGGAGGCAGGAGGGTCTAAGAAACTTGCCGAACTCAGCCACGCAGGACCCCTGAGACCCCAGCCAGGCCTTCCCAGGGCATCCTCTCCTCCTCCCCTTTCCCCTTCTTGCCCCTCTCAGCTGTAACTTCAGAGGAGGTGGAGCAAGCGCCCCAGGAGTAGGGTCAGGGGAGACATGGGAAGGCACAAGATAGAAATATTTGTGAAACTAGGAAAGACTTCACAAGCTGCCGTTTTGGGGATTTTTGAACCGACTTCTTGCACCTTCTTACCGCGCTGTGCTCCCAAACTTGTTGCTACACTGCCTGCAGTTTTGAAAGAATCTCTGGCACTGCTGAGCTCAAGTATTTAGGAAGTGTCCCTCATCCTTCAGGCGGGTCCATCATGTGGACTGCTGGCTCTGACACCCCCCCCAACCCGCACCAACCATGGAGGCTGGGCCAGAGTGCAGATGGGCCCAGAGCTGCGTCCTGGTGACTTCTTCTAGAGGAAACTCCCCCAGGGTCTCTCGGTCCCAAATAACCTCATTAAGAAGAGAGAACGCATCTTCCAGGAACTCAAATGCCCTGTAAGGATTATGGATACCTGTTTAGGTGACAAACAGCAAATGTGGTGACTTTTCAATGTTATGTGACAGTTGGTTTTCTAAACCTAGATTATTTTTTTTTTCAAAGTGAATTTTAAACCCTTCTGGATTGTTCTTTGAGACTTCACTCCCTAAATGAGTTACAAGCATGAATGTCACTCTCTTTTGCTGCCTTGACTCTGGGGAGTGAAAGCAATGACCTTTCCTTTTGATTCTCTTCTTTTGAAATCTGAAGCTCCCCCTGGTTACAGGGCAAAGATACAGCCCTAGACTTACACATGAGCTGTCCTCCTGAAAAGGATAAAGGTCACTTGCCACCCAGTTCAGGGTTTGAGTTGGAAACTTGGGTTTCAGCTTGACTTTCCGTGCCAGCCCTGCCCAAGAGTTAGACCTAACTGCAGCTTTTGAGGTGAAAGGGGATGGAATTGTATCCTGTTAATTTTCTGTTTTGTAGTTTTGGACTTTGTTGCTAATGACCAGACTGCTCATTTCCAATTTCAAAGAGAAGTCTGAAACTTTTGAAATTTGTCTCCCTTCCTGTCGCCAAACTTAAATATGTCTCCTTCTACTTGGGCGTGAGGCAAGCTATTCATCAAGCACAAATTCTCTGCCCCGTGGGAAAGAAGGCTGGCACGGACTGTCCAGCACGGCTCTCTTGCAAAGAACAGCTCCTTTCTAAACCACAGCTGCATTTGGCTGGACTATGGGCTGAGCTCGCCCATTCATGGGTGATTGCAACTCCCTCTGGGTAGGATTTCAGCTCTGGGATCTGTTTTCAGAGGCCTCAAAGAGAAGGCACTCGAAACACATTTTAAACAGTTTTGCGGGGGAGATATTTGGAACAGTCTGTAGTTTTTCTTCGGGTATGTGGGTGGACTTTGCTTTCTGCTTTGGTTGTTAACTGTTAAACTAACCCTTAGTTTTGGTGGTTTAGAGGAGTAATCGGGAGGGTATAAAGAAGACTTAGATGACATTAGACTTGGCTATAAATGTGTAGTTTGTCCCCCACCAGACTGGCTAGAAATAATCTTGGCAGAAGCAGTGTGCGTCTAAACAGTAATTTCTTAAGGACGCATAATATGTGTATCTTAATTGCTGCCAAGAACGGATCGCAGACATTTGTTATACTCATTTGTCTGTTTAATGCTCTTCTGGAAGAGAAACATTTGAGAGAGGTAGACCCTCCTGAAATTCAGCCCAGTGAGAGGGAGACACAGCAGGATGATGATGTCAAGAGAAGCCCTCTGTTGCCAAGTCCCCACTGTGGTTACTCTTATTATATATTCACTTTTACTCTTAGTGATTTCTTTGCTGTGTGTTAAATGTGTTACCTCAGATGATCTCCATTGCATTCCAATAAGGTGGGCACCACTGTCTACATTTTTCTGATGAAGTGGTGGAACCACTTGGGCTCTCTCTCTCCAAGGCCTGGCTCTGTCACTGTGGATGGTTGGGTGGTAAGAGAACCAGGTCCTCTAGGACAGACCTGAAGCCCCAGTGGACTGGGATCACGTGGCTCTTTATCCCTGCTGGTTGTGTTTGAAAGTGTTTCGTCAAGGCAGTGGTCATGTGGCTGGGGCGGTAGTCACGTGGCTGGTTCGGTGGCGCCCAGGTTGAGCTCTGTCAGGGCCCTGCATGAGAAGTGGGCTTCAGTTTCTGTAGCTGTAACATCAAAAGGATGCTATTTCGTGGTGCTGTCTGAAACATCCGTAAGCTCATGATTAGGAAGAAAATATTTGCTGTTTGATGCTTGTAAGAAAACAATAAAATGCACATACCATGCTATGTCACACAGATCGGACACATTTGAGTCCATGTCTTGCATGAAGATGTTACGTATGGAGCTCTAAACCATTGGTACCTTGGTAAAATAGGCATTCCTTCTTCCGCTAGAGCAGGAAGTTACTTAAGACAGAAGGACAGATATTTAATAAGGAAATACTCCTTCTTGTTCCCATTTGAAAAGAGTCTTCCTGAGATATGAAAAGAACCAAAATAACAGTGGCAAGATAACGTCACATTAGAGGAGGCATCCAAATAGGGGTTGATGAAAATAGTTCCTTTTGCTCCTTTCTCTACCCTTGAGTTCCAACAGGTAACACCAGGCACTTTAGTGAGAGCAGTTTCAACTTCAGCAGTAAAAGGGCAGTGTAGTTAGGAGCTGGGCCACAGAGGGCCCTCCTCGGAGCTGCTTCAGGAATTGTGAACCTCTTTGGATTGAACTTATTTTGAAAAACATGTTGTTTTATCTAAAACTAAATTTTATCATATACTAAATTTTAACCAGTGTGTTAATTTATGTTTCCACTGCTTGAATTTGTAAGAAGTTTTTAGTATTAACTGGAACTTTAAAAGGTGATGTGAGCTTCTATCTTTGATGGATTGGAGCCTCACATTCCTTTTTCCTTTGAAGGGGGAAGTGTTTTGCTACTTTATAGAAAAGGTCTGATGTCTGATCTGTTTCCTGGGGCTATTACGATATTGTAGGGCCATTGCTGGGAATGAGGACTTGGCTTCTTGAGTGTGTGCAAGACCTAGAAGATCTAGGGGGAGAATATAGCTCAGTGGCAGAGCACATGCTTAGCATGCATGAGGTCCTGGGTTCAATCCCCAGTATCTCCATTAAAAAAAAAAGTTGGAGGACCTAGAACATGTGTATATCTTTGTCTAGACTATTCTAGCTTGTCCCTGGGAGAGGGGACCTTCTGGACCCTGGAGGGGCAAGCATGACAGGTAGCATGTTGGCTGTTCTGGCAGGAGCCACTGAGACCAGACCCTGAGCTTGTTCAAGCTATGAGAGTAGGAGGAGTCAGGAGCCCTCAGGTTGTCCTGGGATGGTGTTAGGAATTCCAGGCAGGTGAATAGTGTCACTGGTGAACACCTGGAGGGGTATCTAGAAGCTCTGAGCAGTCCCAGAAGGGAATGCTGGGCAATAGTGGTAAAACTGAGAAACGTTTGCTTATTGCTTATTTGAGAAGATTCAGCCCTTACCCTGACCCCCTCCCTGTACCATTCCCTGTGGCAAAAGAGAAACAGGTCCAAGGCTGCTTCTCAGTTAATTACTATGGTTTGCTGGCCCGAAACGTGTGGGATTGTTCTATATTTACAGGAGCCCTGGCCAAGGGTTACTGTCTGTGGTTTTACTTCCCTCTGGAGTAGCACGTGCTGGTGCTGACCCCAAATTACCTTTCTCCCCGCCCCCAAACGAAAAAAGCATGTCTACCTTTTAAACAAGCCTCTGTCTTTTTGCAGCTGAGTTCCCCAAGCTCTGTGGGTGCTTCTACAGTTAGATGTTTGCATATTTAATAGGCTTATGGTTCTCTGACAGTGTTTTAGAAAACTTGGTCCCTGAATTTGAGGTTCCTGGCTTCAGTGCACTCAGCTGACTTACCAATGATGTTTCTTTCTAACGGGGCTTTAGAGCGGGTAGAAGTAGCCGTTGTAAGGCCCTAAAATATCTAGTCCTGCCACCTGCTAAGGTTCCCCCAAATCAGCACTGTTTTGTGTCCCTTGAGCTCCTATTAATAGCAGCACCTGATACTGGGTGGAGCAGCGATGCATTAACATGCTATCAGCCAGCGACACATTGCTGTCACTTATCAGACTAACTGGCTGTTATTTGGCAAGAAATAGAGTTCCAGGGGAGTGAAAAGAGCAAGGAGTAGCCGGCTCTGCTTGCCCTTTTAATTTACACCTAGCAGGGAAGCTTGTTCGTTGTTAAGTCCATGGCATGAAATTTTATTGGATAAAAGGTGAAGAGTGATCTGGACCCGAGGGACTTCTGTGTTGGAGGTTCCTTCTAGGGCACCTCTGAAGATAAATTTCCTCTTCAGAATTTTGGTGCTATCTGAAGAAGAGGAGAAAGCCAGGGTCTAGAATCTTGTCCTGTTATTCTAAGCGGTGGCCTTTCTTCTCGTGAGCATGTCTTCCTCCATTTTGTTGGGAAAAAAGAATATCGTAAAAACCACAGGTATCACATGGAGCGCCCGGGAGACTTGTTCCCCTTTTGCAAAAACAGAAACCAAGGCTCAGAGATGAAGTGACCTGCATGGGGTCGCACAGCTGTCACATGGCCTCGGTGCCACATATCTCTATGGTGGCAGCTTCTGTGGGGCTCTTGAGGTTGTCCTGGTCACACTGCGTGTGTGGGTGTGTTTCACCCACGCCAAGGGATGAGTACATATGTACATAAAATTGCTGGAGAGCTGGGGCAGAACAGAGATGAAGTCCAAAGCCAGGGCGAGGGCCTGTGGTGGGACAGGTGAGGCGGAGTGAAGTGTGGCGGTGAAACTGGCCCTCAGGACGGATTGCTTCTGGGAGATAGAGACCAGGGGCGTGGCCGGTGGGATGTGGGCCAGCGAGTCCCGGGTTCAGCACTCTGGGCCACGGACGGGGGTGATGCTCTCGGGTGTCCTTCAGAGTCAGAGATAACGTTCCAGAGGTCTCGGACTCCTTCCTTCTGGCTCACGAGTCTGGGCTCACGGCCTGCCTCCCCAGGGCCCTCTGTGGTTTCCCTGCCCCTCAGTCTTACCTCGTTTTACCCCCACCAAGTCTCTCAGGTTCTGTTTATGGGGGTTCTCCTGCCTCGTGGGCACTGTGTATGCAAGGAAAGGCCTTGCCTTGAGAAAACCCAGGCCGCTCTAGAGGGAGCTCAGCTGACAAGCAAGCAGATGGGCTTCCCAAGTTGACTTCCACTGAGATCAAGTGTCCTGAGAAATATTAACAGAGGTGCCACCAAAAGAGTGTCCCATGGGCAAGTAAACCAGGGAAGTGGGGCAAAGTTGGTTTCTCTATTACAAGATGTCTCAGGCACGTTAAGGTGGGATTACATCAGAGGACTCTCCAGTGACCCCTGGTGTTTCTCAGAGTTTGTCGATCACACAGTTCTTCTCAAAGGATCAGGATTCTGGGAAGTATTAATTTTTAGGGAGGTGTTTCAGATCTCAGTGGGCGTTCATCGTCAGTGTCCTGAGAAATGATTGTGGTCCTTCTAGGTGACCTGGGATGGACCTCTGCAGGAAGAGTAGATTTTGACAGTTCGGCATGGCTGTAAAACTGGATGAGATGGGTGTGTCAGCCAGGATGGCGCTGGGGTCAGCTGGTCAGGAGAGGCTGGGAGGAAAGATGAGGAGCTGGAGAACGCGGGGCTGTCTTTAGGGATGAAGATGAATTCTCTTGGGACCAGAAACCTCCACTTCTGAAAGCCCTTTTATTCTGGGCATGTCGCTTGTAACTTAGTCCTGTTCATTTTGCATTAAGGGGACCAAAGAAAGATGATTTTGCCTCCTTCTGAGATGGAGGTGAGTGGATAAAACTGAGAGAATATTAAGGAAGATGGGGAGGCTGGCCAGGCCCTGAAGATTCAGCTGCCCTCACTCACCTGAACAGCCTTTCCAGAGCTCACCTCTGCTACAACCGTGCCTGGCTTTGTGTTTTGTTTTCACCAGGAAGGCTGCTCCTTTGTGACCTCAGAGGCCACATCCTGCTTCCGCCACCTGCTCTGCCTTTGAGCCTTTTGAGTTGGTGCAGCTCAGCCAGCAGCTCCTTTCTGTGTCACAGCCACACAGCTGGGTTGGCCATGGTTGGGTTTCCTCCCCCGTGGCAGGCCTTAGAACAATAGGACCTGAGAACTTCAGAGCTGGAAGGGACTTTGAGGATGATTTAGTTCACCTTCCCATTTTATGGATGGGTAAGCTGAGGCCGAGAGCTACTATCTTGCTCACCAGCACTTGAATGAATACTTAGTAGCTGAACTGTTTTCCCTGACTCCCAGCTCAGCCCTGCTTCTAGGACCTTGCCTGGCTGTTGCTCTGATTTTGGGGGGTTTGACAATGGAGCCACCAAATTACTCAAAGTAACTGTAATAGACAACTTCCGGGAGAAGAAATCTTTATCTCTGACTCTCTAGCTTACCCCCAGAGTGTAGGCTTTCAGGAAAACCATGACAAAGACTCACGAACAGGCAGGGAGATTATTAAGTCATGGGATCTAACCTTGTCTTTGTATTTTAAAGGATTCAGAGGCAGAAGAGACATTTTTCAGGAAAGATGGTTCCTTACATCCCAAACCCCATAACAACCTTTCCCCGCTCCGACCCTTATCCAGCAGGCACTGGCTTAGCTGTCAGTTAGACACCTGGGCAGTGGGTGCTGGTGTGTCAGCAGGGAAGCTGGTCTGGTCGTGATGATTCTCTCACTCCCTTCTTTTTTTAGGGAAGCAAGGGCCTTTGGAGTGCCTGATTGGAGATACACGCTCACATACATACACAGGCACACTCTCCTGCCTCAAATCATGTTGGGGCATAAATATAAAATCTGGAAATCAACCCGTTTTCTTTATCACTTTGCTCCATTTGGAGATAAACCGTTGGTTATCAATAGACTGTAAGACCGAACACCATTTCTAGTGAGTTCTGTTTTCTTTCTTAAAAGGTGCTGATTCGCTTTATAGGAACAGCTTCAGCTTCAGTGATGAAAAACTGAACTCTCCAACAGACAGCACTCCCTCTCCGCTCTCTCCCACCGTCCCTCCCCGGAAAGGTGAGTTCATTACTTGGAATGTGACTTCTTCTGCTTCCTTACTCCCTCCCTCTCCTCAGTCTCTTCCCTCTTCCCTTTCCTCCTTAAACAATCTCTCCCAAAGGGTAAAAACAAACAGAGAAGGCTAATTTCTTAGTACAGTCCAGCGTGGAGTGGATTTTTGTTATTTCTCAGGTTTTTGATCAGTGCAAAAGTGAAATCTGATCGCTGGGGGCCAGGAAATCAAATTCACAGGGAGGAAGACAACGTGCAGACTCCGGACCCTGCTTTCTCTCCTGTGCTGTCATAAAGGCTGTGCCAAATGACAGTGCCCTCCTAGACTCGTTGGTTCTAGAATGTAAAACTCAGCAGTTAGCCTTTGCAGAAAGTTGGGTTCTTTTTGTTGCATTAACTCTTTAACTAATGCTTTCCGATGACCAATGTGGCAATGAAATGGAGTCATCATTGTGAAACAAGAGATGATCTAACATCATTGAAAATAGCAGCTCCGGCCTGCCTCTACTGTGATATTAATAGACCTCAAGAGTTTTTAAAGATGCATGAGCAAGTTCTTATATTTTGGAACTAGGGAAATGTCTCCAGCCAGAGAGCTGAATGTTCTGTTATACTGGACAAGCGCCCTTTTAAAAACAAAAGGAGTTTTTTTTTTTTTCCCATAGGAAACCTTATACTTGCTGAAAATAGTTGCAGAAAGCAATAAAAGTGGAACCCAGTTCAAAAGAAATATGAAGATTCCATCATTTTCTCCCTCTGGCATTAGGGCAGAGTCCTCCCCCTTTTTTCAAAAGAGACATTTAAAAATTCTCCTCTCAATATAGCAGTGTAAGCAGTCACTGAGGACTTTGCCATGGTCCAGCCCTCCATCTGTAATGGGGCTATTGAATTGAGAGAGACAAAACAGTCTAGAAAGTGGCTTAAAATGTGCCCAGATTTGCTACCTGATCCTCAAGACGTAGGAATTAAAGAGAAGGGGAAAAAAAGGTTTAGTGGCAAACTGACTTTAAAATCTAAGAACAGTGAGCTATTTGTAGCCAGCCAAGGTTAATTAACAAAAATATGCAGTAATGCATTCAGAGAGGGCATGAGTGATAAACTCTAGAGAAAAAAAGTAAAGATATACAGAAAAAAGTACACATCTCAAGATATAGAGCGAACAAAATCATGATGATTTACTACCCTGTGCTGGCATCTGGGTGGGATGAGGCCGTCCTGACCCAGAAAACTCATGTCGTCTTCCGCGTGCCATCTTGATGAGGAACAGTGATGCTTAGTTCATTCCATACTGGAGGGATCACGAAGGTGGAGTATTTATTGCCCTAGAGTGACAGCTGGAACAAGATTGTATCAGAGGGGAAGTTTCGCGGGATTTACAGAATCTGAGTGTCCACACAGTGCGGTGCTTGCTGAAGACATTTGACTGAGAACTCTGATCCAACATGATCAAAAAATTAAAACTTTTAATCTTCCTTCCATGAAGGGAGAGACTTTTTCCAGGTTGCTGGGGTAGCCGTGGGGTGTGGGGCGTGATGAGCTGCAAACACCAGAAAGAAACATTTATGCTAAGCTTCAGTGTAAGTTTCTGAGTTGACTATAAGTAGACCTTGGAGTGGCCGCTTAGGGTTGGTACAGGGCACTCTTTCTTAAAGTCTCTGAAGACAGAGATATGCAAACTGGGGCCACATAATCCTGGAAAAGTCAGAATCTTCAGCTGTCTCTGATATGGAAACTGAACCCCAACCCTTGTTTTTTTCAGCCAAACTGGGAGACACGAAGGAGCTTGAAGACTTTATTGCTGATCTTGACAGAACATTAGCAAGTGAGTACATGCCTGGGATTAAAAAAAAAAAAATTAAACAGAAAAACAACCGGCCCCTCTGATAAAGTACTATAATGTTTACCAGCTTGCCTGGGGCAGGAACTTACATCATGAGGCTTCTTTAGGGTCAGAAACAGGACCCTAGTGGCTCAGAAACAAATTCTGGGGATTGGCTTGCGTTGAAGGAGACTGCGTGCCTTGCCAATCATGAGAACTGGCCACCAGCAAACAATGGCATTTTGTTTGAGAAATGGAGAGAAAAGTAGTAGTTAAAGCAAGACTGGAGCCTTACCAGCCTGGTGGCCTGCCAGGCTTTTTTAGAGAAGAACTCATCAGCTTCTTGACCACCAAGCATTATGCTGACAAGTCAGAGGTTCCATCCCAGGGGCCAGGGAAAATTTCACAGGTTAGATCTGGTGGTTTGGTGAGGTCTGACTTGCAGAGGGTTGGGTCCCCAAGGAGAGAATTGGCTTGGGGAGATGCTGTAACCAAAGACCCACACCAGTTACTGAAAGACTTGGATTAAGTACACAGTGCCTTGTTTCTTGTTTGGCAATTACACTAATGGCCCCCCCATGTTCTGTGACCCAAAAATCGGGGAACTGAAGTGATTAGATCATAACTGCCATGGCGGTGCCTTAAAGAAGGGACCCTGAGAAACAATCCACACACTCTGTTTCTGAAGGACAGGATTGCGAGAGCCACAAGGACCCGGTAGAGCTTCCAGGATAAAAGTTTCAGCAACTCTACCCTTGGGGGAGCCTTGTTTAGTTACAGAGCAGCCTTGGAGAATTTCATTCCAGCCCCGTAATTTTTCAATGAAAGCGTTGGTTTTCTGTAAGAAGTATTTTATGCTATACTCTGTTAAACAGCTGGGTAGAATCTGGAAAAAAAAGAAAAAAAAAAAAAGATCCAAAACTGGTTATTTGGAAAGAACTCTGTTCTTAAACACTGGTTCAGGCAGACCTAACTATTAGGTGGAAAGTTCTTGCATATTCTCTGTTTACTTGAAGGTTTTATTACCCATTTTCTCATGTGCTGTACGGTCCTACATCAGAAGACCAAGGCCTGGTTTGACAGAGATGATTGTAATTGCAACACAACTTGTGTCAGACCCATGTGACGTGCCCGTCCACTTCATGGAAATTGCAGCTGGCTGCCCAGTCATACCAGTTAATCAGACGTGTATTACGTGGGAAGCCTGCCATTAAGTTTGGTGCTTTGATGCCTGTCTGAGGGGTGTGATCTGGGTAAGCACAGGAGTTGTAAACTTTTGTGAGCAGATCACCTTTTCTGTCTCTCATTACAGGTATGTGAAATGAGACGTTCTGGGTCCTTTCATCATAAGGGAGAAGCTGCAGAGATCTCTGAGGACCTGATACAATCAGCTACAGAATTTGCTGCTGGAGGGGACAGAGATGCCGCTCACCTACCCCCAGGCCATTCTCAGGCTTAAACACCTTTGGGCTCATCTCTGGGCAAGTTAGAAACTGCCTTTGTTTACCTGCTTGCAGCGTATTAGAACAGACGATTCCTGCTAATATTGTATTTTCTCTTAAAACATAGCTTTTCTGTAATTTAAAATGCTTTTATGAAAATATTTGTAATTAATTATATATAGTTGGAAACAGTAATATGCTTTTCCCATTATAATATATTTTTGTATGCAAATAAAGTTTGAACTGGAGTCTGTCTTTTGTGAGTTTTCCTTTTTCCTCTTTATTTCTTTCAATATATTTTCCATTCAAATAGTATTCAAGTGGAAATAACATGCTTTTTGACCTCTAATAAGGACCTTGAGTGCTGCTGCATCGCACCAGGCAAAAGGATGGTAAATGTTAAGTGTTACTTTGAAGCTCATTTAGGGCCTTAAAGGGAAATGCTGGCGTATGACTGATGGGAAATTCTGGTTTGAGGATTGTGGTTTTGATGGAAGTTGAGTTTCTCTTCTATCTCTGTTCTCTTAGCATCTTTTTTAGGTATCTTGGGCTCTTTCCTTCAATTAAGGGAAATACTAGGTGTACTCAGAATCCAGGGAAAGTTGGGGCAGCTGGAGGACTTAAACATGATGGTGCTAAGATCTGTGTGCTGAGGAAGGTTTGATGGCACTGGCCGGGATGCTAGTGTTCTGGTGGCTTCAGTGGAGCCAGAAGGTCCAGAGGCAATGTCTCCCATAGGTGGGCTTCGCTTGTGGAAGCCAATGACCCCACCCCCTACCTCCACCACCTACATTTTGTGGAGGATGTGGAGGGCATAGAAACAGGAAAGTCCATAATTTTCTTTTCTTTTTAAAAATTTCTTTCTATTCTTTTTTTTTTCCCTTTCATTTAAAAAATTTTATTACTTTGTTGGTGTTGTTTGTGGTTTTTTGGAGGTGGGGGTAATTAGGTTTGTTTGTTAGTTTATTATTTTTTAATGGAGGTACTGGGGACTGAACCCACGACCTCATGCATACTAAGCACTGAGCCCTACCACTGAACTGTCCCCTCTCCTCTTCTTTGTAATTTTCTTATCTATACTTCTCTATCCTTAAAACCTCTGAAATAGCCAGGCACTACTTTGATCGTCAGAATCAAGTCATACAAAAACTCTAATCCTTATGTTCCTATAGAACACAAAGTTAAAACATATCTACTCAGGATTTTAAGTATATCTTGAAAAGCTACCAACTAATTTGATCTGTTTCTTAGGGTGTTGGGAAACTAAACTGGTCTTTTTAAAAAAGTGTTTTTCTTATTTCTTTATTGAGATGTAATTCACATACCCAAACATTCATCCTTCTAAAGTGTACAATTCAGTGGGGTCTGTAGTATGTATATTTCAAAGAGTTGTATGACCATCACTAATTCTCTGACTATGGATTTGTCTATTTTGGATATTTCATATAAATGGAATCATACCATGTGTGGTCTTTTATGTTTGGCTTCTTTTTTTCAAGGTTCATCCATGTAGGGTTTTTTTTTTTTCACTGGGACACCAGTGGCTGTTCATTGTCACTATAATTTTTATTACTAGTCTCCAGGAATTGGGGTTCTACCTGCATCTGGCAGCTCTTTCTTTATGGTCTCCTGGAACCTGGACTCCCAAAGTCAGATGTGCAGGGTATGTAGCTTTGTGGCCTGATGTGAGGATAAGGTCAGTGGTTTGGGGACAAAAAGTAGATTCTTTGAGAAAAATATTGAGGGAGGGTAGTTTGTGCTCTAACCTCTGTTGGATGAGTAACCAGGGACCAGAAGGCTGTGGGCTGAATCACAGCTTGGGGTTCAGGGAACTTTGAAAACAGTGTTTTCGGCGTTTCCCAAGATGCATTTCAAGGACCACATTCCTAAGATGTTTTGAGGAAAAGGTATTAAGGTTGTATGTACTTTAAAAGTGATGCATGTACCTCAGAGATTTATTACGCACCTTAGTACATAAATTACTTAGGGTTCAGTCTAGGTTGATGGATCAGAGAACCCCAAATATAGCGGTTTAAATAAGATGGAAATTTCTTTCTTGCTAACAGCCCAGAGGTGAACAGTACAGGGCTGAGTGAATGGCTCTCTGGTCCAAAGTGGCTGCTCCTGCTCTTGTCATCACATTTACATTCCAGCCAGCACAAAGGAGAAAAGGCAAGTCAAGCACAGGCTTCTTTCTCTCAATGATAGGAATAGAGGGGCCACAAATCACTTCTGCTCATGTTCTCTTGTCCAGATCTTAGTCTGTTGGCCATTCTCAGCTGCAAGGGAGGCTGGGGAAAAAAGCCTCTTGCTGGGCAGATAAGTGCTCAGCTAAAAACTGAGAATTCTATTACTAATGAAAGACAAAATTAGAATTGGAGGACAGCTAGTCATCTCTGCCACAGAATGTTGAAGGCTTTGAGAAATCCTGCAGCCAAAAAATCTGTTTTGTCTTTTTCTTGAAAAGCTATCAATAATCCACAACATACTAGTGTTCCTTGGAATGCACCTTAACAAATGCCATTGTAGGTAATCTCGCTCCAGCGAGGTCTATTGATTTCCACCTTCTGCAAGACCTGACTGCCCACAGCACAGCCTTTGCAAACTGCTTGATTGTCCCGAGCAGCGTGTCAGCCAGTGGGCTTTTCTGGGACAGAACAAGACCAGATTTCTGAGCATGTGGAGCTGGTCAGATGTGACTAGCATGTTGTAGAGTCTGGGAATTTTCTGTTCTAACTTCGGGGAGGGATAGCTAAAATAAAACAAAACAAAAAAATATGACACACACCCAAAGGGAGAGGACTAAGTGTCTGCTCAAATATTCACACACCAGCCAGCCTCTGGGATGGGACAGAGACACCGATGGCATGTCTTCTTGGGAAATTAGAGCTGAGGCCAGCTGTACAGCACTTCTGCCCCACGTGTGAGAAGGCACGTCTGAGCTGAGAGGCAGTAGGTGGTGATGGGTGGTCTACTGACAGCCTCGACAACCAGTCGATGTTGGGGCCCCCCAGGAGGTTCCTCCACAGAAATATCCCCCTGGGGTGGGAGGGGTGGGGAAAGGGGCTTTCAAACTCTACCAGGTTCAAATTCCACCTTCACTCTGTATCTGGGTGATTTCAGGCACAGATGTTCTGTTTCCTCATTTAAAAAACAGATACATGAGTCCTTATCTCCTGGGGTCGTTGTGAGGACCGGATGTAAAAGTTGTAAAGCGTCGAGCACTCTTCCTCCCCCTCTTCTTCCTCACAAGACAAGGACGTGGGGCTCCTGTACCCAAGTCAAACTTAAGCACAGGGGGAAGGGAAGAGCTCAGTGGTGGAGTGCATGCTTAGCATGCATGAGGTCCTGGGTTCAATCCCCAGTACCTCCTGTAAAAATAAAAAATAAGTAAATAAACCTAATTACTTCCCCCTAGAAAACAAACAAAAAAACCCCCCAAAATATATATATAAAAATTAAACATCACCTACAGTGGTCACAGAGGCAGCTCCAACCCCACTGTTCCTCGTCTGATAGAAGAAAGCTAGCAAATCTGGTCTGAAGGGCCCAGAGGTAGTGAGGCAGGGACAGAACCCAGGACAAAGGGTCAGGGGATGGGCTTCAAGCCTCAGCCCTGCCAGTGACGGACCCGGCCCCTCCCTGGGGCTCAGCTTCCTCCAGGTTAAACACAGGCGGGACAAAACGTCTGCGAGTCTCTTTGGCTCCTACAGCTGAGTGGGCTTGTGTCCCCCTCAGACTTACAGCTCTTCTCTGAAGCAGATGGGATATTTTTGGCTTTTTCAGTATGCGTTTCTTCCACACCCTAATCCCAAATGTTTTCCTGTGCTAATTTATTTGGCCAAGAAGGTCTGTGGTGAGAGACACCAAACAGGAAATGGCTGTCAGAGCTGCTGTCTGCAAGTTTTTTTTTTTTTAAGGCTTTCTCCTGCCCAGTTCACCTTCCCTGAGTGGCTCGGTATTGACTTAAGGGCCAGGGTAAGTGGAAGGGGAAAGGGAAAGGGAAATATATTTTTAGAAGGGAACATTTTCTTTCAAGTTCAAAGTTCACTGAAGGGTAAGGATTATGCACAATGGCAGGATTAGGTGGCCCCTTGCCACCACAGGGCCTTTGCACACACAGTTCCCTTGGCCTGGAAAACCTTCTCTTCTCTATTTTTCTAGGTAATTCGGCTTCCTTAGCATCAAACAACTGAAAAATTGATCAAGGGCCACTACTGGTGCTGGGGGCTTATAACAGTGCTTTCCCCAGCTGCTTGTAGTTCATTGGGAGAGATGGAGTCTCTGAAGACTGAGAGACCTTTGAAGACAAAAGGAATGAATCTCAAATGATGGAACTTCAGTCACCATGACTGGCAGTAGAGGAAAGAGGAAGACTTCCCAGTCCCTCCAGGGAGACAGCTGATGCTAGGCTGACCCTGATCCTGACACGATATTTACCTTTTCTGAGAACTCAAGTGTTCTAAAGTCAGTGACATTTTCCGAGACCGACTGTGCATAGAGCATGGTGTCAGCACACCGTGTGTATGAGTGTGTGTATGCGTGCCTGTGTGTGCATATATGTGTGTGTTATGAATCAGTCAGAAGGAGGGAGACAAAGGCACAGGCCCTGGCTTAGAAGACCCGTAGGAGATGGCAGGGCCCTCAGAGGGTCTGGGGTTGAGCGGCCCACCAGCTTGGCCTGCTGGTAAGAGCTCGGTTTATCTCCCCGGGCTGGACTGGCCCTTCCTCCACTGGACTTGTCCTTGCTTGTCAACATTTCAAAACAGGATCACCTTTGTAATTGAATTTTCATGCATCACAACGGAAGGGCCCAACCCCATGTGCTCCCAGGAGGCGTGTGACCCGTGGTCCTAGGCTCAGGGCCAAAGCCTGTCCTGAACCAGAAGAGTCAGGGTTTGGTTGTGGATCTTAAGCCAAAGGAAGCCCCCGCCCAGCCAAGAACAGGTCTGGGAGGGGCAGGACCGCGGCGTGACCTCTCCCTTGTCAAGGGGACTAGAGGGTAAGCCTGGAGCTGCAGGAAGGAGCCCTGAGAAGGGGGTGGGGAGCGGCAGAGTCACCCTGCCTTCGGGAAGGAATTCTGAGTGAGGGGCCTGGCTGCTTAGGGAAATGGGAGTGTGGCGTCTGTTTCTGAGACAACTCGGGTAGCCAGAGAGGAACTGGGGAACCCGGACGAATCCTGCAGTGAAGTTTTTGGTGGGTGAGCAGACTCAAAGGAGAGGAAACTTACAAGAACACGCAGTTCAGGGTCATTCCGGAAGGAGGTTTGGCAGCGCGTCTTCCAAACAGAAGGCGGGCTGGTGTCAGATGCCCTGTCCCAGCCCTGCCCGGGACATTCTGTGTTTCCTTGGGCTGATACACAAAAAGCTCATCTAGTCAAATTGCCTCATTTTAGACACAAGAAAGCTGATGCTGGAGTTAAGTGACCAAACATTGTGTCCTTGACAAAGAAGTTTCAGGAAGGTGAAATCAGAGACGTGAATGTAACCAGGGGGAAAATGAGCTCCCCAAAGCCAAAGTATAATTAACGATTATAATCTCAAGTGATTGAGGACTGATGGAGAGATTAGCTGCATCCAAAAGGACGTTCACTTATCAACTGCTCGTGCGCAGATACGAGAAGTAGCATAAAGCCGGCAGGCAGGGGAGCCGCGGAGAACACAGACCGAGGAAAACACTTGGGAGAGAGGTCACTGTGATCTGAGGCAGCCCGCTGCACTTGGAGCTGGTCCCCAGGGAGGTCATGGAACCGGCTAGGGCCCTGACCCCGTGGGTCCCAGGACACAGGACAAAACAAAATCTGGATCCTTTTCTAATTTCTTAATCTCATTTGAGAAAGTGAAGAGATTGCTTCTCCTTGGCAGGCTGCTGAATGGAGTGTTTCAGACTGCGCACACCTGTTTGTAATCCGTGATCTGAGATACCAAAGTAACATGTTTTCCATTGTGTGAATTCTGCCTTTTCAATCCAGCCACATCCTGAGGTCCAGAATTCTTTTCACGTCGTATTAAATCCTGTTTTTTAAAGGCAAAGCTGTTCCCCTTGCCCCACCCAGGAACAAAAAGAGACAGCTGCACTAACATTATCTGAAAGGTCAGATTAGCATTTTCCCCTGATCATGAAGGCTCTGCGCTAGACAACCACTGCTTTGTCTCTTAAGATGATGGGCATCCGGCCCGTGTTCCTTTGCTTGGAGCTGAGATGTTTGTTTTCTGAGGCTGCACGATCTAAGAGAGATGTAGGGAACATGGAAACGGTCTGAGGGGAGATAGAGGGGTTGGAAAATACAAGGGCTGGGATCCCATGATACTGCTTCCCTTAAAGACTGAAAGGCAACTGGATGCTGCCACCTCTTTCCATATCACCAGGGATGGACAGGGGATGCTGGGCTAAGTTAGACACACCAAACTGGTAGTGAGTGTGCAGGATGGCTGGGGTTGGGGGTCACCTGAGGCTCTTCCATTTTTAAAGGACAGATTGTCATTCATCAGAAAGGGTGTAGGGAGGACCCCTTGTGAAGGAGGAAGGTGGGTCCTTGACCTTGTAAGGCTTTTCCTGACCGTGGCTGGTCCTCCCAGTTCTCCGGTCCTCCCTGCAGGCCTCCAGAGCAGTTCTACTTTAGGGAACTGAATTCCACTTGCCCGGCTGGGCTGTACACAGAGTTTGCAGGGCAGGAAGAAAGTGAGGACCAGGTCCAGGCACCGCCTGATGTCATCATTTCAGCTGCATCTCATCTGTGCTTTGGCATGAGGGGACTGTCACAGGAACTGCACACTTTCCAGTGCACAGTGGCCTCCGAGGTTACTCTGGGGTTTCCAAAGGCAAAGACATCCTGTTCTGAGATTTAAATGGACAAGTCTAGCATTTAAGGGGTGTGAAGCAATCTTCAAAGAGGGCTTCATAAAGTGGGATGTTTATGTGAATGAAATACTTATTGAATCCTGGCCAGAGCTTAAGGACATGCTCTGAAAGGTGTCCTCGTGGCAGGAATTCAATGCCAGTTGTTACAGCACCGTGTGCAAGGCATTTGATGCTGGCACTCTCATCACATTTTCAGGGCAGCCCCACAAGACAGGCATCATCATCCCTGGTCTGTGGACGAGGGACTGAGGCTTCGGTCCTGGCAGCATTGAGCAGTGGAGCTGGACCTCATCTAGGCTCACCTCGGTTGAGCTCATGCTCTTCCTGTCACACCAGCTGTCCCCCCGGGAAAGATCTGGGTGAGTTGGCCTCCTGCCCCTCAAAGCTCAGAGGCTGGGCTCCTTGGGACTTCGCTCAGGCAGAGATTTCAGACCCAGTGTGCGCACTGACCTTCCAGCTGATGCCTGACAATCTCAGAACCGGTGTCAGTGTTGCCATGGTTACCATGTGACTTCCGGAGAAGAGGCGGATGAGCAAAGCTCCAGGGCTCCCCTTGCTTCCCAGGCCAGGCCCAGGGAATATGTGGGAAAGAGAAGACACAGGAATTACCCGGAGAAGTATGTAGAACCAGCTTTTTCAGGAGCCAGCAATGCAGACAGCCAGTCTGGCAGCCACCCAGCTTGGTCCCTGGGACAGCCAATTTTACTGCGGATGAAATTAATGCCAACTGAAAACCATGGCGGCCTCACTTGCCTTCCCATGGCCCTTTGTATCTCTAGCACAGCACCTGTTTCACACTTGGCTTCGGCCATCACCAGGTGTGCACAACCCATCTCCTCCACTAGCCCACGAGCTGTGTGAAGGTGTGGGTGGTGTCCCCCAGCCAGGTCCCCAGGTGCTGATCCGTGCCTGGTATGTGGTAGACCAAGGCTTGGATGAATTGACTTGGAAGGAGCTCATGGCAGAAGCAGCTAAGAGATACTTCTTGGGCCTTCTTGGTGTGACCTGCAGTTAGAACATGGCATTAATAGCTCCCAATTTTTAAACTAGCTTGGGATAGCAGGAATACAGCTGAATTATGCAAGCTGGGAGAACTGATTCAAAGCCTGCCTTTGCTGCCATGTGGATGAACTTTGGGCAAGTTATTTAATCCATTTGGGTTTCTGGCATAAAACGTGTGTCCTAAATAAGGAGAGGCTTGTGAAGAGAAAGAAATGAGGTCACACAGGTGAAAACATTTGTAAATGGAAACTACAAAGCAAATCATTTTTTGTGCTATTGAAAAAATATAATGAATAAGTCCAGTTATTATAGTAGGCCTAGCGTTTTTGTTTTGTTTTGTTTTGTTTTTTGGTTGGTGTGATCTTTTTTTTCCTTCTAACTTTATTTTTTGATTTTTTAAATTCTTATTTTTAATTGACGTGTAGTCAATTTACAATGTTAGTTTCAGGTATACAGCAAAGCAATTCAGTTATACATATACATACATATATATATATATATATATTTTTTTTCAGATTCTTTTCCATTATAGGTTGGTGTAATCTTAAACACACACACACACATACACACACTATTCTGCAATCAGCATTCAAATCAAAGTATAGAACATTTTTAGCAGCCCAGGAGTCTCTCTCGGGGCCCTTCACACCAATGAATTTCCAAAGTTTTTTTTTTTTAAAGCTGTTAGGGGTCCTTTTTATTTTTATTTTTTCTTTCATTCTCTGTCTCTCTCTCTTTTTTTTTTCCCATTAACGGAGGTACTGGGGATTGAACCCAGGCCCTTGTGCATGCCAAGCTTGCTCTCTACCGCTGAGCTATACCTGCTCCCCGCTCCAAAGGTTTTGATTGGACTTTCCCGTTCTCTAGTCTAGGGATTTTTTTCTCTGAAAAGGCTTCTTGTTTGGTCCATCTCTATAATCCCTGTTCCTTTTCTCTTGCCTTCTTCATTCTGCTTGCGCACTGAGTTTTCCTACCCAGGGAAAGTTACCCGTGACCTGGTGGATGCAAGGCCAGCCTGGGGGCCGACAGATGGTGGAGACCACCCAGACCAGAAGCTGTCCCTCTTGGAAGCTTCCTGTGACCTCTCCCCACCCTCCAGGCTAGTGCACACACATCCCTCCATCAGCACAGGTCCATGAACTCACGCCCGTCTGCCTCAGTCATTCTCTTGCCAACCTATGAACATAGACTACTTTCCTATCCATTCTGTATCCCTTGGTCCCTGGCACACTGTAGGTATTTGTGCAACCCAGCTGAGTCATAGAGTTTGGTGTAGGGCAGGGCCACAAATTTGGCTGGTGTTGAATTTGTTGCCTGCATCACTTACTAATTCTCCAAACATCACTTCAGTGGGAGACATTCCAAGGATATGCAAATATCCTATGCATATCTCCAATATGGGCATTTATTTATTAAGATTTTAAAAGAAAAATGACCAGATGCCAACAAGAAAGCCAGCAGCCAGCATTGCCCATACCAGATTGGCAGAGGTGACAACCTCAGGAACTTGCTCCATGTTTTGCTACTGAAAAGATCAACTCCCTGGAGGTGAATTTCGGTGCCAGCAGCATGAGTGGCACAAGCTACCCTCGTGTATGGAGTAGGATGAAGCAGGCCCGGTACTTCCTGGCTCTGTGCATGTTTTGCTGGCGCAGCTTAGGAGATGAGGTTTTACTGGGAGAGCTGTAGTTTCTGCACTTTCTCCATTTTTTCCTGTCCTTTGACTTAGTGTTAACACACCTGGCGGGTGTTAACTCCGGGGACTTAGTTCAGCTCCTTGTTAGGATTCCCTGGGATTGCCAATCTCCATGCTCTGTTCTCCATCCTCTTCAACCCACGGTCAACACAACCATCGGCGTCACACCTGACCACGTCACCACCTCCTGCTTAAAACCCTTCCGTGTTTTCTTAAGGACAGATGTTTAAAATAACAGCTTTATTGAGATAAAATTCACATACTAAAGAGGTCATCATGTTAAGGCGCACAATTCTGTTGTCTTTAGTGTAGTCACAGATTATGCAACCAGCACCACTGTCTAGTGCCAGACAATTGCCATCTCCCCCCCAAAAACCCTGTACCCATTAGTACTCTCTCCCCGTTGCCCGTTCTTTCCAATCCCTGGAAACCACTAGTGTACTTTTGTCTCCTTGGATTTGTCTCTTCTGCACATTTCATATAAATGGAATCATACAGTGTGTCATCTTTTGCGTCTGGCTTCTTTCACTTAGTGTGTTTTCAAGATTCATCCAAATTGTAGGCTGAATTAGTACCTCGTTCTTTCTATGGCTGAATACTCTTTCATTGTATTGATTTACCACATTCTGTTTGCCCATTCATTTACTGATGGACATTTTGGTTTTCTCTACTTCCTAGCTATTACGAATATTTTATGTGGACATAATTGTTTTGGTGTGTGTGGTATACCTAGGAGTGTAATTTCTGAGTTGTGTGGTATTTAAGGGTGTATTTCAACTCCTTAGCCTGAGGCCAGTGCCCTGCCCATTCTGGACCCTGTCCCCAGGCTCCTGCCGTGCCCTCGCCCAGACCCCACTCGTCTGCCTTGCCAGAGTAGGCAAATGCAGCTCTCCGAACACGCCACCCCCTGACGCTTCCTGCCTTTTCACGCCCCATCCCTGCCTCAGCATGGCCTTTCTCTGACCTCTGCACCTGGATAACTCTTCTGAGGTTCAGTGCCAGCATCAATGAACTCAGCAAATTCCTGCTCTTACAGCGCTCAGGTCAGAATGAGGGAAACTGGCAAAAAGAAAGATAACGATGTATGAACATGCATACATGTATGTAGCTAGCTAGCTATTTACCAAAATTTATGCTTTTAGGAAATGCTGCTGTCCCGGTAGGAACAAGGATTACATTTGCCTGCTTCCCTGGTACCCAGGAGTAGCCACGTGGTTAACTCTTGCAGTGGAATGGGACTAGGATGAGGTGGGTTGCTTCTGAGAGGGGCTTTGAAGAAGTGGGTGGGTTTTCTCCATCATCTCTTCCCTCTGCAGTCAGGGTGCAGGGGACTTTGGGGCCATAAGGGATGACAGGTCTGCAAGAAGGAAGGAGCCACTGAAATGGTCTCATTTTTCTTACATGAAGCATTAGTAGTTCCCATTTTACCCTCTTACTCCTAGTCCCACAAATGTTCTTTCTATGAATCCACCCTTAAACAAAGTAGAGTAGAGAGCGAGGTTTATAAATAACCATAAGATTGTTTGATTATAGCAAGAACTCAAAAAATGCCTCCTTCCTTCCTTTCCTTCCTTCTTTCTCTCTCTCTCTCTGCTCCCTCTCTCCCTCCGTCCCTCCCTCCCTTTCTTTCTTCCTTTTTTCTTTCTGCCTTTTAAATACCCATGATCTCTGCCACAGGGTGAACATGCCACACTTCTTTATTGAACTGGATCAAGGGCACTAAGAAATACACTGAATTTACCAAAAGAAGGTACAATTTATTTTGAAAGTGGAGCTGTGATGACAAATAGTATCTTAACCTGTCGCATGAAAAAGTTGATCGATCCACCCAACGATGCAGAAGGAAAGAGCTGGTTTGTGCCACGTGGTGACGGCTAAGAGACACCAGCAGGTGTTTCTGGCTGCTTGCTGGGCGATCATTGTTTCATGTTTAAGATCGCTGGCCACAGACACCTGCATTTTTGCATGTGTTGCTCAGACCACAGAAATCCCCGTTATAATGTTTGTACCCAGGAATGGTTAACTCCGAATTGGCCCAAATGCTTTCCTTTTACCTCTGAGGTGGGAACCAGCCTTTTAAGCGTTTCAAATACTGTAGACCTGAGATTCTACGAATAAGGATTCCTGCTCCTCTGAGTTCACCAGGATCAGGTATCTTCCCACTGAAGGTTTACAGCTTCCACATCAAGTTACTATAGTGCGCTTTGTTGAGCATGGACTGTATGGCGGGTACTGGGCTAAGCGTGCTCATATTTTATCTCGCCGTACCCACAGTAGTCCTAGGAAGCAGTTACTGTCATTGTCCGCATTTTACTCATGAGGAAACTGAGGGGTTAAGCACTGTGCCTAAGGTCACACGGTAGGTAAGAGGAGAAGACAGGTGTCCGCTCAGGGCTCTGTGACCCTAAAGTCAAGTGCTCTCAACAGCCACGCTTCAGAGCAGAGGCTAGAACTGCTGACTTTTGTGAGCAACGCAAGTATGATACTGGAATGCAAATTTCTACTGTGGTGCATCTCTGAGCCCCAAGCTGTGTGGCTGGACAGTTTCAGGGCTTTTACTGAAGGTTCAGGTCAGCTTTGAAAGTGGGCTTGGAAAGAGGAAGGAGAAAAAGGGGGAGAAAGAGAGGGAGAGGGAAGGGGGAAGGACGGGGAGGGGAGGTGGGAAAAAAGGAGGAGAAAATTTCAGGCTGCATTAAGCATATTCTTTTTTTTTTTTAATTGAAGTATAGTCAGTTACAATGTGTCGATTTCTGGTGTACAGCATAATGTTTCAGTCATACATATACATACAGATATTCATTTCATATTCCCTGTGACTTTTAAAAATGCATTTTACCTTGACCATTTTAGTACCATAACTTTATATCTTAAAGATTTTTTTAAGTTGTTAAAGATTCTTGGTAAGCGTCCATTTCAGTGAAGGCTACTGCCTCACAGATGGTTATCCTGTTATTTTTGTTTCCCATCCCCTAATGTTAGTAATTTAACTATTTCTAATTTTTCACAAGTGTAAATAATACAAAACATTTTTGTGCACATTTTCCTTAGCTTTTTATTATCTTCTTAATAGACTCCTAGAAATGCAAAATACATGTTTTTAAGACTCAGGGAATAATTTCTGAGGTGAATTGTACCAGTTTACACTCTTACCAGATGTGTGTGCGAGTCTCTACTTCACTTTTCCCCGGAACACTTTGAGGATAATTTTAAACACCTTTGTGGTTGAAGAGAATTTTTTTTTTAATGGCATTTTATCTTAATTTGCATTTCTTTGAAGTCAGTGTCCCTACTCCATGCCTGCTCTGGAGTTGCTGAAGTTGCTGGAGAAACACATACCCCCTGGCTGGCTGGTTTCATTTACCTCCATAACTCAAGCTGGCCCTTGGTTTGCCCGGTAATCTGACTCCATATTCCTCTCGCCTAAACTGCTATTTCACACCTTCTCCTCTTTCCTCCAATCACTTTCCCTTTCCTCCCTCTCTGCTGATGACTTCGCTCTGTACTTCACTGAGAAGATGAATAACACGCCCACATGCTTCCTCCACCATCCTGCTTGTATGGATGCCCATTTACTCTGCCCTCCTTCCTGTAATTAGACCATCATCTGGCACCAGCCCCTCTGATGTTCAGTAGATCTAATCCTTTCTTGTTCACCTAAAGCACTTCACTCGGGCCATTCTCTCCCCTCTCTCTGGCATTGTTCCGATTAACATATACAAACATGCTCTAAGGTCTCCTACCTTAAAAGCAAACACAACCAGTGGGAGAGGGTTTAGCTCAGTGGTAGAGTGTGTGCTTAGCATGTACAAGGTCCTGGGTTCAATCCCTAGTACCTCCGTTAAGATAAATAAGTAACTAAATAAACCTAATTACCTCCCTTCCAAACCAAAAACAAACAAACAAACAAAAAACCCCAAAACAATAAATAAATAGATAAAATAGTTAAAACACAAATACAACCAAATCCCAAACCTTCACTGACTCTACATCTCCCTCCAGCCACTGCCTCTTTTCTCTGATTTAGAACAAAAGTCCTCAAAAGATTTGTCCCGCTCACTGTCTCCACTTCTTCTCCTCCCATTCTCTTTTGGCCACAATTAAATCAGTCTTCACTCCTCTGCCAAAATAGCCATTGTCAAGGTCACCAACGACCCCCCCTATTGCAATGGTCACTGCATCTTCTTGACCTCAGCGACATTTGACACAGCTGGTCATTCCTGAAGGCTTACCTCATCCTGGCTTCTTGGACGCTGCCAGTTCTCCCCCTGAGGGTTGCTCTTCCAGCATCTCTGCTGTTCTCTGTATCTCCTTATCTGAAGGTTGGAGGCTCCACGGCTTAGCCCTTGGACTTCTCCCTTTTATCCACTTTAATTCCCATTTGATCAACTCAGTCGCATGACTTTAAATGGTATTAATATGCAGATGATCTAAGATTCCTATCTCTAGCCTGACCCTCTCCCTGAACTCCAGGCTCATACCCTTAACTGCCTGCTGGACTTCGCCAAGTGGCCATCTAGTGTTATCTTAACGTTAATCTGTCCAAACAAACTCCTGATTCCATCTTTATCTCAAATATGCATTCTTCCTAAGGCAAACTCCCTCCTCCTCCTTGTTAAGGCCAAGAACTATGGAGTCAGCTTTGATTCTATGCTCTCTTTTACATTCCTGATCCAACCTTTCATGGATTATGTTGGTTCTATCTTCAAAATATACCCCATTCACCTCTCACTACCTCCATCACTTCCGCTCTGGTCCAAGCCAGCATCATTTCTCACCTGGATTATTGCAAAGCCTCCTAGTTCATCTCCAAACTTTCAGCCTTTCCCACTTTCCCTGTCTCCCAAATCTATTCTCCACCCAGCGTCCGAGTGATGCTTTTAAAGCCAAAGTCAGATCATGTCGCTCCTCTTGTCAACACCCATGGCTTCGCATCCTCGCCACATAAAGTCCAGGTCTTGGCTTGTGAGACCCACGTGCTCCAGGCCTTGTTGTTCCCTGCCCTCATCTCCTCCCCCTGCACCCCGTGCTCCAGCCAACGGGCTTCCTTCTGTTCCTCAGATGTGCACAGCACGCTCCCACTTCGTTCCTTGGTCCCTGGTGTTCTTCCACATCTAGACCAACTGTGTGCACATGTTCTCACCAAGGGGACTGCAGGAGAGTCCTGCTGATGGGGGATATTTAGTAAGAACCCAGGGCTGCCCCGTGAGACCAAGACAGCTTTCAACACCTTCTCATTCCAGAGGGAGCAAAGTCAGTTTATGACAGGACCTGACAAGGAGGAACTTACTTCTAATGCCCACGTCTCTTCTCTCCTCCCGTCTCCCCACCCATTGACCCAGGAGTGGTCAGAAACAATGGCTAGCAAGATGGTGAAGGATGAGTAGGAGGGGCAAAATTGGAAAAAAGATGAGGAAAAAAGATAAAGTAATCATATCTTCTATGCTCTAGGCTTTCCGCCTACAACAAGTCTGAGCTGGTGGGGAAA
Source organism: Vicugna pacos (assembly GCF_048564905.1). Lineage (NCBI taxonomy): Eukaryota > Metazoa > Chordata > Mammalia > Artiodactyla > Camelidae > Vicugna > Vicugna pacos. Next base: position 20,997,840 of record NC_133000.1, on the reverse strand, counting down.
GGTAGTCACTGGGCCTTTAGGTGAAGTTGGCCTTTTGACTATTATAAGATACTGGGCATTCTGATTTCCCACTGGAGGGCCAGAAAAATCCTGAGACCTGCCTGAGTTTTCATCCAGGCTAGGAGAAAAGCTAGCTCGACAGGATGGTGATAAAGCCAAGTTGGTGTATGATTTCGTTCCATGAGGATTGCTCACTCCACGTGCAGATGTAAAACATCGGGCAAATGGTATTCCAGCCACAAAGGTTATTTATCTTTCTTGTCTCCACGAGAGGTTGATTTTTCAACCTGAGCCAAAATAAGCAGCTACAGTGCTAGCATATTAAAAATAAAAACGTCAGCCATCCGGTTCAAGGTGAGTTTTAATTTTCTTTGCCTTTTGTTTTGGATTGTAAGGTGGAGTCCGAAGCTGTCTAGCAACTCTGAGCTGGGGTTGAGTGCACCCAGGGACCTCTCTGAGGACTAGGCAGGAGAGAAGGAAGAACCAGGAAAAAAAGCAGAGGAGAGACCAACAAGGAGCAGATGGGAGCACGGGGAGACAGAATAAAAGCTGAAAAACCAAACGCAGAAGGTGGAATTGTAACATGCACTAGTATTGCCTCAGAAGGCGCCATTTAAAGCATATACTTTACCTAGATTTATTCTGTGTGTGCATCATTTGGTTATTTATTGATTTACTTGAGATTTATATTCCCGCGAGAAAATACAGTGGGCGTTAGGCTAAGGTTTGGGTAGAGTGATTAGTCCTCTTGACAACTATGACTCAGGGAAAGGTCCTCTCGCTTGGAATTTGAGTGGGATTTTGAAAAGGGAAGGAAAAGGAGCCATCAGGAGGTTTTAGAACCTTCAGAGAAGGCAGTTTCACCACAGTCTTCAGATGCGCCCATGTGAACACAAGATGGCATCTTGTTCTTGTAAAGTAGGGAGGACGTGACTTTCAATGTCTGCAATATCTGTTTCCCCCCAACTTTCTCGACTTGGAACTGAATTAGAAAATCGAGCTTCCAGAGGAGACTGGCCTTCTTATATTTACTCTCAAAATATAGTAGTCAATTAAAAAAACTCACTTGAACTGCCGCTTCTAATCAAGATGGAGTAACAGGGAGAGGAGTACTCTCTTGTGGGCCTGAAGTAACAGAAAACAGATGAAATACATGAAATAATGGTTCTTAAGACGTTGGCAATCAGATCAGGCAAGGAAGGACGATGATCCCTGATATGTGGCAAATAGACAAGGTGAGCCCTCCGATTGCTCCTGTTTATTGTCTTAAGAGTTTCCAGGCTGCAGCTTGTTCAGTCAGGGAAGGCTTCCTGGAAGAAGTAAACCCGCACAGAGATGTGAAGACAGACTGAGTGGTCGCAGGCAGGAGAAAGAAAGACAGGAGGGAGAGCGTTCCCCCCGAAGGGGATCAGATCATGCCACCCTAAATCTGCCATTCTGGCATATTGATGATGTTGTGCTGAAGACACTTGAGAAGTGGCAGATGCAGGGAGGGCTCCCCGACCTCTTCCTGTCTGCCTAAAAGCAGGCCATAAAATTTCCCTGGAGAAAGGTGCCCTCCCCGTACCAGGAAGAGAACATCCTCAGCACAGGAGCCTGGGAGCTGAGGCCGGAAGGGATCTGTGCAAACCAACCCCCTGAAACAACTCATCTTCCATTAGTTTTCCCCCTTCTGTTTCCTAGTCACTGCCCCAGTTTCCCGCCCCTAACCCAGGCTCTTTTGTCTCCTTGCAACCCCACAATTCATCATTTTTTGTGTCAAAAAGTATACAAGCTTTGGGGCCTAACGGCTTCTTTGGGTCTTTATTTGCTTCTTGAAGTCTCCCTGGCAATAGGATGGAGACCGCGTGGAGAAACGGAGCCCTGGAGCTGGGGGCTCATTCTGGAGCCTGGTGCACGGCCCTGGCAGCGGCGTCCACTGAGGGGGCCGTGCGAGGCTCTCAGAAGCTGGGGGGAGCTCAAGGACACCAGGCAACTCCGTCAAACGGGGCTGAAAATGAGAAGAGACTGGGCCAGCGATGGTGGGGAGTGAGGATGGGGCTTGGAGACAATTTTGCCTGGGCCTGGCCCTGACTCAATGATTATTACGAGTGCTTATTATGTATTCATATGCTGCAATCCATCCGAAGTGCTTCACCTATTTAACTCAACAGATGGGAAGAAAGAGGGTACATTATTACACTCCCAGGCACAGGTAGGTTCAATAACTTGCCTACCACGCAGCTAGTTGGCAGCACAGCTGGAGTTTGAACCCAAGCCCTCTAGCACTACCGGCCTCTCAAGGAGGACAGAAGCTGATGACGATGGCACTGACCCGCACGGTGTGTATTGGCTCCTACTCACGCCGGGAGATGTGCTAGATTCTGGAGCGTCAGCAGTGAGCAAAGAGCCACAAAGTTCCTGCTCTCATGGGGCTCACATTCCAGTGGGGACACAGACCCCCACATGAACAAACGGATAAAAATTGATTTCAAAGACGGACACGTGCTCTGAAAAAAATTAAAACAGGGGAATGAGACAGAGGGGAGTTCAGGAAACGCTCCCCGAGTGGATGACGGATGAATGAGCACTCACGGGGCGTGGAGCTGGGTAACAGATTCCCTGCCTCCCTTCCTTCCATCACTCCAACCTCTGCTGCCCTTGTCATGTCTCCTGCTGTGTGCACTCTGGCCCTCCCGCTTCCCTCCCAGAAGGACCCTTGTGACTGCACTGGACTCGCCCAGATAATCCAGGATAATCTCTCCATCTCCAGATCCCTAACTTTTGCCACGTGAGATCACATGTTCACAGGTGCTAGGGATTATTCAGTCTGACATCTTCCCTCCCTGAAAGTGATCCTTATGTCCCCCTCTTGGCTCCACGGAGGCTGGCGCTACCTGTGGTAGCCCCTCCAGGGCATGTCTTGCATGGACCCCAGATGACACGGCTCACCTGGCCTTTCCCACCACCCGACTGTGGAGGTTCTACCAGGCCTATTGTGTGAGGGTCAGAGAGAGACAGGGATGGGGATGCAGAATGAACTTCAGCCACTTCAAAGTGGAGACAAAGAGGGACCTTGTGTTCCCTCAGTAGCTGGGAAGCTGAACAAGATGTTGTTGTCTGAGCCCCACCAGATGGCTGAACTGAGGCTCAGCCTCTCCTTAGAAACTCACTACTTTAAAACATTTTAATTTAATTTAATTTCATTATTATTATTTTTTATTAAAGTCTAGTCAGTTACAATGTGTCAATTTCTGATGTACAGCATAAAGTCCCAGTCACACATATATATACTTATATTCATTTTCATATTCTTTTTCGCTATAGGTTACTACAAAATATTGAACATAGTTCCCTGTGCTATTCAGAAAAATTAATTTTTTTATCTACTTTATATATAGTAGTTAGTATCTGCTAATCTCGAACTCCCAGTTTATCCCTTCCCACCCCTTTCCCGCCTGGTAACCATCAGTTTGTTTTCCATGTCTGTGAGTCACTACTTTTGAGGACCCTCGTTGACATCAGAGCCCCAGAAACTGAGGAGCTGAGGTGCTGGGGTGTCTCTTAGAGAGTGTGAGCGTCAGAGTTGGGCCCCAAAACTGAGAGGCCATGGCTCTGTTTCTCATCCGTTCTGGGCACCCGGCTACGCTTGTGGTGGGGAGACTTCAGAAGAATTGCCGGGTCAGCTTCTGGGAGCTTTCCAGCCATTTTCCTCCCATAAGCCACATGCTGGGCTTCCGACTGAGCCAAAGAGCCCCCCTATGAATCCCAAGCATGCTCTCCACGTTGCTCCCCAGAACGTGCATCTGCATGACCTTCTTTCTGCCTGTCTTTGCAGCAGGTCTGAAGCAAGGTCACCCCGACCGTACAACAAGGCGTTGAGAACAGTCTCAGAGCCCTACAGCTTTGAAATGCCACGGCTTGTGGTTGGGAAAGGGACATGGAAGAGAGACTTTCGGACTCAGACACAGTGAAGCCAGAGAATTCCAGGCCCTCTCACCCTTCCCCCTAGTCCTGGGAAGGGCGTGCATGGAGGAGGGGGTGCCCGTTTCCCACAACTTGTCCTGGGTTGTGCTTTTCTGGCCTCAAGGGTGACTCCACCTGACTCCCACTCCCCAAAGCCCTACCCTCTGTCTAGCCTCCCTGAAGGCAGGCCCCTGGGTGGGGAGATGTCCCAGCTTTGGAGTAGATCAGTTTCACCGAGGGAAGCAGATCAGTGGCCCAGGAGATAATTGAACAGAGTGCCACAAATCTTGTTTGAAGAATAAGCTGCTTTCTTAGGGGACAAAGCTACAGCATCATTTTGTTGGTCTAGATTTTGCTAATCAGAACAATGAGCTGCTTCCAAAGAATGCTTCATTTAATGGCTTAAAGAAGAAGAAAGGGAGGAAACGGGAGGCTTCAATAGGCCAAAGGGCGGGCACAGTGGACGGGGCTGTTAACTGCAAACGCAGACAGACCACCAGAACGGGCACCAGGAGCCCCGAGATGGCCCGGCTCTGCCACACTGAAAGTGCCCCCTGCTCTTTCTATGCCTCACTTTTTCAAACTGGATGATAAAATCGATGCCCTTCCCTACCTCCAGGGGAGCTGTGGTACATCAGTGGGATGAGGCACGTGACAGAGTTCTTTGGGAAAGATGAGAATGTTGACCTGGGAATCTTATGCCCACGGGAGCAGGGCCAGCACAGAGTCCCCTGCCATCTTGTGCTGCCTGCCTCCAAGCTCCCCAGTCAGCGAGAGTCTCCCTCAGAGACCACACGTGTAATTAGTGTGGGGAGGCTTCTGGGAAGGCATCAGGCTGCTCAGACACAGTCATATAAGAAGGAAAAGACTGGAGACTCAGTGGACTGAGGAGGTGGCGCTCATTCATGGGTTTGGCATTTGTCAGTGTCATGGTTAGAAATTCATCCTGACTGGTCTGTTCGGTTGCGTTGGGTTCTGTGCCAAGTGTGGCTGGGGAGACCACTGAGGATTCCCCACATCCACAGGGTCTCATTCATCCTGCTTCAGCCCGGGGTGATGACAGACATGATCTGATTTCAGACAGACAATGGCAAAACTGTGTTAGTAAGAGACAAACTTACTGGATGCTTCCAGAAGCATTTCAACTATGTGCTCTTCCCTTATCTGCTTTCCCACACTCAACAGCAAAGTAGCAAGAAAGCCACAGGCTCCAAGTTGTCCCTGGAGAAGGGGTGGTGGTGGTGAGCTGGTATTTTAGAAAGCCAAGATGAAGTCGGGGGCAGGGACACCCATCCACATGGGGCATTTGGCTCCAGGGGTAGTGAGGTGGCCACTGTCATGAGACATTGGAGGTCTTAGGTATCAGGTATTTGGTATTGGAGGTTTTAGGGATATCCTTGGATTGGGACCACTCGGAGGCCGTACTGTCCACAGTGGCTGTTGGCCAAGGACACTGGATACTTGATACACCCTCAAGAGGCAGAATTTGGGCAAGACGGCGTAAAGGAATCTCCTCTTTAGCCAAGAAAATGCAAGATCCTCTTTCAGTCAGGGTTCACAGTTGCAAGCTGAAGCAACTGACCCCAGCTGATTACACAGAGAGAGAATTTATTAACGAGACATCGGGCAGCTCACAGCATCTCCAAGAACGCTGGGACACCCGGTTTGGAAGCTGCACAGCCAGGAAGAGCACCGCCACTCCTGCCATAGGACCTCTGCTCTGCTGGAGGGCCCACTGCCAGCACCCCAATGCTGGGCTCTGGGTGTGGGCTGGAAACAGGGCCCCTGTTGCCCGTAGGAACTGGGAGGTCCTACCACTGCCTGTTGCCAGGATACATTCTGAGCTCTCCCAGCTGCTTCTTGTAAGTGATGGAGCCCAGGTCACTTACCTGGCCCACCTGCCAGGGAGCTGGAGTAGCCAGTGGCTGGCACTTTTGGTTTCTATCGTGAGAGATGGGCTCTGCCCCACAAGGTGGGGAAGGGGCACAAGGATAGAAGATACAGATCCTTAGTGACCAAACTGATGACAATGGTGCCTGATAAGGCGGGAAGTGACAATAGGAACTGACCTCAAAGGCTTCTGATGCTGTTCTGCTTCTTTGCCTTGTATTGACTCTGGAAATCACTATAATCTGGTTTCATTCACCAGGATTTCATTCAAACTGTTCTTGTGAACGTCTCCCATGATCTCCATCTTGCTAAATCCAGTGGTCCTGTCTCTGTTTACTT